>NC_056484.1:23202226-23518476 GCF_008729295.1 Plectropomus leopardus | reverse complement strand
TCGTCCTCTCTTCCTTCCTCTCTCCATCCGTCCCTCCCTCACTGCTTCTGTCCCTCCTCCCTGTACTCACACATCCTTCTCTTTCTTTCTTCACCCATAACAATTCCACTTATTCTCTCCATCTTGTCTCTCTTGTGTGCCATATCAAATTTGAAACATGTCTCCTGCATCCTCTCTCCTCCTTCACACTGTCTGTCTCTCTCATGTCTCTCGCCCTCTCTCTGTCCTCCTGCTGTGAGGATCAGCCCACCACGGCAGGCCAACTCGCGTGTGTCGGCCCACGATTAAACATCAAAGTGCGTACGTGATAGTGGGAATAAAGTGGCATGTGTGAGCAGTGGTTTTCAGTCGCAGTAAATAATTAAATTGAAGAAATGTCTCTTTGTAACATATAAAACAACTTGTTCCCTGTGTGTGTCTCTGGAAGCGGGCGCCCCGCTGTGCTGAGTGGGCCGGCCGAGGCAAACTCTCACATGCGCGCCATGTACCACCACGGGCTATGTGAGCGCAGCAGCACATTTTGCCCCTACGCACACGCCTGTTTGTGTCCACAAGCGCAGCCGTATCTATTGAGTTATAACTGTCAGATTTGTCGAACTGAGCTCGGTTAATCCCACTGTGTGGGAGGGAAGAGGGGGAAGCGAGGCCGGGAGGAACTCTGCTTTTAAAACACGCCACTTTTTTACGTGTAGCTTCTGTCAGAGGAGGAACTTTTTAATTTGCTCTTGTCTCTTGTTGTCTTGTTTTTTGATGATTTGACTTTTCTCGAATTGCCTTCTGTTGTTTTCTTCCCTGTTGTTGCAGACATCCGAGACTAGACTTTGAGAATTTTCATTGTTCAGTTAATGTCAGGTGTCTCAGTTTAAGAGATGCCGTTCACCTTGTAACTGCTGATCACTTGCGGCTGTCAGGAAGTTTAACCACAGACTGTTATTTGTAATTTTTGGGTGGGACTGCTTTGTAGCTATATTCAATTAGTTGAGGTTGTTAAACTCTTAGGGACGGTTTGGTGCATTTTACAGGCTTTTCATTCTTCATTTTTATAATACTAATAATTTTAAATAATTTTGGCTCTCATCATGCATATGGCATAAATTTCATAAATTTCTCCTTATCAAAGAAGATGACACGTAAAATTGAAAAGCTCTCTTAAATATCCTTAATAAATGGCTCATTCTCATTCCCAGGTCATCAAAAACTGAGACTTTGTCAGGCCCCTCTGCCTTTGATTTTGATGCCAAAGGCACCCTCTAGCACCTGGGTTCTCAAGAGGTGGTCTGAAAATACACAGTAGGTGGGTTCCCACTACAGATTTGCGTAAAACTTTTTGAAATGTTGATAAAAATTGTGAGATGACTGCACTTCCATTGAGCGATGTTCTATGGCAATAACATTCATAGGCTCATAGGTTTAGGCAACAAAAGCACAAGGCTAGGTTAAGGAAAAAACAACATGGTTTGGCTCTACAACATACAAGAAGCAAACAGCCGACTCCGTTATAAGAAAATGACCTGAAATATATTAGGAAAAGTGGAAAAAGCAAACAAAGAAAAGACAAAAAGAAAATGACATCAAGAAACTGCTAAATGTTTTTTTTTTCCTCGCTAACATCATATAATATATAAGTAATAGAATTATAGGTGTAGTTTTCTGGACATTTCTCCCTTGTTTTTACTCGTAACTTATAATCACCCCTGGCTAATTTTCAGATCATCTCCATTTCACCTTTTAGGTTTTTTTTTGCTCAGTTGCTCCTTATGTTTTTTCCTGTGTTTCTGAAATAAATCAAACCAGTTTTCTGAGGTTTCAGATGTTTAAATGCTCATGAAAGGTGTATGGATGCAGCACAAAAAACTGATGGCGATCCAGGTGTTAGAGGGTTAATTCCTAGTAAGTTGATTTTAGACCCTGATGGCATGTTTGCTCCACTTAAGAACGTGTGCAATCTTATTTTCATCCTTCCAAATAAAAATGAGTGTTAAAAAAAGTCCTTGAAAGTCCTTGAATTCGGCTTGCCCCTTTCTGTGCGAACCCTGAAATATGATTGGACCATCTGAGCCAGCTGCTGAGTGAGGCGGTGATTGTAAAGCTTCCCACAGCACCCTTGCTTTGTGGAAGCGACCTTGGCGCCTTGTTCCACTGACATGGCAAGAAAAGCTCAGAGAGGCAGAGAGGGAAACCCGGCTTCTGGCTGGGTTTCAGGAGCCAACTACAGAGGCTGAGTCTGCTTCTGAGGCGGAGCGGCAGGCGCTCTCACCTGCCAGATGATTTTGAAAAGGCTTCAGAGTCGACCTCGGGGAAGTCCCGGGGGGAGCAGCAGTCTCCCCTCCGGTCATTTTTAATTGAAACAGTTCCCCAGTGATGTTTCCTAATGAGGGGAGCAAACAGGTCCATGGATGTAAAGAGACAGATGTCACAGGCGTGAAGTTTGGAAACAAAGCTGTGGGGAAAACACTCTGATAAAGAGCTACAAGTACACGTGTGAATAAGCATCTACACTCATGTGCTGCACATCAATCACAGAGGAAACATCATTTCACCAATGTATGATGTATGTTTGTGTGTGTGTGTGTGTGTGTGTGTGTTTGTGCTTGTGCTCCGCTCCACTCCTCCACCCTGCCTCCCGGGCTGTTATTGGGGTCGTTAAGTCATGGGTAGTTAATTAAATCTAGCAGAGGTGATCACGGTTGGGTGTTTTCACTGCGTCAGTGCATGTAGTGATTAGCATGAGGCCCGTGTTGCACATTAAGATGGACCTTGTTACAGTCATCCGCTTTAATTCTTATTTCCTTTTTTTCTCACACTACGACCACAGCTCTTCCTCACCTCCTCCTCATCCTGTGTGCGTGTGTGTGTGTGTGTGTGTGTGTGTGTGTGTGTGTGTGTGCGTGTGTTTTGCTGTATTGTTCTCTTTATCCTGTCTGAACCTCATTCAAAAAGTTTTGATAATGATACTTATCAAGAATTATACTTTTATTTAATACCTTAGTTTGGAAAGTACAAAATAGTTGTTTTTCTTTGAAATGTCCCAAAACCCTAGGAATGTACTAAAATCTTAGAAATGTCCTAAATACCTAGAAATACAGTAAAATGACAGAAATGTCCTAAAATCTACCAAACATCCTAAAATCCAATGTGTTATAAAACCCTAGAAACATCCTAAAATCAGAGAAGAATTGATCTGAAATCCTTGTAATATCCCAAAATCTGACAAATAACCTAAATACTAAAGTCCAAAAATCCTAAAAATCCTTCCTTGAAAATCCTTAAATCCCAGAAATGTCCCAAAATCCTACAAATGTCTTAAAATCCTATAAACATCCTACATTCCTAGAAATGTCCTAAAATTCCAGTAATGTCCTAAATTCCTAGAAACATCCCTAAATCCTTGAATTGTCCTACATTCCTTGAAATGTTGTAAAGTCCTTAAGTCCTTCACATTCATGGCACCTATATTTATCATAATTATACTTTCAAAATAATTCTACATAATTGTTGTCATTTTTAAGCACTTTTTTGTTGTTGTTTTAGTGGGGGGGGGGGGTTTCTTTGCAATTTTTTAGGTGATTTTTTTTGTAACCTTTTCCTAATTTCTTCATAATTTTTGAGTGATTTCTTAATAAGCCACAGTAATTGCCTTCTTCCAATGTTTTTTTTTTTAAAGAAATCAAGCCATTTTGCTTGGGTTTCAAGGGGTTAAGTATAGCTATAAATGCACTGTGCGAGTTAAGCCAGCAGCTGGTGTTACAGTTAGCTCCACTCTCTTGTCCAAATATGGTCACTTCTGGTTTCAAATTGGCGACGGCCAAAATGCCAAACTCAAAGCTTCAAAACAGGAAAATTCACCATGTTACATACACGTTTTGGTAGTAATTTAAGAAGTAGGCATACTAAAGTATGATACCCAGTCCTCTCCCATGTTTTCAACTCTGCCTCTCTCCCCCGCTGGACCTCAGAATACCTTCACCGTTGATGTGGTTTTTAAAAATTCCCTCTCAAAGACAGAAGGAAGCCTCTCAGAGAGCAGCCGGCTCTCCTGGCAGCAGGTCGCTCCCCCACTAACGAGGAGAGAGAGAGAGGGGGAGAACTGAAGAGAAAGAGAGAGATGGAGTAACATGTCAAGAAGAGGCAGAGAGGGAAGGAGGAGGAGAGGACAGAGAGATGTGATGAGAGGGAGAGATGAAGAGGAGAGAATGAGGGGAAAGAGAGGGAGAGAGGCAGTATGGGTGCCTGGCAGCCCTCGGCATTCAATGATTCATGGACTTACTGCAGTGATATCAGCAGGCCTCCGTTAGTGAGACACACAAAAACACACGCAAGCTCAAAACCTTAAGCAAAGAGCACTGCACTGACCTGTTTGTGTTAAAAAAGTGAAACTCAATTTATGGCCTGCGGGAAAAATCTGAACCCTGAAAGGGGTGCTGGGTGTGTCCTATAGTCCTAGATATCCTAAAATCTCAGAAACATCTTAAAATCCTAGAAATCTGAGAAATTTTCTAAAATCCTGGAAATATCCTAAATTCCTTGAAACATTGTAAAATCCTACAAATGTCCTAAATTCCTAGAGTTGTTGTAAATCCTTGAAATTCTAGAAATATCCTAAAATTCCAGTAATTCCTTAAAAACTCCTGGAAATGTTTCAAAGTCCTTGATATGTCCTAAAATCCTAACATGTGTTTGGCCCCTGTGACTGACCGCTGGCCTCCTTTCATTTTGCAGAAGTGGCCCCCAAGCAAAGCACGTTTAGTGTCCCTGTGTTAAATCTTTCAAAGCATTTTAGATTAAGTGTGAGGATTGACTTTTTCTCATGTCCTGAAGAGAGGTGAAGCTGCTACTGTGTGTGTGTGTGTGTGTGTGTGTGTGTGTGTGTGTGTATGTGTGTGAGAGAGAAATAAAGTAATGGTTTGAACGCTGTTGTTTTTCTCCCAGAGTGCAGTCTGAAGATGTGCCGGGGGATTGAGCGCTCCAACACAAACATCTGTTTTCTCCTTTTTTAAACCCCATAACAAATACCAGCCCAGCACATTAACACAATCTTTAATATTCTCCACGTCTCACCCGCCTCTCCTCCTCCACGTTAACACAAATCACTTGTACCATTGTAATCCCTTACCTGATAAAAACATCATCATTCTGAAGCAGGGATATTATCCGTGGAATTACATTCAGTTAGTCTCGGGTTTGCTCAGCAAACACAGGAGTGGCTCTCTCATGGCGGGAAGCTACGGTCAATTCTGTGCAAGAGATAATCTCTTTTTAGCAACTGTGATGGAGACGCCCACAGTCGGCATGGAGACGTTTTCCTGGCATGGTGGACGCCAAGAGGAGGTTTGCTGCAAAATGAGATATAAACCGTTTGACAAAGAGCGGCGCCTTCTCTTCCAGAATGATTGATGTCACCAAATTAAAGCAGCTGCGGTACTTTCTAAAGGATACTGTAATCCTCGGCTGACACAATGATAGACTGGATCAGCACTGTTTTAGGTATACTGCATGACAAACCGGAGGTTTATTCTCTCCCAGATTGGATACACAGCCTCTAAAAAGATTAAAAAGAAAGTTTTTCATTTGAAAATGTATTTTCAGAAGTTTTGACAGGAACTGAAAAGCAACATTAATCAGTCACAGATTAAACTGGTGTTTAGGACAGTCCTGTAATTACAGACAGTGTGTTCTAAACATTATTGCCAACCATTTTCCAAAGCATACCATCAGCTTTTAGATAGATTTCCAAACACAGTGCATTCAAGAAGGCACAGATACTCAATGTTGCTGTCAGTTAACAACCTGCTGAGTCAGACCAAGTTCACATTATAATGTGGCAGCTTCAGTATTTTCTTCTTCAAGGTTTAATTTTCTGACAACTAAGTTTCACCTGAAATCCAGCTACGAGTACTTCCAACTGGTTAACATATTTAGTTATATATTTATTTAACCTTTATTTAACCAGAAAAAAACTCTTGAGATAAAAAAAACATCTCTTTTTTTCAAGAGTGTCTTGGCCAAGACGGACAAACAACATGGAACAAATGCACAAAATTCAAAATATGCAACTCCAGAAATGATGTACAACACAAAAAGAACACAAAAAAGTTACCACAGGGAAGGACTAAATAAAGTTACCATAAGGAAGGGCCACAAAGCATGTTAATATATGTTGTTAGTAAACCATAAAAATAAGCACAGCTCAGATACACCCTGACATTGGCATATTAAAGCTTACCTACAAAAGTCGTGCACCAGTGTTTTGAAATGACCTTGAGGGCAGCTTTAGGTGTTTCTGCAGAAGATTCCACATTTATGGAGCCGCATACATATGGCTCTTTTTCCAAACTCCATATGAACTCTAGACAATCAGAACAAGCTGTGAATGGAGAGCATTGATATTTACAATTTTTGCCTTAATCTGGACACATAAATATGCCGAAAGTGGGCCAAAAACAACTCATCAGCCTTTTTAACAGTTGACATGATATCTTAACAGAAACTATGCGCATGCTTCAAAAGATAAATGAGCACCCCTTCTGGTCAGCTTTAGGGAAGGAATCATGGTTGGGGTTGACGAGGCAAAGTTACACGTTTATTTAACTTAACTAATAACTCAAAGCTGACTTTTGATTTTATGGTTTTGGTGTTTTAGATAAAACAGCTTCAAATCCCCATCAGTAAGGGCTGTCTTCCAGCAGGGTAAAAAATATTCTAAATATAGTGTAGATTTAAACTGATATTGTTGTTTTAAATTTTAGGTGGGCCTTTTTTAGGAGGCTTAAAACTAATCAGTCATGGCAAAGTTTGCACAGCAGTGTTTGACTATGTGACGCAGCGGTTTTCTACCTCAACATTATTGTGAATAAATAGTTGTGATTTTGATTCTGTCTATAGCAACTAGCTGTCCTTCTTTAAATGGATTGTCCCCCGCTTCTTTTATACTGGGACAAGGACAGTAGAACAACTAAATGGCTGAATCGATGACCGTAGCTCCAATTAACTGTGCATAGAAACATATTCACTGATGTGTGTTCATGACATCATCACCTCCTGTAGATGAACAGAATAGTAAAACCACTGGCAGGAAAAAAACAAATAGGGAACCAAACATTAAAACAATGTGCTTCACGCAAGGAAAGATATACGAACACATTTTCTCTTATTTTTTCTTGAACCCAGGATTTGTTCTTAATTTGTTAGTGCCCATTGATTTGGGGGATTCAATAATGTTTTCTTATTTTCTTTTAGTTAAGAGAGAATTTTATGAGAAGTCAAAAGCACTCTGACCAAGATAAGAGAAAAACATCTCGCTTTCACAGTCCACAAATTGTTATTCATCTAAATGTTGAATATGCTTTGGAAAACGGGAATAATGTATAAAACATGTGAAACTACACTGTGTTGTCCTTTATGTTGACTTGATCTGCTTTATCCATCACTTCAACACATCTTACTTGTTCTCTCCATCCTCATGAATCTTTCTCTTTGCTTAACTCAGACTCTGTTATATAATGATATATATATATGTATGTGTGTAAATCAGCGTCCGTTGGTCGTTATCGGAGGAAACCCGTTTCTCCTTTGCTCTCTCTTCATCCCGTGTTCACACTGAGAGAATCGGGAGCATCAACCGCACCACCGAGCTCATCTCATTTTAATTGAGATGTCCATGTGAAGATGGAGATGAATATTACATTCCACGGGCTCTATTAATATGCTGACGCCAGTCTAAATGTTTTAATATTCGCTGTGTAAATTATTGAAATTGTGTTCATGGGCAGCATTAGATCATTCGTCAGAAATGTTTAGTCTCTGATGTTCAGGAAATGATGGAATTTTAATCGTCGGCTGAATTAGGACGTGATTTCCCATGATGCACCAGGGCAGTGCTTGACCAGCCATCCCTGCGCAGGTGACCCGGTGTCCCCATTTTTAACTTTCTTAATTAGAGAGAAGGACAAGGAGACATTGTGTGTGTGACAGGTAGTTCTTCCTATCTGCAGGCCTGTCTTTCTGTCTCCCCATCTGTCTCCGAAGTCCCCAAGCATGTCAGACACACACATACACACACACACACACACACTCCGGAAATTATTCTAAAAAATCCTCATCTGATGTTCCACTGAGCACAGACACGTCGGGCAGCGGCCACAACGATAAAGTTGGCGTTTCGAGTGACTGCACCCGGCAATTTAAAAAAAGCTGGTTGTGTGGTGGCGGCGAACGTCATTGCCTACGATTGCACACACACACATACTCACACACACACACAACGTGCGATGAGTTGGAGAAGAAGATGGATCGGAGTACAGATTGTAAGTGACATGTTAATTTCTTCTCCGTCACTCACGGCCGAGGCGTCCGTTATCAAAGTAAAGGGACACGAGCCCCAGCCATCAACGCTCTCCTCTTCTTCTTCTCTTCTTTTCTCATTTCTCCCCTTTTCTTCTGTCGTCCTCCTGTCGGCGAGCGTTCCAGGGCTGACTGTGATCAAGGAGATGTTTAATGTAGCTTTGTGCTCACCCCCCCCCCCCCCCCACCCCCTCCTCCCAGCTGGGAATGTGTTTGATTCCTCCCCTCATCCTCCACTAGATGACTGCTCTTCATGAGCCCCCTGGCAGCTGCTGGTGTTGAAGGTCAAACCACATGGTTAGACGCTAACAGGAAGCACATTGACACTGTGTCTGTGTGGGATGCAGCAGGGAGGAGTGAGAGGTCATCTGGATTTATGATCTTTGCTCTTCATCTTGTGTTTTTTTCATCATGAGCTGCTCCTGTCAGCAGCTCCAGCAGGTTATGGTTAGAAAAGGAACCCAGATTTAATAAAAGGTTCTTAAGGCAACAGAGGACAGATTTTTACTACTGCTGCCAAAAAGGTGCACATACATCCATTATCCACCTGTCCTACTTAGGGGATGGAGGGATGAAATTGGTCTCAACACAATCACACAGCTGACACATCCAACACAGCTCTACTCAAAGTTGTGGATAGTGCCTGGCTAAAGTGTAGAGTCACATGACTTGGACTTGAGTCAAAATGGAGTCTCAAATTTGATGACTTTAGACTTGACTTGACAAAATCAAAAAAGACACAGCTTGACTTGGACTTTAAAGATTTGCATGGTACGTGGTTACGGTGTGAACTCTAGTCACATGACTCAGACTTTAGTCAGATTGGAGTATGAAATTTGATTACTTAAGATTCGATTTGCCAAAATCAAAAACGACTCACAACTTGACATAGACTTTAAAGATTTGGATTTTACGTGGTTAAGGTGTGAACTCTAGTCACATGACTCTGACTTTTGTCAGATTGGAGTCTAAAATTTGATTATTTTAGACTTGTTTTGCCAAAATTTAAAAGTGACTCATAACTTGACATGGACTATAAAGTTGACTTGGACATGAGTCAGATTGGAGTTAGAAATTTGATGACTTTAGACTTGACTTGCCAAAATAAAAAAAGGCTCACAACTTGACATGGATATAAAAGTTGTGGATAGTATCTGGCCAAAGTTTTGTGCTGTTTACAGCTGTGCCAACTGGTCAAAGTGGGGGAGAAAACCAAAGCTACTTTGGAGTCCTGAAAGAAGTGACACATTAAAGCAAAAGCAACGGCGGCAGACATGATTAAAAACATCCATCTTAAGTCTGGAGGAGTGGAGTCAGACAACACTGTGTCTGTCATGTTTTGTATGTCATGTTTTCAGCAGTGGTTCTGAACACCTGAGAATGGTTGACTGAACAGAACAAGGTAAAAAATAGCGACTGTTGGTCCGCTAGCACATAGCCTGATGCTAGTACTGCATGCATCCATGTAAAGTTACTTTAGAGTTGAAATAGCAGAAAAAAAGACAGTGATTCTCAAGCAAAGACACTCACCCGAGAAAAGAAATAGCGTCAGTCATTCAGTGTTGCTTTCGATACGATGTCATTGACCCAGCCACACATGAACTAGTTACAAGCCTCAAGACTCTTGCATGCCGTAATTTGGCCCGCCGTGTAGTAGGAGGTCTGCAGGACTGTTAAGTGTAGGGATCATATCCAATGTGTCTAGAAATTTTCTGCTGATACCTGCAGCGTGCAGGTCCATCTAAGGCTTTAGTGTCTTCACTTTTTCTCCATTCCCAACTGGCATTCTTTACTTCCAGCTCTCCATATGACTTTCGCACACGTGACTGCATACAAGCTATTCATTATGTTTATGTATTAGCTGGCCCTGGCCTGGTCATTCTGTAAAGGTGGCCCCAGGCAAAGCATGATGACTATCTCTGTATTAGATCCTAGAGGAAAATCATCACACCCATCCACTGAAATCAACACTGTCAGCAACAGCTTCTCATCATCAGCTTCATCAAAGTGTGTTATTTTGTCTACAGCCTGAAAATGCCACACTATTCCAAATTCTAACAGGTTCAGCCCAGATCACATCGTCCTAATAAAAAATCCAGGGTTTAACAGGAAGCATTTTGCAGCGTTACACCTTTGCTGTGTGTTTTCTTGTTCAGCACTTCATATCATTTCAGCGTCAAAACTGTGACTTCTTTATAGTGTGCATGGCATGATCATAACTCTCCATACTGTACAAATTGGATCAGGTTTTATCATCATATTGCACTCGTGCTTTGGCTCTCACTGCAGAGGGACATGTGTTGTGTCAGACTGTTTGGTTCCAGACTGAGTTTGTGTTCATGTTTGCTGCAGCCTGATGGTTGGGACTACTTTACATTGCACTGTAGTGTTGCTGGTTGTGTGGTATGTTCTGATGGGAGTGTAATATGAAGAGTTCTCATGTTACCCTCAGCTACATCCCATTTAATAAGCAGAGTTATTAATGCAGACACAACAGAGTGAAGATTCAACATATCCCACATGATGCTGTCTGTACTTCTGATGGTGAGTGTACTGACCATAGTGTCTGTTTTTCTTTTTGCCTTTGTGTGTGTGTGTGTGTGTGTGCAGGCAGCCCTGGTACTATGGCTGGGGCTTTAACCTGCCGCGGGGTCAGGCTCTGCTGGACAAGTGGAACCAGATCCCAGATAACACAGACATCCTGGTCACACACTGCCCCCCACTGGGTGAGACACACATTACAACACACACACACACACACACACACACACACACACACAGGCGCACGCACACACATACGTAGTATATATTATATATATTGTCTTTTAGGATAAACAGAAGGGAAATTCAGTCACTCCAAAAATGTGAAAGACAAGGAGGAATTACATTAAAAAACCTTTAATATAGTGGCTAAATCATTTGAGGAAAAAAAAACAAAAAACAAAACAGCATGCATCACCCACTGTCGGTCTTCATCAGGGCTTTAAAAACATATGCAGTATAGATATGGCCCTACCTATATAGCGGCAGAAACCAATAGGAAGCCATCACCAGACCCAGATGTTGAATTGACAGCTAAAACAAAAATATATCATAATAAGAAAGCATAGTGACAAAACAAAGAGAACATTTAATCAGACAACACTCCACAGTTTATATAAGTGTCTGTATTCTGTTCAGCCAAAGGTTAAATGTACTTTAATGTGCTTTTGTAATGTTCTTTTACTTTAGCTTTCAACTCTAACTGAGAAAAACTGCTTTTACTCATAAAACTTTATCACAGTCACAATCTAAATATGAATACTTAGAGAGAGAGAGAGAGAGAGCAGCAGGTGGGGTTGGAGATGGTGTTGAAATGGATGGTAATATTTAGGTAAGTGCAAAAGAAAGTAATAAATGCATCTGCAGCCCGAAGTGATTTTAAACTTCATTGATGGTTAAATTCAAATGTAAGGGTCCACTATATGTCTGCATCACAGATAATGTGTTCTTTGGTAAAAGCCTGTAATCTGATTGTTGATTCCCAGTTATATAAACCAAAACTGCCAACATTTAGGATGATGAAGTATGAATATGGTACTGAGGATTTTGTTTTATATAATTTGATTAAAAAGCAAAGATCCTGTGTGCTCAGTTTAGGTCTGGTAATTAACCACTGATGGTTAAAACTGGACAGTAGATGAATTTAGAAGAAGAAATGTGTTTGTGTTTGTGTTGTTTGGGTGATATAGAAAACGAGTTCCATTTTGGTTTTTACTGCCCTTTTTATGTGGAACTGTACAAATGTTTGTTTAGTAACAAAAAACAGATATTGATTTAGTACATATGAATAATGCACAAAGATTTAAGAGGTTATTTATATATATGAAACATTTAAATTAGCTCATTATGTGGAGACAGCATGGGAGAAGAAAAAACTGTTTTATCAAGATAAACTGTAGATCTGTTAAATGTTTAAAATGTATTTTTTTCACAATGAAATTCATTTTTTTACAAGAATATTGGTCATATGTTATTTTGTAACTTAACTACCTAATCATATACAGTCCTATATTTGTGTCCTTTTTATACCATTACAACATCTCCAATCTGTGCTATGTCACTTCTGGTCTTGACCTCAGTAAATCCAGCAGGACACATAATGATCCTCTTTTAGTGTAACATGACTCCTACTACCATATGCATAGTCCTCCCCTATATGAATATGCATTGAGGATAAATATGCACCTGAACAAATGGAACACAGAGTGCAGCTCCTGCCTGCTGCATCAGTGTGATTAATACACTGCATGTGTTCAGGGCAGAATGCGTCACATCTGTGCCTGAAAAAAGGGCCCAAACGCTGCGGTAAATCTGGCCCTCGGCGCTTTATTTACTTATATATTTATTTATTTAAAAATTCTGGCATCAGCCTATAAAATCCCCATCATGTTTTTTAAAGATATTATACAGTAAAGGGATGGCCAGTGCCACCCATAAGGGGGGAAAGGGGGGAATGCTTTCTGGGGTCCAGACACTACAGGGGGGCCATGGACACACCACTCATCTTTAATATGAGCGTAATGATAACCACATTTTATTTTTAAACCAAAATAGTCACAGTTGCATATTAAAACAACAAAAATAAACACTGACCAGTATTTGTAATTGCTGGCCACATGACCTGAGAAATTTTCTGATTTCAACTGTTAGCTATGCCAGGACCTGCACACAAATCAGGAACAGGGCAGAGAAGAAAAAAGAAGCATCTGGAAAGAGCTTTAAACCCAAATAAAAATTAATGATGATTTTTTTTTCCACTCATCTCAGACAGCTGCTTCTAGGTAGGCTGAAGAGGCAAATTATAGCCAGAACGTTATCGTTACAGCTAACGTTACTAGCCAACAATAAATTGCTTGTTTCTCAAAAACTTATTTATTACTCATCACTTGTTACACTTTTCAAAAGCAATATTATTACTTTACTTTTTACTCTCAGCCAATAGTAATTTGTGACACACATCATTTTACTTTTGCATTACACCCCACAAAATCAGTAATCCTGTACTTTCTCCTCAAAATTCAGACCTCTGTGAGAATGAAGGTTATCTCTGGTTAGCCAGATAAGGCTTTACTCTGATAGCTTGCAAATGATTGATGATCAAAATGTCAATTAGGTACAATTGCTAATGACTATGTTTCCACTGTGTGATGTTCTGAGACTTCTCCTCTGGTGATAGCATCCCAAGAAGCATGAAGATGAATGTTCAAAGCATTAGCAGCTTTATGTCTGTTGCAGCCACCATACTAGCCGTCATTATTTCCAATCCAAAGCCACGTATCCGTGTTATGGAGCTATAATGGAAAGACAGCCCCTTATATGTGGGAGCAGCCATGTATGAGGGATTTCTGGGAGCTGTTAGTCCACGATTTCACAGAGAAACTGTGGATTCAAAACTTCAAATGACCGGCTCAACTTCTTGTAGCTCCTGCTGCATCATGTCCAAGGGAGCCAGTTCCTACTGACAAGCACATAGCCATAGCATCATGTCACTGATAAAGCCAAACAAGTGTTTTCATTGCAGTTTTGCGAAATATGGCTTTTTTGAATTGCATGAAATACCACCTCATGCAAGCGTAAAAATTGTTTTGCGAAAAATGGGAGTTTTTTTTTTAATCGACATGTTTCCATGAAACATGAACATATTTTATTTTTACAGTTTCAATTTACACAATTTGAGAGTTTTATTTAGTAATTTGTTCTACTACTTGTAACTGGAAAAAGTAATGTTATTACTGTGACATTACTACTCAACACCGTTGCCATGAAGTAACCAGCATCACTCACTATGTTTCCATATGCATATAAGTGGAGTTACGGTTACAGCTCAATTAAGCCATTCAGTTGGACTGCTGTCCTTGTCCCATAATAGAAGCACCGGGGGAGAATCCATTTATTGAAGGAAGTATGTCCTACTCCACCAAGGCAGGAGGAGATATGCCCACTTTCAGCTAGATGCAGCTGGACCTTTGTCCAGTTGACTTATTATATCACATACAAAACATTAGTTAGTGTCTCATCGTCTGTCCAAAAATGTGTGGTTCTTGCTCTAGCACTCACCATGTTCATCTTGTTTTGTTGTCTTCCCTTCTTCTTCTTTTGTTTGCCTCTGCTTTCTTCTACCAATTTATGCTGTTAGACTTCCAGGTCAAAGTGTGGTGCGAGGACAGGGGAGCATGTGCAGAACGCCTCAGCCAGATCAGGTTCACTTGAGGTGTATACATCAGAGTAAATCAACCTCCAGCCACATTATCTGGGTGTTAGTTCAGCTTTGAGAAATTAGACTTTGTACAATTTCAGTCAGACTAATATGTTTACATATATTTTAAAAGTCCAGTTTTAGTCTGATTACCACAATAATTTGTCTTTTTATATCATGTAAATGTACTAAGTAAGAGAATGACATGCAACAAAAGTCCCAAGCTGAACAAGAACTGGTGACATATTTGTAAGAGGACTTGACCTTAGTGGTCCTTCCAGTAAATGAATAAACATGTAAATATTTATACAAACCATTTACAAAATACAGGTATATGCACTCATCTATCTACAGCTCTTAAACACACACACACACACACACACACACACACACACACACACACACACACACACACACACAGCAAACTCTCTGTGAATGTTGTGTTTTCTTCTGGACTGAAAGTGAATAGAGAAAGTGGCTCCGTTGAATCACTGTCGTATTGAGTATTGATGAATAAAGGATGAAGGTAATCAAAGCGGTGACACACAGTCCAGTCAGCTCGTCCTGCTCGGCCTGAAAACACACTTTATCAGTCCAGGAGATTATGAGCTCTCTTAGCGATCACCTTTCAGCCTCTAAACAGTCTTCATCCACATACATACACTCCAATATTACCAACAGGGGACTGCTGTGGAACCTTATCCAAGTGTAGTCTTCTTTTTGTGGTCATTTTGAAAAAAACAAAAATAGAAAAAATATATATTTTTGCATTTTATTTTACTTTCATAATATTACTACAAATGTGCTTTTCATAATTTTTCAAAAAAATTGCCAAGAGGGGACTTGCATCCTTGAGCGTTGTCTGTCTGTCAAAGGGGGGACCTCCACATACTGCAGTGAAACTGTCAATACCTATTCTCTCACCTAAAACACACTTTGTCAGTTCAAGAGATTATGAGCTCTCTTAGTGAACACCTTTCAGCCTCGACCCAACATTCATCCACACACACACACACACACGGCAAGAGTTTGAAGAAACGCATCGTCGGCTCACAAGCTAACTGACATCCTGTATCTCTGTCTCAAACAAAGAAACACACACTCGTGCACACACATTCCTCTCTCTCCCTCTCTCTCGCTGTCTGACTCTCACTCTCTAACACACACACTTTCACACCTCATCTCCCGCTGCAGCTGTGGTGCTCAGACGAGTGTGTGTGATTGATTTCTGTGCCTGCTTCTCGGCTGTGAACACGGCCGTTTATTTTCCATTCAGCTTAGCGAAGTGTCTCCAGCTATCTGCTCGTAAGCCACTGGCATATGGAGCAGCTACAGCAGGCTACTAATGCATGAGACACACACACACACACACACACAGAGCAAGACTGGAGGGAATGGCATTAGAAAGAAAGCAGCATAAAAGAAGAAGGGGATGGAGGACAAAAGTGTGGACGATGAAGTGGATTATTTAAAGTGCAAGAGGTCAAGAAAAGACATCCTTTTTAAAAATATTCTTTTATAGGAGTGAGAAAAGAATGATGGCCGAGAAGGTGACGGAGAACAGAGTGTGAGCAAGACATTGTTTCGCACTGCAGCAAAAAGCTCCCGTCTTTTATGAGGCGCGATAAAGCGGCAGATCGGCAGCTAGAGAGGAAAAATATGGCCTCTTTATCTGGCTGTGAGGAACAAGTTAACAGCAGAGAGAGAAAGAAAGTGAGACAAAAAGAGGAAAACAGGCGCTGTGCCCAAAGCAGCAGCTGCTTTGAAACAAGCGGCACATTAGAGCAAAATACCCCGAGACACAAAAAGCCCTCGTAACTTCTCACTTCACTTCCACCGTCTCCCAAGGCTTGTAAAGAACACACTTACAGTTTTAAGGTGTTTTATACCTGAACTGATACTAAAAGTGTGTTTTTTACAGGTAGATACATTTAGAGGACAAAGGCGTCAGACTGTATTACTTTAGCAGAATGACTGATTCACTGCTGACTGAGAACATGGAAGTTTTTATGTCCGTGTTAAGTGTGTGAGAGGGTCCATTAACTTTGTCTTGAGTGAGATTTTAAGCACTTTGTTTGGTAGTAAGAAAAAAATATAAATGTATAAAGAATCTTAAAGTTTTATCCCTAGAGAGTCTTTTCTCTTTTTTCTTTTGCCCCAATAAAAACGAGACTTCTTACTTGTTAGTTCAACTCTCACAAGCATATGACCACAAACTTTTGTACAGTTTTATTAGATTAGATTGGATTTAGATTACATTGCATTACATTAGATCCGATTAGGTCAGATAAGGTTACATTATATTACAGTCACATGATCCTGGCGCACCAGGGGGCTGAGTTGGTAGAGCTCACGTCCCATATTCAGAGGCAATGTGTCCTTGTCGCAGCAGCCTCGGGCCTGCATGTCCACTTTTAAACAGTGGACATGCAGTTTGTTTGTTTGTTGAAGGCTTTTTTCTGTTTCAATATGCCAATTTATTGCTGAATTAATTTTAGTGTTTGTGTATAATCTTTGTGCCAACGTCCATATAGAAACTAGAGGACCTGTTCATCTCAGTAGACATTTAACCACTGCTGCTAAAGACTGAACTTTCTGGACGCCTACTTTTTCACTGAACCATCAGGTGCTGAAATCTGTTTAAACTTCAGTCCTCTTTCTCAGTCAGTTATCCCACAATGCTTTTGGAAGCATTTTAGTTGCATCTTGTAAAAAATGAACAGGAGCTCACTTCACACCAATCAGTGGAGTCACCATGAGGATGACACTACGCGACTTTCCATTAACCCTAAAATTGCGCAAATTGAAACTGCGAATATAAAATGCACCAAACTGTAGGTAAACACAGTCATCTTGCATTTATCGACATTTTAAAAATATCGCAATAGTTTTGCAACAATCTGTAATAGAAGCCTGCCTACTGACAATTGTCTTTGAGCTGTCCTTGTCGACCCATCATGTTGGTCCAAATATACTGGTGAGAGTTCTATGAAATCAGCTCTGTTAAAGGTACCCTGATGATAAATTTGGGAGAGACATGCTGTTTCTTGAAACATTATTGTTGCACAGCATTCAAGGCTTTGATTATAATGAGCAATGGATCAATACTACAATTTTTGTCGACCCAGGGAACCCCTCTTTTAGCACCAAAATCTGAACTAAACCTGTCCCAATTTTAGCTTTTGGAAATTTGCAATGGACATTTTTATCTTTACAATTTTCTGACATATTATGGATAAAACTATTGATAAACTGATTAAAACACTTCTAGCTGGACTTAAAATATTTCTTCCCTCACTTGATAATTACTTCTTTTGTTCACTTCACTTTATTTTCCTCCTTCCCTTTGTGTTTACTTTCTTCTTGGTGTCTGGGCCGAGCGACAGACGGCAGGAAGATGGAGGCACGAGCTCCTCACTCATTTGATTTCTCCGACTTGATGCTTTTATTGACTCAGCATCAGCAGCATCCCTGCTCACAGAGCAGCCACTAAATCATATACACTCCATGCTTCATCCTTGTCACACACTGTGAAGTCTGCATCTGTGTGTGGCTGTGATTGATCTTTATTTTCTATGGCTGCTTTCTAAGAGTCTGTTTTTTTCTGCTGTGATGTGCAGTTTGCCATTAGACAAGAGAGCTTCCTTCTAAGATGTGATGTATCGTTTTTTGAAGGGAGATTAAATTTATAACCTTGGAGAAACATTCAGCCACGGAAACATTGAAAATCAACCCAACACCATCATCACACTGTTGCGCATTAAATGCAGCACTGAAATGATCCACACAGCATCATTACAGCATCATTACTGTAAAACTGCCAGTGTATGTAGAAATGTAAGGATTAAACAGACCATTGTTTTGATCCCAATATAAAACAGTCAAATATTACTGAAAAAAAATATTTTAAAGCAACACAACATGATTTCCAAGACAATGCACCATATTTCATTGAGTTAGGATGTTTTTCTTGATTTTTAAAAAAAAAATATTATTGCTTTGGATGTTTCCAAAACATTTGTTAACTAAACAAAACCTAAAACACAACTCCTTCCGCACCAGTTCGTCGTCCCCAGAATGAGGGAATAAATTAGCTCCATAAAATACTTTGTTATAAAAGAAAAATAGATATTTATATAACAGGCATGATTTCAACACCTGCCGCCACAAATTCATTTTCTGTTTTTGGAGCCACACTGTTAGGTTACTGTTGAAGTACATTTACTGGCTAGTCATTGCACCACACTGTCAGAGCACAGAGCGTACTCTGGGCAGAGGTGGAGCAGCAGAACATCAAGAGCATTGAAAGTGAAACTTAACTGTTCATTCTGCTTGGTCTAAAAATTTGCATTCGCTTGCAGCAGCTGAGCCATGATCTGATCAGCTCTGAACAGATCGACAGAAAAGTTATCCACCCCGAGTCACAAACTGCTGCTGAGACAAAAACGGAACTCGCAGAGAACTTTGCCTGTGCTCCCTACACAGACCTGTGGAAAATCTGAATTTAGGGAACACAAAATGATACAAAGGGTCACACAGGTATTTAAAAGGAAAAAAACACATTTTTCAGTTGTCATTGTCACCCCCATGCCCAACCCCCAGCAGCATGTTTAGTGTGAGCTAAAGGTGTGTTTGATTTCACTGTGTTCAGGTTTCCTGGACTGGGTCCCAAAGAAGATGCAGCGTGTGGGGTGCATGGAGCTGCTCAACACGGTCCAGAGGAGAGTCCAACCCAAATTACATGTGTTCGGACACATTCATGAAGGTATGCGCAGGTGCTTGTAAAACACTTAAAAAGACACACAAAAGGGCTGTTGGAGCACATTTCTAGAGTCAACTGTTAATGCTAGTCATACTGAAATTACTACTGGAATGTGTAGTTTTATTTTATAAATACATTGATCAAGGTTGTATAAGCACTCACTAGCGCTTGTAAAGCCTAAATGCTGTGAATACACGAATAATTGATCAACTCAGACCTTGAGGCAGTTAGATAATAAGCAGACACACTGTTTAGTGGTCTTGGTCTTGAAGTCAATGTGTTGAACTGAAACTGTAAAAGCGAGGAAGAGAAAAAGGACTCTGTCATCTCCAGTGGAAATTGGCACCCTTGACTGCAAATTTTAGAAATGATGTTGCTGATTGTCCCTGTCTAAAACAAATTAGCCTCCCAAATCAGGGAAGTACTCTAACTGACCCCCCCAACCCTCCTTTTTTAAATTTACATTTTACACATTATTACAATATTTAGCATCAAACTGAAGAAGGATCTCTGCCTCAGCAGTAGTTTATACATACTTCCACTTGCCGCTACTTAACTGTCTAGATTTTTTTAGTCTTAACTGTCTGAAGTTTCATGTCTCTGCACCGGCAATAGCAGAGGCCAGAGGTATTATGCTTTTGGGCTGACCATCAGTCCGTTCATCCCATTCTTGTGTACTGGGATATCTCAAGAAGGCCTTTAAGGAATTTCTTCAAATTTTGCACAGATGTTCATTTGTACTTAATGATAAACTTCTTAGTGTCATAAATCAGGCACAAGAGTGGAGACATTTGGTCAGATACTAAATTTGTGACACTAATCTGTAAACTGTACTGATTGTAGAGATCTTCTGCATGTGAAGCACAAACATGGATTTGAACTGTAAGTGCAACTTTAGTGGTTTGCAGAGGCATACAAACACGAGGCGGTAATTCTACTTCTCACATTTCTTAACACCTAAACATTTATCTTATTATATAAATCAACCAGTCACATGTAGATGTAGTGCAAATAGACCATAAACTATCATCTTGATCACATTATTATATTTCCCTTACACTGAATCTTTTTAAGTAATTAAACTGACTGAGAAAATTCAATTCCCTGTAACCTTAGAGAATATGGAGATGCTGTTTCCTGGAAGAAAATGATTAAAGTGTGCGTTTATTATACAACAGCTCAGCTGCCTCATCCCCATCAGCATTTCATCCAGGCCAGCCAGGGCAGAGAGACCGTCTCCCTGGACCGAGGATTGCTTTTTCGGGGTTATCAGGTCAGCGCTGAGCCCCTGGAGCAGCGGCCCCCCCATGACAGAGAACCAGATTAGAAACTAGATCAGATTTTATAAGAGGGAAAAATAGGCTGCGAGCCGCTCTCTTCATTAATGTGAGGAGTTCGACAGAAATTTTTTGTATTCATGTATTCCAAATCTGAAAGGACCAACACAGACATCTGCTCGTTTCCAAGAGATGGTGAAAGTGGCACCTCCACTTAAAAAATCACTGATAGTGCAAAGTACTTTCTGAGAGATGGTAGTTAACTTATGCTTGACAAAATGGTAACACTTTTACATCTGCCATTTGGAAGAAACGTTGATCCAAAGTGCCTCTGAAGCAGAGATTTTTTTAACTGTAGTGGTGTTAGTGTCACACTCTCATGCATACACTACATTTCCTCACGCTGGATTCTCGCCATTTTAGAAACCATGAAGATGCGTTGTGATTCGAAGCGCTAATAACTCTAATACTAATAACTGTTTCTCTTTGCACAGCCAAAAGATGACCTCCATGTTTGTGTATTTATTGTGATACCCATCACAGGCATCAAAGTAAAAATTCACTTCCTCTGATTTTGTATCATCCAGTCATATGTTGGTGAATATTATTTGAGAATTTTGCAGCACTTTTTGGGGAGACTGCATCTCTGTAGTGAGCAGTTGTATTAAGAATGCTATATTTGTAAAGAGCCACACTGAAGTTTTGCAGTTCTTTGTTTTATTTTAAAATCTGAGAGCAGGGTTTGGACTTAGCACCCACCAAATGCAGGTACATTGTTGGCAGTGGCATGTTAATCATGAGGCTATTCACCACTTTGATAAACACTTTAAAAAAAAGTCCACATTTATGTATTTATTATGACCCACATCAGATACATGAGAGTTGATATTCATCCTGAAGTCCACAGCACTTCCTCTGATATAATTGTAGCATTCAATCACATGTTGGTAAATGCTTAGTGAGGATTTGCATCCCTTTTGGGGAGATTACATTTCAGTAGTAAGCAGTCAAAAAGTATTTAAATTCTATATATTAATGTTGTGGACTCTTATTTTATTTTATTTCAAAATGCAATTTTTTATTTTTATTTTATTAAATTAAAATCTAAGAGCATGGTCTTGAATTATCACCCAGCTAATGTGGTTAAATTGTTGTCAGTGGTGTGTTAACTTTTTAGGCCATCTGCCACCTTGGTGGACCTGGAAATCTGTTATTTATTCTCGGGCCCACTGTGATTGGCATTGCTTCCTCTAATTTAATTGTATCATTCAATCACGTATTAGTTCATATTTACTGAGGATATGCATCCTGAATTAGCAAGCAGTATAAAGGTATTTTAAGAATCTGTATTTATTAAAGGGCTGTAATGAAGATTTTTCACAGTGTTTTTTATATAAATCTGAGAGCAGGTTCTGAAATTAGCACTCTTCAAATGCGGGTCCATTTTTGGCAGTAGCGTAGGCCATCCACCACTTTGGCAGACATGGAAAATGCACAACAGAAAGACACATTCAGTAGAGTTAGTGTATGACTGAATAGAGCTACAAATGTGAAAATGCTTTATGGAAGCAACACTATTAACTGCAGAAATTCATGTAATTTGATTGACAGTTGAGGTTCACTGAGTCTTACATTATGCACACCTATATGCCAGGTGGAGAAAGACACTTCCTGTTATAGCTTTGAATACAAGGTCTCTGTGCTGACAGTGTTCTGGCATTCACCTTCTCCCACTGTTCTCCAGGTTACGGCATGATGACCGACGGCACTACCACGTTCGTCAACGCCTCAGCCTGCACTGTCAACTTCCTGCCGATGAATGCTCCCATCGTCTTCGACCTTCCAAACCCCAGGACCACATGACTAGAGGAAGCTCGCCCCCAAACACCTGCCTCCAGTCAGGAAAAAGGAGCCAGAAGAGGTAGGTGAGGGTGGAGGGCAGAGCACATTCTGTAAATATGAGGCAGCCGTGCGTTGACATGTACGCTACATGTCTGGAGATGGAGCAGACTCTGTGAGGGACGCTCCCAGACGCTATTAATGTTATTTTATGTGCCATCATTTCTTCATCTCAACACTGAGTCTAAAGGCAGACTAATGGACGAGCGCAGAGGCGCTTTTTAATGCGGACAGACTTTCCTCTGTGTGCTCTTTTACTGCACTGACAATCTGATGTGGCTCTCAGAGAGACACCCCGCTGGACGTCCCTGTTGGCCTTTTTCACTTCACTTTGGATGAACCATAGACATTTGGACTCAAAGTGAAGTAACCCAACATCTCGTCTACAAGAGAGTTTTGGGTAAGGCACGACTCGACTGCAGCAACAGAACATTAGCCCGGGGGATTGGAACAGAACTTCTCACTTTTAAACATTAATTTCCTCATTTCTCCCCCATCTTCCTCCTGTTTCTCACCCCTCCTCGGGCTTGGAGAGTTTTTTTTGCCAGAGTGTGTGTGTGAGATCAAAGTGAGTGTGTGAGGGCAGTGAGAGGTCTCTGCCAGGGGTTATGTGAGAGTCAGGGTGTCAAACATGTTGACACCACTCCCCTGGGCCTCATTACAGCCCTCATAAGCCTCTTAACTGGCAGAGAGGAGAACGCTCAGGAAACCACGTGCAGCACTTCCTTTATTCCCGTCTCTCTCTGCTACTCCTTCCATGTATCCCCCAGGTACAACTGCAGCTGGAGCAGCGACGTGACCAGGCGTGTAGTTACATGACTTGCCCACCATACCTTAATGTCAGTCAAAGATCAGCCCCCTTCGCTCCATGGCTTAGAAGAGAAAGTCCGAACAAATACTAGACATCTAGACATTAACTAGCTATGAAGTATAACATTTAAAGAGCAGCAGCTATGGATGGGGTAAGGGTAGAGTGATGGCTACATCTTGTTACTCATGCATATGTGAAGTTAGCAATTAGCTCGCTACATACATAGACTTTAAGCTATGAAGAATTACATTAAAAGAGAGGTTACGGTAAGGGTAATGGGATGGCTACACCTTGTTATTTATGCTACGTTTGTGATTTGCTAACTATGAAGTATAAAAGAGAGGCCGTTAAGGCTAGGTGTAGGGGTAAGTAAATAGGAACGCTACATCTAATTAGTAATGCTAATGCAGTAAGGGTTATATTAAGAGCAATGGGAGGGCTTATTTTGTTATGCTAATGCTAAGTTAGCTATCAGCTAGCTATGAAGTATTACACTAAAGAAGTGGTTAAGATTAGGGTATGGGTAAATGGGAAGGCTACATCCTGTTACTTATGCAAATGCTTAAGTTAGAAATTAGCTAGCTTTGAAGTATTACTTGAAAAAAGAGGCAGTTAAGGTTAGAGTAAGGATAATGGGAAGGCTACATACTTTTGCCAATGCTTAATTAGCAATTAGCAACTATGAAGTTTTACTTTAAAAGAGGGGGAGGCTTACATCTTTATCATCTCGGCTTTATGTATTATGAATATTGGAATATTGCTACATTTGGTTTTATATTTATTCATTACAGTGTAGCATTGTAGAAGGGTTTGGATAACTGATGCGTCGGTGGGTTTGTCTTGTACTAGTGGTGGGCATGGTTTTTATGGCCGTGTCATGTATGCTACAAACGGAATAGCGTGCCCCAGGAATAACTTAAAATTTAAGTACCTCCGGTTCCCTCTTCTCAAAGTCTTGTCGTTGTCTTTGAATGGGTTTTTGGTTAGAAGCCTGACATAAGGTTTTGTGGTTAATACTAGTTTAAGAGACTTTTCTTTCACAACATAAAATTTGTCAAAATACCCCACTGTTTTAGCTGGTCTTGGATGGTCTTAGATGGGCATGGCCCAGTTCTTGCTGGACTTTGATGGTTTGATATGCTGGTGTGACCAGCCTGTACCGTTGGTCATGCTGGTGTATCCAGCCTATCAAGCTGTGCTCATTTATCTTTATGCATAACATATGACAGATTGATTAACTGATTTATGTCCTTTGCTTTTCATACTTTCCCCTCATGACACTATTATTTATCCATACTCAAGGACATTGATTTGGCTTCAATTTTACAGGAAGTTCAATGGATAGACCAGCTAGAGTGACCATCACAAGCTGATATGACCAGCTAAACCATCAAAAATAATGCAAAAACATACCTTAAGCTGGTCAACCAGCTTAACCATCTTAAGCTGTTCTTTTCAGCAGGGCATTATCTTGCTGAACAAAACATCCTGAACGATATGTATCAAAAACCTTAGCTCTGTTTGCCACAGAGCTTGTTTTCTGCAGTAATCTAAACTCCAATGGAAAAATCCTGTCAACTTTTTGATGAGGGAACCAGGGCGAACTTCCGCATCTGCCTACAGAAAAACTTCATTAGTGGGGTACTCATTGTCTGCAACTATACCTTTTTCCCCCTTTCACCTTGTCTACTCCTTTTCATTTCTTCCTTCCTCTCCATCCTTCATGCTGTTAATGACTACAACGACGACTGAGACTGCAAGCTTTTTGGACTTGGAAAAGACATGCGATGTTCAGGTGCTACATGTTATTGCTACTTCTGGACAGTCATTTCTGAGCCGTGGTGGTTGTTTTAAGGGCCCTCCCTTGTGTTGGGAGAGATGGGACATTTGATCTTTTATCGCAAGGAGTAAAGCTGTAACTACATGTACTGTAACTGGTCTATGTAAATGTTCTCTGTCAATGTAAAGAGAAAAAAAAGGTTTTCTTGAAGATTTCCAAGTTGTTGCAATGCTTTTCAAAATGTTAATATTTGTGGTTGTTACATTTCCTTTGCTCTATTTCTTAGTAATGTAAATGCTTATTATGGTATTTCCTTCTCTGTGAAGCTGCTGGGCCCCATTTGGTGATTATTAACTCTTTCATGTCCCTTAGCAGTTTGTCTGTGTTTAAAAAAAAACCCTTTCATTTTTTTTCCTTTGCTCTATTTTCTGAATAAGGCCGTTCTCAGTGAGAGTCTGAATGTGCTTAGCATAACAAGACCACGTCACACTTTGATCTTCCTGCTCTCCGACATTATGTATGAACGTTCCCCGGGGCTGCAGTTTACTCCCACTTCACTCCCGCTTCCTCAGCACATCAGCATTCATTGTGCCAGCTGATGTCTTAATGTTTCCAAATAGGCGAAAGAGGAGAGAGAAGCAGAACTGCTCACCAAGAAACCAGTGTGTGGATAATGGTGGGAGGTGCGAGCATGAACGTTGATGCCTGAGTGTCTGTACATGTTATGCTAATGTGATGTGAAGCAGTTTGAGTTTTAGGCCGTGAAATTGAGGACATTTTGGTTTAGATTCATTTCTTCAAGGTTTAGAGTTAGAATTGGGGTTTAGAATTAAGATTAAGTTTAAGGTATGGTGTGCAGGGTATAAAGACTAGGAGAAAAATTAAATTTAGTGCTTAGTTTGTATATTTTAAAGTCAAAAACCCAGGAGATGGTTTTCTGACTGTGACAATATAGAAGCCACTCAGTGTGTCTACAGAATACTTTGGGGAAAATTAGGTTTGGGCACAAAACCTTTTGGTTACGGTTTGGAAAAGATCATGTTTGGCTTAAAATACCCGTTTGGAAGCACAAATGTCACTGGTAAAGCAGTGACGGGTCAGCCAAAATTATCCAGGTTGGGTTGTCGGTGGCTGAGTGGATAAAGCAAGCATGAATGAAGGCCGTGTCCTTGCCACAACAGCCTCAGGTTCAATTCCTGCTTGAGGCTGCATGTCAACCCCTCTCTCTCCCCCTTTCATGCTATTGATCTGTCCTATCTAATAAAGGCTAAATTGCCAAAACATTATCTTTAAAAAAAAAACTTCCAGGTTAAGCGTTACTTAACCTGAAAAACATCCAAGTGTGATGCCACAAATACTGATGGAAACACCGCAAAGGGTTACTAAAAGAAACAACCATTAGAAATTTTGATAAGCTACTTATAGGTTAGGAATGCAATATATTTGTAATTCGCTGAATTGTACACTGAGAAGATTTTCTCTTGGCAACTGGGCTGCAAAATGAAACAACTGAATTACTGAAATACCCTCAACACCACATCAAAATCTAAATCTATTTATCATGTATTTGCAGCCCTGTTCTAAATGTGGCATATGTTAAACTGGTGAATATGAATATGCTGGCAAGGTTGTTGGTTTAGGTTCCACTAGTTATTAAATGTCTGGTGGAGCCATCAAAGAAGTATAAAGAAAATTTAAGGTTTATCATCCACAAATGCTATGAGGCATTAAATATGATGGCTAACAGACTCAACAAAAATACCCAGGCTGCCCAGGTTTTTAATTTTAAACATGGCAGTCAAATAATAGTCTCATGTGGCCAGCACAAAAACCGTTTACAAGTATAGGATAATAAAGGTAGAACATATTAACATTTAATCGCCAGAAAAAAAAATTATGTTAAACGCCTTTATTCTTTTCCTGAAAAACAGCAATGGCTAGGCAAACACTTTTTGTGGCACTATCCCCACTACAAAACAGCAATGTTTCAGAAATAAAGCAACTGCTTTTTGTGGCACTATATCCACTGGAAAAACAGCGGTGTCTGGAAAAAAAAAAAAAAAAGAAAAAAAGAAAAAAAAGAAAAAGCTTTTCGTAGAACTATTCATGCTGGAAAAACAGCAATGTCTTGGTAAAAAAAAAAACAACTGCCTGTCATAGCATTCTCCCTGCTGGAAAAACAGCAATGTCAAGGTTTAAAAAAAAGAAAAGAAAACAACCACCACCACTCATGGCACTATCCCTACTGGAAAACATTGTTTTAAAAAATGCCTTTTGTGGCACTATCCTCTCTGAAAAAACACTGAAAGGTTGCTACAAAACAATCATGTATGTAACCTAAAAAGCTGCTGGGAAAACAGCATTGACTCGCTAAAACACAACAGGTTTTGTTGTTCGTTGCTGCTGAACAGTGGTCTGCAGCTTGGCCTGTGTCTTGCCTCGATGTCATGCCATCCAGATGAAATCAGCTCATATACTACACCACTTTATAAACTTCAAGACAAAACTTAGAGATTTAACTTATTCATGGTTTGCAGAAATGCACAAAGCCGACATTTTCTTCTGGCGACCGGGTTAAAAGTAAAAACCGCCATGAGTCTTAAAAACGGAAAAACTATTATTAATCTATCTAATTAATTCTGATAGTGTTTCTGCTTTCCCATATATTCTATTGCTGTTGAGCAATAGCAATTTCTACAGATGTTTCCATTAAGAGCCTAGAAAAGATAGAGGGTGTTTTATGGTATATTGATGTTTCATCAGGCAGGTAAAAACTTTCTCTGCTCAAAACCTTCTTGTTTATGAGAAACAGTTGCACCACTTTCTCAGTAGCAAGTCCCCCCTCGCTAATTGGTTTTTGTTGGATTGGAAGAACAAGTAATGGTTCTTTGTTGAATTCTGGAACTATATATCACTGGATCTTCTTCAAAGAAAGAGGATTTTAGGCATGACGTGGACCTCTGATCAGGGTCAAAGGGAATAGTTTGAATGTAACCCGTGGATCGTCCATACAAGCACAGCCTAGGAGAGTGTGTGTGTGTGTGTATTTAAGAGTGTAAAGGAAAGGGAGTGCTCAGCTTCATCATTTAAAACACAGACTTAATTAATGTCCATGAAGGAAAATGTTCCAAGAGAGGAATAAAGGGAAACTATTAAAAACCAAAAGATGGGAGGAACTTTCATCTGAGTTTCATGAAAAGCTATCTGTTTGGTCCCACTCTCCACTTCCAGTCCTCATTTAGATGTCTCGCTTTGATGCTTTCCTGCTTCAGTAGCCGTGTTATGTGTTTCCTGTTTTCTCCGAGAAAAAAAAAAAGTGCTGTACTATTTCTTGATTTCTTTCTTGAGGCATGCTTAAAGGAGTTAATGACTTCTGCTACCCAGACAATCTGCATATGAAGAGTTTTGTTCCAAAATGAGATATTCACTGTTTGAAAGAAGGGACGCCTACACAGGCCGAGTGATTGACAGCTGAAACTTAAAAGCCGATCGTGGTGGTACTTTTTAAAGCATCATTAGTAACTTCTGTCTTTGGTTACATTTTTACCGGCTGGATCCTCTATATTTCAACAAGACTGGACGGTTTGGGAACTTCAGGTCTTTTTTTTTTTAAATGGATGTATAGCATTTTGGAATGAAAATGTTCATGTGGTATTTTGCCATCGTTGTTGGGGACATTTTTTTTAAAGAAAATGGAAACCCAACGGCTGCAAAATGTTACCATGTTGTTCCTGGAGACAACTAAAAATGTGAAGTACCTCTCTTTCTTAAAAACCGTGAAGATTCTGCTGGTTCTGAGAGACTATTCACCGATTGAATAAAACCTTATCTGTGACTGCTGGATCATGCTTCCTTGCTTCCATCCTCGCTTTCCCTTTTGTCTCCTTTATTTCTTGTTCTAGAGAGAGAAAAATTAGAGGTGGTGAGGAAACTTTCCTCGTCCTGGTTCTTCCCTTTTGTTCCAATCAAAGGTATCTGTGTCTCGTATCAATTATAGAGCCCAGAGCAGCCAGTTAATTTCCAGTAGCTAAACCCTCGCCGCTCCGTCTCTGTCTCCCATTTTGTTCCGCAGGTCTTCCACACCTCTGCACATTCTAATGAGAACCCTCGTTCAAATAATTACATTAGTAATCCCGGGGGAGACCGGGTAATTTATTCGCGGATGGCTTTTTACTTTGCCATTAATACAACTAGCTTTCATATACTCTTGTCTTTCTCCCTCCCTCTCTTTTTTTCTCACTACGCCTCTCCAACCACAATCCTGAGCTCTTTTTCTCAGTTCTGATCATCCCTTTTCCATTTCCATCTGCTCATCCTTCTTTCGGCTTCCTCAGATAATGATTCCCAGCTCTCCTACATTCGTCTCTCCTCTCTGAGAGCAACCGTACGTCTTGCTGCTGCGGCGTTTTCTTTGAATGAATGACAGACGTCCCCTCTATCTCCTTGTCATCCATCTCACTTCACACTTCCATGTCGGAACAAAGGATGCACCCAGCGCTTCCCGTCATCTGCGTTGTTAAAAAGGCACTTTATTTGATTGGCTTTGGAACAAAAATCAGTGTCAAACAGTCGGGCAGCAGACAGAGGGTGGAGAACTCTCAAATCATTTATCAATCTCTCGTTGTTCTTCTTTATTTTTTCAGGTTTTTTTAGTCATCACATCCCGTGATTGTTGCATCAGTGGCAGATCAGATTTGAAATTCTGAAGTTAGGGCCAAATAAACCATCAAGCAGCCCAAGGGAAAAAATTTAGCCATGGGCCCCTATTCATCCACCCCCTTACCCATGTGCGTAATCTCCACGGGGGACGTAGAAGTCCCTAGCCTTGGAGAAACGCCGAAGCGAGTTATCACCATCAAGTGAATTTTGTTGATTGTACAAGAGCAATTTTGGTTCATAAGGAAGTGCCTGACAACCAGTTACCCAATGAGTTTGGACTTTGTGATCTACAAGAGGTAAATATGTGTCACTGATTGTTTTCTATGCTGTAACTAAATGCTATAAGGTGAAGAACAAGTGTGTTACTAATCGTGAGTAGCTGTTAGCATTAGCTTAACACATTAATCAAAGTACAACTTCTCACAACAACATCTAGCATGACATCACCTGGCATTGTAGTCAGAAAACTGTTTTTGCTCCTCTGTTTTTGTCACTTTTTTGGACAACACAAACATTTTATGCATTTTTGAAAAACATACCATACTATGTTGTTTTCATGGTATTTTGGAAGACATACTATATTATATTTTTATGCTTTTTTGGACTACATACTGTATTACAATGTTTTTAATGATTTTTGGATGACATACTATATTCAGATATTTTTTATGATTTTTGGTCAGCATTATATATAAAGATGATTTTTCTTAATTATTTTTGGACAACATACTCTACAATGACTTGTTTATGATATTAGGCAGTCATACTATACTATTACATTTTTTTTTATTATTATTTTTGGACAACATGATGTTTTTCATGATTTTTGAAAGACAAACTATACTTTTTTGATGCATTTTTGACAACATAGAATACAATGACATTCTTATATATTTTTGGTCAAAAGACTGTACTATGACTTTTTTTATTCTTTTTGTACAACATACTATACAATGACATTTCATGCTTTTTTGGATGACATACTATCCTGAGAGTTTTTATTTCTATTTTTCACAACATACTACATTATGGCCTTACTTAAACTTTTGGAAGACATGACTTTTTGATCCTATTCTAGATGACATAATATACTTTGGCTTTTTTATGCTTTCTGACAGCAAACTTTACTATGATATTTTTCCTACTATTTTTGAAATATTATACTATACAACTATACAAATTTCATGCTATTCCCGAAATACAATACACTATGATGTTTTCATCACAAGTATTGTGACATGCTATCTTTTCATCACATAATTATTGACAGAACATACAGTACTGTGACATTTTTTCAAGAATTTTTTATTTCATACTACGCATTGATTTTTTTGACGCATTTTTTATGATAAACTATACAATTAGGATTAAACATATTTTCATTGATTTCTATAGTATGACTATAGTACACATTTTATTTGAAATAACATACTATTACTTGTATTATATTTTTCCAACACACTTTATTATGACTTTTTAAATCACACTTTTATTGCCATACTACAGACTAAACTATGAGGCATTATAAAAAAAAATATTATGACATGCTATGGAATGACCTTTTCACCATATTATTATGACATACTTTCCTATGCCTTTTTTCCATCATGTGTTTATGTACTTTATTTTTATGGCACACTATACTATGACTTTTAGATTGTTTTTAATCACAAACTATATTATGCTTTTTTCATTACATATTTATGCTATATTATACAATGACTTTTACTTCACATTTTTATGGCATATCACACTAAGCTTTTTTTCAACACTTTTCAATGGCATTCACTTAAATACTATTACTGTTACATTTCACATCACATTTTATGACATGATAAAGAAAGAGTTTCTCATCACATGGTAGTGATAAAGTCTCTGACTTTTTTGTCACATTGTTTATGGCATACTACACTGACTTTTTTTGTTTTGTTGACTTCTTTTTCATCATTTTGTCACAAACCATACTTGGACTCTTTATCACATTTTTGGACAGAGAATACTATGAGATTACTATTACTATTCATAGATTACTATACAATTACTTATTTCATCACATGTTTTGGCATTACTATACTATGACATATTGAAATATTGTATGACATTTTTTTATCACATTTAGTATGACTTTTGGCATTCTTTACTTTGACTGTCTAATGACATTTTCTGACACCCTATACCATGACTTTTTTTAAAAGTCTCATAACAGAACGTTAGAGTGTTTCACTTTCCTCTCTAGTGAAATGTTGCAGATCTGTTGCAAATCTGAATCTCTCAGCTGATCTATCAGAATATAAAAGACACATGCATACTGACAGTGTCTTGGGTGATCCGATCACAAATAGACAGCACTGAACAACCACTAAGACAAACTGTGATAGGCTCGCTCACACCACTTGCTAAGGTGCTCTGGGACGCATTGACCCTGTCTTTTGTAATGTAAATGCTGATGAGTCATCAGTGCTGCGTGTGGTGGTGTTGCATGGCAGTCCATTGTCACAGGAGACACGACGTCAATCAGATTGTGGGCCCTATGCATAAGAAGTCTCCGTGGAACCCAGATCCTGTCCTCTTTTGATCTGTGTCTCTCAAGCATCTTTTCAGGTTTTTTATTTTATTTTTTTAACAAATTGAGTTTGCTTCTTTCCCTGCCTTTCTTTTATTTTTTGGAACTCCAGTTTCCCCGCTCTAGAGAGAGATATTTCTTTATTATTTCTTTTATACAAAGTTAAGTTTTCTTATCAATTCAGGAAGTTTCAATTGAGTTATTGCACTAATTAAAGAAAAAAACACAAATTTCCAAACAAATCTAAACTCTTCATTCCAAGCTTTTCGAGGGCCTCAGTCCCACTTTCACCCCACTACAACACCCCTGGTCATTATGGAGCTATTGTGCAAAACCACATATTACAACTATTTTTAAAATTCTTTCTCTCTACAATATCTGCACACGACAGCTACAGCATAATTTAAGCTTTAAGGCATAATGCTACTTTATGACAGCTGCTTTGCGAAGTCCAACATGCTACACACCTTTTCACCACCCCGACATTCACACTCTCACTCTCCACTTTGCTACATAAACACTTTTGTTGGCACTGAAAGTAAATCGGAGGTGCTGAGTTTCAAACATACACTTTGGCTCTTATTGAATAATGATTAACTCTTTGAAACCTGGGTCGAAATCAGTTCACATCCAGAGTCCTTCCCTTTACTTTTTTGTATGGTCATTTCCAGGTAATTTTTATAACTTTTTCTAACTCCTTGCTAATTTTGGGAAACATCTTTTGAAGTTGTTGTTTTTGATTTGCGATGAGGCCAACTTGATCAGGTTTGAAGGGATAAAGAAGCAGAAGTCACTTTAAGATGCTCAACATTTCAGGTTATATTTAGCATTTTATAAAACATACTACTGTATAACAAATATATCACAAATTTGCAATTAATCAAATTAACACAAAGTTACTGCTAAATGTTAAACCTGTGGTCCCAGAGTGTGGTGGCCCTCAGGGCCGCAGCTGTGGGCTTGGGAGTGAAGGTCAGTGAAGAAAAGCCCACAGGAAGTCGTTGAAGGAGATCCTCCCCGTGGTGTCGCCATCAAAATAAGAGCAGAGGTGGAAGAACTCGTCCTCCGACAGTTTGATGCTGAAGTGGTGCAGCACCTGCAGGACAACCACAGCATGAGTTGGCGCACACGTGTGTGTGTGTGTGTGTGTGTGTGTGTGTGGCTGGGGCTTGGGAGATGTCATCCCTAACCAGGTTGCTAATTGTTTCTATCGATTAGCACGGGGAGTGCTGCGGTGGGTAAATTGTGCAGCAGGTAAATGGCAGCGACAATAAAAGAGGAGTGTCAGCTGCTGCTCTCCTGGGCCAAAATGTCAGCGCTGTCTTGTTTCAACCTTGGGCTTAATTGAACAATTAAAATTACTGATTGGCTGTCAAGTGAACAGGTGTATGTGTGTGTGTGTGTGTTGTGTGTGATGCTGCAGCCTAAGCTTCATGGATTTCCAGTCACTCTCCATCAGACATTTTGATAGAAGACACACAAGCGGAGCTCAAACGATCGCATCAATAATTCATACAGAGGCAGTTTCTCTCTTGAGTGTTTGACGTGGAGCAGGTGGAGCTGCAGTGATGGAGTAGTCCACCTCAAGTCCCTTTTCTCTGCACTCATGACTCAACCTGGACTAGCCCACTGATGACTTGAACTTGGACTCAAGTATTAACTCAAGCAAGTTGGACTCAAGTTGGATGAAGATTCAGACGACGTATATATTTAACAACAAATTGCTTAACATTTGATGTATATTAACCCTTAGAAACCTGGCTTGACTTGTCTCAAAATCATGGGGAGCCGGGGCGACCTCTAGCTCATTGAGTAGAGCAAGTAGAGCGAGTCCTCCGCAGCAGCCTGGGTTCAATTCTGGCTTGTGGCCCTTTGCTGTGTGTCATCCCCATTCTCTCTCCCCATTTCCTGTCACTCTCTGAGTGCACTTTAATAAAGGCATGAAAAGCCTAAAAAATAATCTTAAAAAAAAAAAATACATGGGGAGAAAGACACGAACACCTTAACAAGAAATGGCCCAAAAATTACAATTCCTAGAATATAAGAAAAAAAGTGGGAAAAAATCCAAACAAACAAACAATAAAAAATACAAATAAAAAAATAAAATGACCTAAAACAAGTTCCTCAAAAAACATGGCAAGAGGGCAACTCAGCAGGAAACGTTCCTAAATCTAATCTGACGCTCTACTCTAAAATGAGAGAGCTGATGTTGGTAGCCACAGAGCGTTCTGTTTCTCCATGAATTAGCAGATAGTCTAGTTTGTGCTGGAGCATGCTCCGGCCCTCACAACGAGTGTTTCTGAACGCACCCTCTGAACTTTCAGAATCTGAAGATTCTCAAAATAATACTTTTCACGGTCTCACTGAATGGTGAGTTAACAAAATGCTTTGTTATCGATATAACTTTAGCATACAGTTAACATAACGAAGCACACTGGTGTCATTTTTATTGAATGTAGTATGTGTAGCAGCTTTTTGAAGGCGCATTAATGATGACTCGGACTCGGGACTCGGATTCAGGTACTGGTGACTTGAACTCAACTTGGTGACTCAGAATTGAAAAAAGGGGACTCGAGACTCACCTCAGACTCGAGATTTAGTGACTCGACTACAAGAGCTCACCTTCCTGAAGTCCTGCACGGTGACACTTCCTGTGCGGGCACGGTCAGACGACAGGAAGCAGCGTCTGATTGAGGTCCAGGAGGCGTGGACGATGTCGTGGATCCTCAGCATGACCTCCATGCAGTCTCTGCTCAGGACGCCGCGACTCGTCTGAACAAGAAGACAGGAACAATGAGACAGAAAAACAGCCGATAAAGGTGAGAGCCCCCCACACTCTGTAATATTTCACTTCTCCACACTGAGACTTGGAACAAAGAGTTAGTACTTGTGTGATCAGATAAAAAGGTTTGATTGCGATGAGATGCAGGGGGTCTCTGCAGTTTTCCACAGATGGCGGCTTCGGCCGACACAATGCAGGTCTTTGTGTTTCCGAAGTTGGTTTGGAGGTTGCAGCTCACGGGTTGCCAGATTAGGCCCTCACCCACACGCTCTACTGAAAGCTTGGGGGCTCGGCTTAGTCGCTCAGCGGGGGGCCTTTTTAGAGCGTGCCCACCCGTGTGTCATTGTTCAAAGCTTCATATACACCTCGCCATGCCAAAAAAGCGCTGCAACTCACCAAACTCGCCCGGTTCGCTCGTCATCGCAGGCGATAGTCGAGAGCCTGAGGGTGGGAGGTCCCCGCTGAGTTTACACAATCTGGCAAGCCGCCGTCGCTCATCACCACCCCCTCACATTCCAGAGCCCCCCCCACACACACACACACACACTGTACTGTATCCTAACTAAAAGTTGCAGCCAATAAAAGTACAATAGATGAGACGTTGAATGGAGGGAAGGAGAGGGACGGCAGAGTTAATTTGATATGTGCTCAGCATGGGGATGTGTAGCTCAAAGTACAAACCCTGTGTCCCAATTTCACATTAAAATCCGACTGTGAGGACTGGATACATACAGAGATTTTCAAATGCTAACAGGCAGACTGGAGTCATTTGAGCTCTTGTCTAGTCTTACAAAAAAGCTTTAACACTACATGCCACAAGGCGGGCTTCCATTAACCCTCAAACTGCACAAATTAAAATTGTGAATTTAAATCACGCCTAATGGAAACATAAATTTCGAAAAACTTCAATCCAAGGCCCCGCAGGTGTGTTATGTGAGTGATAATGGAAAGGCGAGCCCCTTATACATGGGAGTGGCCACGTAAGAGCGATTTCTAGGAGGTGAAAGTCCACAATTTCACATGCCACCTCCGATCATCTGACGCCAACCCTCTAACCCCCATCACCAGGACTAAGCTCCGTACCTTGGGGGGACAGAACCTTGGCCATTGCTACCCCAAACCTCTGGAACGCCCTCCCTCCAAACATCCACAACTCAGACCCACTCCCCTCATTTCAAAATAAACTCAAAACAGGCCTTTTCACAAAACACTGCCACACACATACACACACACACTGCCTCCCAAAATCTGAACTGCCATATCATATGATTTTTGCTTTTGCATTCTGCTCTTGTGTTTGTGTCTGTTCTGTTTATGTATTTTGTATTCTTTTTTTTTGCATAAGTATTTGTTTTTTGTTTTTTTTGCATTTCATGTAAAGCATCTTGAGCACCTAGAAGAGCACTATATAAGACCTATCTATTACCTGTTATCATTATTGTTATTATTATTATTTTTATTGTTATTATTATTAGAGCATTTGTGGATTCTAAACTTCCAGATGAGCCGCTCAACTTTTGAAGAGTTATGTGATGCAGTAACAGCTCTTGTAGCTCCTGCTGCATCATGAGGGAGCCAGTTCCTACTGACAAGCACATAGCCATAGCATCATGTGAGCTAGAAAAGACAAAAAAGTGTTTCCATTGCAGTTTTGTGAAATATGGTTTTTCTGAATCACCTGACATACCACCTCATGCGAGGATAAAAACTTTTTGCAGTAAATGGGAGTTTTTTAGAAACTGACGTGTTTCCATTAGACATATTTTTTATTCACAGTTTCAGTTTGTGCAGGGTTAATGGAGACCCTCACAGAGCTTTATCATGCAGACACTAAATTGAAGAATGACTTTTTTTACCAGTGTAGTAGGAGGAGGGAGTTTACGTCGCTCAAACGGCGCCCTGGCCTCTGCTGGTTTCAGGTTGAGGACGAAGTGATGCAGGAAGTTGTGATATGAAACACGGCCGTTACTAATGATGTCAAACTTCACCGCCAGACGCTCAAACTGCTCCTGAGTCACAGTGACGCTGAGGGATTGGAGGATCTCTGCGGCACACAATCAGTCATCAGCACACAGCAGGCAGACGGTGTGTAATGTATGACTGTGTGTGCTTCACTGCTCACCCAGGAAAGACGAGGTGCTGATGTGTCCCTCTCTCTGAGGATCCTCCTCTGTGCACTTCCTCTGGATCTCCTTCCAGCAACGCTGCACCGCCCCACGCAGCCTCCTCTCCACGCTGCCCGCCGGGCTTCCTGTCCCAGGCCTCCCCACTGAGGCGGGATGCCTGGAGGAAATCTGGGGGGCAGACTGGGAGAAAAGAGAGGAGGTGAAGAAAAGGGCTGCACATCTACACTGAATGAAGCAGCAGTTTGCAGCAAACAGCTGATTCTCATGGTGAGACTATGCAGGAGCCACTGAAATGATTCTTGAGATAAATTAATGTTCATCGAGTACAGGTTCACTTAGTGTTTGGAATAAGGCCGGGCTGCAAGAACAATTACGGTTCATTTTTAAAATTTGAATCACAGTCCAACTTAGAATCACGTTGCGCCACCATTCAAGACAATCTTCTATACTGTTCCCTGGTTTTACTGTATTCAAATGCAGAGTTATGAGGAAACACACACAAAAATACACTTAACCTCTTTGTACACTTCAAAAAAGAGCCAAGAGAATAAAGCATAAAGTTGGTTTTCATGAGGACACAAATTTATTATTCTTAAAATCTAAATTAAAATTTTTTGATTGCACAAATAATGTAAAGGGCAACGAAAAACCATCAAAAATGGTTTTTTTTGGAGAAATGGGGACTATAATTTGAGGGGAGCAATACATTTAAAGACTCTCAGTGCTCGTACACTGTGAAAAAAATAGTATTTAGTATTTCAGTTTGTGGAGTGAAATTGTTGAACAGTCTGCATGTGTAGTTAAGGCAATGTCCAAACATCACCCAGTTTAAAAAGAGGAATAAAGACAGGATTCCCACACATGCATATACTGCAAGGAATGTAGTTATGTGTAAATATGTAGTTTGTTGGTATGAATGTACCTGACTTAATATGCATGTATATATGTGTGTGTGTGTGTGTGTGTGTGTGTGTGTGTGTGTGTGTGTGTATTAAGGCTGTCAAAAAAACATGTTAATTTATAATTTTTTGAAATATTTTAAATACAGATCTTGAAATATTTGCCTGTGTTGGATTGTGTTGCTGACAATGCAGGAGCTTGTACGACTTCATAAATGAGTGGAATTCATGCTTATAAATGTGAACTGATTTTTTAAAAATACTTTCATACTTTATATATATGTGTGTGTGTGTGTGTGTGTGTTATATATATATATATATATATATACATGGGTAGATGGACATTTTAAGATACTGTATGGGGGGAAGGCCTCCAGGTAGCAAGTAAACACTGCTGTGCAGATATCACGAGATAAGCACTTGCTTGTCTTAAGTAAGTGCGCATACTTAAACATGGCTCCCACACTAGGAGCTAAAGGCTACAACAAGGCTAAAAACATTACACCAAAACAAGTTGGCACGTCGGGACTTAATGACACTTGGCCTGCGAGCAGTATGGAGACATTTTAATGATGTAACTGAGCTCTGCTTAATTTTAAATCTGGACTGACTCACTTTAAATCTGTCTTGCTAAATTTTGATTAGAAATAATGTGAAAACGAATGAATTCTTGTTAGTGCAAACCAGCCTAAACACGTTGGATCATTTTACTTATGAAGTATAAGTGAAGTTACAAACAAGATGAATTTTGGGATTGCCCACAAAGATGAAAACTGGTTTCTGGTTTGAAGTGAAGACAGTACATCATTTACACATGTTAACCACAGTGGTCTTTACAGGCCCATCAACTGAAAATGTGGTAAAAGCAGTGCTCATCCGCAGCCTCCATCAGCCTCAAATCGGAAACTGCTGCTTAACCCTAAACCCAACAGTGACTTCTCTGGTGCTGCAATTAAACACATTTCACAAGCATTTAAACCTTAAATTCAACAAATTAATAGTTTGGAATTAAAAAAAGGAAAAAGCGGATGAAAGATCTCTACAAATAAACTTTTCTAATTAACATTTCTAACATTTCTAAGTAATTATATATTTTAAATTATCTTACCCAATTACAATATTTTCCAGGTAATTTTTACTTTCCTGGTTTTTGCATTTGTTTTTTTCTGTTGCTAGTTTTGTGGTAATTTTTTAAAACTTTTTATTAATTTCATGCTATTTTTTGGGTCATTTCTTATTAAGTTTTTCATTGTCTCTTCCCATGTTTTTCAAAGAAATAAATCCAGTTTGCTCAGGTTTTAAAGGGTTAAAAGCAGGACTGAGCAGCCATCTGATTAACATCATTTCAAGGAGGCTGTACTGTGAATGGCATTTCTCCAAACACCAGCCCTTAATCGACCTTGGTGGAGTACAGGTGTGGACAGAGGACATGCACGTTGTCCTGTTTGGTCTCTCCTGACCCGCTCAACATTAACCGCTCTCTCCTTTCAATCTTCAGACTATTAAAACATGCAGGACATTCTGGAAAATATCTCTAAAATATAACCTCCAGAAGACAACACTGTTACTGGATCTCGCCTCCCATTGTGTACATAAAGCAAATTTTCACCTCATGTTATCTGTATGAATGCGACAGATGGAGAGTCTCTGCAGTCTGTTTATTCACCCCAAACAGCTAACGGATTAACGGTACAGACGTCACCTGTAGCTACGTAGCAACATACACATGCGGCGTGTGTGTGTGTGTGTGTGATTGCTCTGACACATGCTGATTTTTTTATGCATTTTTGCTGCGGCGTGATATTTGTGACTCAGTTCTGAGCATGCAGAGGGACCTTTTTTGGGTTCTTGCAAACATATTATGTGGAATGATTTTATTTGAGCGAGCAAAATCTACTCAGTCTTCAATACATTTATTTCTGTGTTTGCTGCTATGCACATAAGTGCAAAATAATAACCTCTCTTATTTGGTACCTCAGAACTCTGCTCTGTGTGCTTTTTGTAACTGGCTCAAACTGTGACACGCTGACACACTTTAGCAAACCTGAAGAGTACACAGAGCAGAGAGACTGTAAGTCCATAAGAGCAGGGAGTGACTGAGTGAGTGAGGTTATTACAGAGCAGTCTTCTGGATATGAATCCATGCATACATGTTTTAAGCTGTAAAAAGATTTTTATACATTTTTTTTAGTTGCTCAAACTAAATCATTCTTTCTTTCTAGATAATTTCTGTAATTTTCTCACAGTTCATGGTCTGGCAACAAATCTTTTTCTGTGTCAGATTTATCCTTTCGCTCACTCAGGATTGAGGCACAAATATAAATCTCTTCATTTACATTGCCTGTCCAAGGTGGGAATATCACAGCATTACATCACCTCGCTATTCTGTATATAAAGTCAGACTGCAGGAAGGAGGGACAGGGTGGTCTCGCCTCGGAGCCAGGACATGAAGTAGTAACAGCACCTAACGAGGTCTGTGTAAACCGTAAAGCCAGAAAGACATAACCATGGGCGGCACCATGGGTGTAATGTTATGGCAATATAGTCATGCATGTGAAACACCACAGGACATTTTAGAAAAGCAGCATAGTTAGCATAGCGGCTAATTCAATGAGGAAGAACAGCAAATGACACATAGTAAACAAACAGTAAATGACCACAAACTGGGAAAACAATGAGATTCAGGAACGTCTTAGAGCAGAGGACAAGATCAGCCACCATATAACAGAGGCGGTAAATGATTGGGATTGACATGCCTTTAAAAAATTGTTTATGAAGCGCTGCTGACGCATATAGTATATATCATGCCTGAGGTTGACGTGTGTGTGTTAAACATCACGCCCGTCATGCTTCTTCTGATCGTGGGATGCCGTGATGCAGTGTTTAATCACACACTGGAGCAGAATGATGCTGCTGTTGGTTGGTTCTGTGTAAAAATGCAGAGGTGGTATAAAGGAGGGGATTTCATTGTGGACCTATAGTGCCATCTCGGTGTAAAAGCGGATATGGTAACATACTGAGCATGTCTGGCTGTGCGAAGCAGCTGCACCACCGATCATACAGCTACATTCAGCGAGAAGAGTGAAAAATGTTTTTCAGTATTAGGACACATCCCGCGTCTCTTTCTGCCAGGAAAATGTGAGCTGAGGCACTAGGTGCTACAGTGGTGCCAGCTCGACCAACTTGAGCTGCATCAGAGGCCGTTTACACGGCAACACTTTTGGCATGAAAAGGTCAACTTTTGTTGTGGTTTGGCCTTTAGTTCACATGACAATTGTTCATATGAGGCCTGAAAACGCAAATGGTTGAAACCAGGTTCCAGAGTGTTATCTTTTGAAAACGCCACCTCTCCTTCCTGTGTAAGCTGGCAATGTGCAGATCCTGTCAGAAAAATGACGTCACGGCCACACTTCATGCATGTGGGTGGTCTTCTTCTATGGTGTGTAATTACAAAGTTACACCACCAACTATGGCCCGGCATGCATACTACAGTGTTTTCAGTTGTTCTTGCGGATCCATGTACATGAGAATCGTTTTCACAATGTTATCATATGACTGCAGAATTTTTAACAACACAGGGAAAGACTATTCAATTTTTAGTAGAGCTGATTTCATCAAAACTCTGCCTTTAACATTGACCATGGGACCGACTGTACAGCTCTGTGTACGCCTGCACTCCAATGATGAGCTTCTCCTCCATAGATTCTTTAGACAAATATTTACTAAAGAACAGAAAGATTCTGCTGGCTATGATTGATTGGTCTTCCTCACGAATTCTGGTTTATAACAAGGCAAGAGTATCCATAAGTATGTTGACATTTGTAATGCATTATAAGTCACATCTTTAATCTTTTAGGACTGTTGATATGGTGTATCAGTATGCATTATGTGTTTATGAGTGTACTCATAATGCATTATAGATGTGGTCTTTATACAAAGTGTTACCCAGAGATTAAGTAGAGGGTAGGGCTTGACAGATAACATTCCCTGTAATGTTCTGTACCTTAGTGCGTTGCAGAGCGCCCCCTGTAGTCTCTGGGCAACCAGATGTTGCTGGGGCAGTTTCTCTGGGCTGACAGGACGCTGATGGGGCACTGTCGTTGGGACCCCCTGCTTCTGTCCTGCCGAACTCACCAAACCGTTCCATAAACTCTCTGTACTGAAGCTTCTCCCGCTTGTTCACAGGCATCTGACTCCACACACACTCAAACTGAGAAGCAAAGGAAAGCACACAAATAATATTATGTGCACTGAGGGGAGCAGCACCCCAAAGAGAGCCACATGCAGCACGTAAATTGGCTTTACAGATGACTAACTCTCTCATGCAGTCAATAATTATCAGGAAGATGAATTAAATTTTGATTAGAATAATTAAAGAAAACATATCAGAGTAAAAAGAATGGAACTGGCAAATGCTGCGATAACCAGACTCGGTTCCTCATTTGTAAGCGTGGCCTGAAGCCAGCGAGTTTTGTTAGAGCTTGAAAGCACTGGGAGAGTTGTTGAAAATGTGCTTGTTCTCTTGAATGTCTCATCTTTGAATGCTCAGGATGAGAAGGCACTGGAATATACGCAGGAGTAAACACTTTTTCTGGCTTTACCTGATCATTTGTGAGTCTTAAGCAGTGGCGATCACAGAGCTGTCTGAACTGTTCTTTAGAGATTGTCGTGCTGCTGAAGGGGTCCAGATCCAGAAGCTCTTCGGTCATGTCATACAAGTGACCTGAGACCACTTCCTGGAGCTGTGTGACTCCAGAGGTATTTGTCTGGAGGGGGGATCTGGGTTTACTCCCTTTCTCACAGGTCTTAATCGGGCACCTCTGTGACAGCTTCAGCAGTATGAACAGAAGCAGACAACACACACGCATGTTCAATGTGAGGCATACAGGACAAACAACTAAAAGAATAGTTCAACATTTTGGGGCGATAGCCTATACTCAGGACGAGGGGGCCTGAATGGTCCCTGTAAAGGCATTTGGTTGATCCGTAGCCACATCCACTTTTGTGCAAAACGATCTCAGTACACATTGACATTTTAGCACCTTTTCAGTGTTAATGTCCATCCATGTGAGGCTTGGCAATATAGCTTTAAAATATTATTGCAATATTTTAAGGCTATACAGCGATACACAATATATCTCCATATTTTAAAATATCTAAAATACAAAATAATTGAATTAACTGCAGTTACAATAAAGTTAAATAAAGTAGCTACTGTCACATAATAAAGTTGAATACATTACTGTTATAATAACATTTATTTAAATATGGTTATAAGGAAGTTAAATAAAGTACTTTCATAAGGAAATTTCAAAAAGTACTGTTTTAATTTATTAAATTAATTAATTAAAAAGTGTGACGCATGGTGCTTTTATTTTGAAGTGCCTGACTCGTCTCAGGCTGGAAGTGTTTTGCTGTGGCCTTGAAGCTTCCTATAGACTGTAAATAAAGATGGACAGCAAAACAGATCCCCATAAGTGTAACTTTTTTGTCTTGATCGCCCCCTGGTGTCTGTCTGCAGTATAGGTCATAAAGCCTGCCCCTCCATGTTGGTGAATGGGACATGGGCCCAAATAAAAACTCAAAGTACACACCAAATACATTTTTCTTAAGACAGTTTCTGACACTGAAGGTAGTTCTCATCACCTTGATGTTTGTTCAAGTGTTTGTTTTTATGATAAGTTCGGCTTTAATGAGTAATTAAATATACAAAAGGAGGGTTTTCCACCATGATTGACAGCTGTGACAGCTAATCCATGCCCTCGCAATCAATGGAGCTGCTAGCGATTCTATGAAGCTTCCGGTCAGCAAGTGGATGTTAGCATTAGCGGACAGTCAAACAGATACTGCTGTGCCTTTCACTGTGAGGATTCATTCCCTTCGAAAAGGCAACAGTTGCCCTACTAGTTTGGTGTGTCTGGGCCTTGAGATGAAACAGTGTTATTAATCTCATGTCTGTGTGTTGGATAAAGAGATGGAGTCAGGATGTGGTTAGCCTAGTTTAGCATAACTATCTCACCACCATGCTAGTGGCTTCGAGAAATTGTTCTTGGGCACAGCAGTTCATTGAGTGAGATTTTGACTGTGATTACCATGTTAGCATCTTCGGAAAGAAAGCAAAAAGCACATTTCCCAAAATGTTGAACTATCACCTTTGGTACCTTTATAAACACTTCTCTCACCAGTGGGCTCTGTGATTGAAACTTGTTAAGGAAGTCCCTCCAGTTAACAGTGCAGCTCTCACAGTCCAATTCCAGTTTGGTCAGCATGTATCTGTACTGTTTGTCTGACAGGCACGCACAGAAACTCTCCAGCACCTGACGAAACTCCAGAGCTTTGACCGTCCCTGTCCCACTGCAGTCAAAGGCCGAGAATACCTGGAGCACAGAGAGCCACAGAGACAGTGATCAGCTGAGGAAGCCTTGACAAGGGACACTTCCAAGTCTTGATGCCCAGTTCTGATTTGTTGTCTATATCCATTTTTTTGACTGCCTGTTTACATCTCCTCTCATAATTAACTCAAGTCAGATATCTACATTTACACCAGTTTAAACTTTGCTTACGCTCGAAAACGACAGGAGTAAACAAATACTGAAATGTCCTCATAAATGTGTTTGTTTTAATATGCACGCTGTACTTTCACCCGTTTCACCCGTGTGTGAGCCCGTTCACGAATGCAAGCATGAGACAAACGAGAGCTTGCGGTATCTGCACACCAGTGTTTACATGCTACCTGGAAGCCTGCCCCACATACAGTAGTTTTAGGTCCAACAAGGGGACCTGCTGCTTGCTGCTCCACAAGTCTCTCTCTCTGTGTGAGGGAGGCTTCTAGGTAGCATGTAAACACTGCCGTGCAGATTCAGCAAGCTCTTGTTTTTTGGGGCAGCTGTGGCTCAGAGGTAGAGCGGGTCACACTCTAATCAGAAGGTTCGATCGATCCCCAGCTCCTCCAGGCAACATGTCGAAGTATCCTTAGGCAAGATACTGAACCCCAAATTGCTCCCAATGCTGCTTCATTGGAGTGTGAGTGTGTGTGAATGATTACTGAGTAGCTGGTGGCACCTTGTATGGTAGCCTCAGCCACTAGTGTGTGAATGTCTGTGTGAATGGGTGAATGTGACATGTTGTGTTAAAGTGCTTTGAGTGGTCAAGAAGACTAGAAAAGCGCTATACAAGTACAGTCCATTTACCATTTGTTGGTTTTGAGGCATGCATGCATGAATGCGACACACTAGGAGTTACAGGCTACAGAAAGCCTACAAACATTACACCAGTGACATTTTTCAAAACAACTTGGAACTTCAGGACACTCTGGTTTTATTGTGCATTTTTAAAATATTTTTAATTCTGATCACCATTTGCTTCCACTGTTTGGGAGATGAGTGCAATGCCTTTTTCCCTTAAGCCTCCGGCAGTGTTTTGTGGACTGTAAAATTTGTGTACTTTCCATTGCATGAGGGCAAGCAGATAATGACTGATTTTTCAATTTTGGGTGACCATTGTCGCATTTTCAGTAACGTATGAATCCCAACGCCAGGGAATATCTGACCTGTCTACAGACTCATTTGAAAATATTTATTTCCACATATGAATGAGGCCTGAAACTGAACTGAGAACATCTGATTTCATGTGCTTTTCCTGCTTGCATGCTTCATGATACATATTCGGTGTGTGCCACATGAGAAAAAAAATCAGAATTGGATCACATGAACCATGTAGCGTAAATCAAGCCAAAAAAAGGAGGCCTGGTGGGAGCTTCACCTTATCCAGAGTAGAAGCTGAGGCAGTTACAATTTCTCTCATTCTAGCCAGAGCCGCAGCTGGACTGAGGCTGTCCAAAGACTGTCTCACAGCATCAGGAGTAACAGGAGGACGCTCACACTTCTCTTCTGCTTTCTGCTCAAACGCAGACAGGAAGTCCATGTAAGCTAGCCTCTCGCCACTATCATCCATGGAAACATGGAGCCTGAAGAGAGAGGACGGAAGAAGAGCAGCACAGACCAGTTGGTTTCAAAGAGAGATTTGAACCCTTTGAAACCTGAGCAATTTGCCTAAATTTCTTTCAAATTCTTTCTTCTTTCTTTTCAAAGGCAATGAACAACATAACAAGAAATAACCCAAAAAATAGCAAGAAATCTGTAAAAAGTAACATGAAAATGACCTGAAATAAAACAAATCATGAATCAACAAAAGAAAAGTAAAAGAATAACAAAACCTGGGAAAAAATGCTAAAATAAAAAAATACATATAAATCAATAATAACATGTTTAATACTAGTTATTTATATTTATTTAATTTGTGTAAAAAATAAATATAGTTTTCTTGCTAGTTTTCCCTAATTATTTAATAATTTTCTAATGATTCTCCTGCTTTGCAATATAAAAATCATTTTCTGATAAAATTCTTGTCACCTGATACTATTTTTTGCATATTGCAGGTCATTTCATGCCAAGTTGCTCATCGCCTTTTTCCGATGTCTTTCCCACATCTGTATGAAGCAAAAGCAAACAGGTGTTAATATAGGGTTTAGAGAGCTAAATATGTGTAACTTTGGGCCTTAGTAATATGTAAATGGGTGAATTAAATAAAAATTAATGTTGAAATTAGCTCTAAAGACAAAACCTTTTTTTGTACCAGGCTGTAAAGATGTTTATTTCTGCTACTAAGTCCGGCATTTTAACATGGAGGTCTATGGGGATTGACCACGTACTGTATGTACTACACTGACTATGGATAAGTACCTCATACAACTCCACTTTAAAGATTCTGAACTATCCCTTAAATGCATCCCAGAGGATGAATCCTGACCTTTGCTCCAGCACCGCCGTGTTTTGGACATATTCTGGTTTTGTGTGAATTCCTGAAGTCTTGAATGGATCTGCATGAATTTTGATTTCTTTTCTTAGATATTTAAGGTCCCCACAGAAAGTACTGTCATAAATGATACATTTTCACTTGAAAAGCCAGCATTTGTTCAAAACTTTGATTAAAGACTGAATATCTTTTAAACTAATAATCTTCACATCAGCCTAAACTGTACTTTGTGTTTAGTGCCAGAGGTGTGGAGTCAAATCACAATTTTGATTACTTCAATCAAAAAAAGACTTGCAACTTGACTTGGACTATAACATAAATACTCATGACTTCATTTGGACTCAAGCCTTTTGACTTCAAAATACCTGATACCTTCCCCTCAGCCCAAAGATTACAAATATGTTATTTAAAGTGTGCCACAAATCCATTCATTCACTGAATCAGCAAATATTAATACTTTTCGTTTCCAGCAAGCTGACACTTAATTCCCAGGATTCACATTGTTTTAACCAATCTGACAGCATCCAATCAAGCTGCAGCAGAAAAGCACAAAGAACTAGTGATACATTACAGTGTCAGTTGGAAAAAATGATACCAAAAATCATTTTGTTCACGTACAAAAACTACAGAGTGGTCAACAAAAATGAACTGTAGTATGCACAACGTGAAGATCGAAAATCACAACGGAGACGCAACATTCCAACAATTTTTTTTAACAAATAAGGTTTAAATAAAGGTTTGGAACACACTGCCCATAGATGTCATGCAGGTTTTACTATGTCTTTATGTCTTCTATGTCTTTTCATGTGAAGCAGTTAGTGCATGTAATTTCTGTTTTGTAAAGCATGTTGGGCTGCATTTATCGTATGAAAGGTGCTATACAAATAAAAAATATTATTATTATTATTATTATTATTATACATTTAAAAAAGCATCCATGACTTTTGTAAATTATATATATATCTTTCTCTGTTGTGGCAATGCATTTAGTGTGAAGCACATTACGCCTTGTTCAGAACTTAAAGCTCAAGGTTTAGGATTTAAGTGTAAAGACTTAAATTCTCAAGGAAACTTGTGTTTTGCAAAATAATGACTTGTCTCCACTTCTGTTCAGTGCTAATTAGCAAATATTGGTTCTTACTAAGATGGTGAACATGATAAAGGTAGAAGGTAAATTTATTTTTTAAGTTTAAAAAACGAAATTACATTTGATAAAGATTATAAAATTGTTATACGTAGTATTATAATTATTATTATAGAATTATCAATTCTTATTAATTATTTAAAATAGAAGAGAAATATTTTTAAAATGAGAAAAATGTCAAATCTAGCTAAATCTGCATGACAAAGCTCAATGTTATAATCTGCTTATGAAAAATACAAATGTCTTAATGTATTTTCCCACAGAGAAAGTAAAGATGGAGTTGACCTGCGCAGATGATTTATGAGCTTTTGTCTGCTGATGGAGCAGCTGTAGGTTTGTAACACACTGATCAGCTCGTCCACCGTCACTGTGCCATCTCTCCTCGTCTCCAGGCGAGTCAAGGAGTCACTTAACCCCGCGTAGTTCTTCTGCACAATCGCTCTGTGGACAGTACAAGAATGGCTGATGATACAAACAGAAAACCTGTGCCGCTACGCACTCATATTTCTGTTCAGATGGACAGTACAGTAAAAATGTTTTGACTTCTACAAACATAATCAGATGTGAAACTAAACACTTGCAAACTCTAAAGCAGATTATTTTCTGCTCTCATGAATCAAAACTAGTGTTCACACGGCTGATAAACTGCCGTACCTATTGTGCAGCTACACTTGAAAATTAGTGGAGTTTAATAAGCCTTGTTGCATGGCATTCAAAATATTTATTGAGAAAAAAAATATTTTAATAAGGGCTCAATAATAATCACAGCATGTGCAAAATGCTTCTACGCCAGACTTTAATGTTTGTTTATCCAAACCCCCCGGGGTACGCCGCTCATTCAGGAGAGTAAAACAACAGCATATGTACTGTTGAAAAGTACTGACACTCCGGAGTAAAGCCGGCTTACAAAACTCAAATCTCCAAATATCAATCTATAAATATGCTCTGTTATTTGTCTCTAAGGGTGTAGATTCTGCCTGAGTCATTAAGGCAACGGAACCAGCTGTGACTCATGCGCAAGTTTAAAGTTTACAATCACTAAAATGTGTGTATGCTTTCCAAATTGGTGCATGCTTTGAAAATCTTGTTAAACTTTAGGAATGTCTTATGAATAAGTCACAACTTTTTTCTGTATCAAGCCCACCCAAAATGTTTGTGTTTACACTGTTAAGTTTATTGACGCTGACATACTGACTTAACTGCTTTGCAATTTTGCTTTGCACTTGCGCACTGCTGCACCTCTTTAAAATGTTATATTTTCCTTAATTTCATGCATTTTCTACACTATTTTTAGCTTTATTTCTTATTAATATTATCTCTGTGGGTTTTCCATTATTTTCCATCTCATGTTCTCCATGCTGTGCATTCAGTTTTTATCCGTATTTTTATCTTACTTCTACTTGTATTATCAAGTGGGTTTTTTTTTTATCAATGTGAGGATGCATTCTATATATTCTATTCTAAACATGCAGGTTTTATTATGTCTTTTTGTCTTTTCATGTGAAGCACTTGGTGCATGAAACTTTTGTTGTTGTTTTTTTTTGTTGAAGTTTATTTTAGTAGTAGTATTTTGTCATAAAGCATACCTTAGCATACATTGTCATATTAAATTGAAAAATATTTTTAAAATTTTTATAAGGCTACTTAAAGATATACTACACATGATTTTCCTAACAAGGTTTACAGTAACAAAAAAGTAATCCCTCTCAGGCATCTATTATGAGCCACTCTGTGTGTTTTGGTGTATTTATCTGCAGAGACTCTGTCCCTTGCCTCTGTTTTCTCATCGTGCCTCCGCACCAGTGATAGCCGTGGCCAGAGGCATTTTGTTTTTGTATGGTCCATCAGCATGTCTGTCCCATTCTTGTGAGACATAAAACATTTTTAAACATTAAACATTTTTATGCCTCTGCGCCGGAGATAGCAGAAGCCAGAGGCATTTTGTTTTTGGGTTGTCCATATAAATGTCCGTACATCACTTTCTCATGTACACGATATCTCAAGAAGGCCCTCAGGGGATTTCGTCAAATTTGGCACCAGCATCCACTAGCACTCAACGTAAATCATTAGAATTTGGTGATTTGGGGCTAATGTGACCTTGTATCTGTTTCAATCTTGTGAGTGTGATATCTCAAGAACACCTTGAAGGAGTTTCTTCAGATTTGGCACAAACCTCCACTCGGACACTGAACAATGAACTAGTGGTCAAAAGTCGAAAAAACATCATTTTGGCCGTGATTCAAGGAATCATTCGTGGATCACGAAAAACATTTCTCACAAATATCAGAAAGGATATAATGACAAAGTGTACATAAAAGGTCAGAGGTCAACTTCACTGTGACATAATGTTCTGCAAAAACACTTTCACTTTCAAGATGAGCATCATCAATTCAGTATCTGACAGAAAGGCTTTTTCAGAACATTATGATGTAACAGTGAAGTGACCTTTGACCGTTATGGATAAAAACAAACTCAAATTTGAGGAAATTCCCTCAAGGCATTCTTCAGGTACCATGCTCACAAAAATGGGACCGGCAGACAGATGGACATATATATGGCTGGATGGATGGGTTGGATGGTTAAGTGGGTGATGGGTTGGTTGGTGGATGGATGGATGGACCCTTCTTCTCTTACTCTATAGACTGCAGTGAGGCCGCATCAGAGGACAGTGGTCTGCCAGCGTTCTGTTGGGCAACAGTTTGTTTCAGCTTCTGGCTGCGAGCTCTGAGTTCCCCCTCATGATGAAACCCCAGCCTTTTCAGGAAGTCACAAACCGCCACACGGCCCCGCCCCTCTAAGTCATATCTGTCAAAATGAAGTTTAAAATCTTAGCTGGCAAAGGCGAGAGCACATCACGGTACAATGTAGTGACTGTGGTGCCTCAGCTGGGTATCTCCTACCTCAACCAAAACTGGTCAAACTCCTCAGGGCTTATTGGAAGAGCATAGGTGAAGAGGAGTCCCCTCAGGCCCGCTTTATGGATCCAGCCCTGACCGTCTGTGTCAAACTGGCACAGCACCTGATGGAAAAGAGAGGAATAAGTCCAGATTCTAAGTGCTAAGTCATAGGCAACTAGACTTGAGTTTCTTGAAGAAGTTAAACCTTTCATTCGAGAGGCTTCTTTAGTTTCAGTCTTCAGATCTGAAGAAGCGTCTCGGATGAGAGGTGAAATGTCTTCAAGAAACTCAACAAAGTTTGCTGACCTTGCACATGTCTGCCCACTTGTAGCGTACTTCAGTGGCCAGGAGTTGATGGAGCTGCTCCTGTCTGTCAGGAGAGACAGAAAAACTGACACAGAGCCGGCCCTCAAAATGACCACGCATCAGAAATAATGACCCTCTTAGACTCACACACAAGCTGTTTGTGTCCATGGTTTGCATTTGCCATTATTCTCAACAATATCTACAAATTCTGTGTAGTTGATGTTGGCTCCGGGATGCAGGCCAATCAAATCCAGCAGCCGCTCATACTCGTTCTCCCTGCAGAGGAGGCCCAGGCTGCTGTACAGCTCTCTGAAATCACGGCAGTCCACCACGCCTTTACGCTTCCTGTCCATCAGGCAGAACGCCGTCAGGTTGTCCTGATGGGGAGACATTGGGTTATCAGAACAGAGACACAGAGATGTAAAAAATAATTGGCCAACAGGCTCATTTCTGCGCATAAACATTCAAAGGGTGTTTCAAACTGACAGTTTGTGGTTGAATGTTTGCGTGCAGAAATGAGGCTGATCCAGGCGGCAAGCTGATTTAGGATTTATAATAGCAGGCGTGCGCGCAGTTTTATGATATTTTTTAGCAAACGCCCATTTTGGCTTTTATATACATACATACATACATACATACATACATATATATAAATAAAGGGTTGACTGCCAACATCACTGTGTTGTTCCACATTTTCTCTCTGTCAGCTCGTTGGGAATATATCTTTAAATCTTTATTATTGTTTTAGAGATATCCTTCATTTTTTTTCGTTTATAAATCAGCTGCTGAATGTCTGCCTCTGGCAGGTTTGCAGCTGATGTGAAAGTCGTCCTGTGAACACGTCTCACCCCGTGGATGATCTTGATCCTGGTCTTCATGGCAGCCAGGCACTGCTCAGCAGAGGTAAGCAGGGGGCCGAGCTCCTCCTGATGACTCTGACTCTCTGAGCGCTGCTGCCCGTCTCTGGCCGTGGCCTCTGCAGAAACCATGGGGGAAAACACATGTTGGGTTTCTGGCCTTTTAATAATCTTTGTGAGGGAATTACACCCAACAAATTGGATTTTTTGTTCCATTTTGTGAGTCATTTGTGTTCCTCCACACTCCGCAGAGTGCTCTTCATGTCTTCAAGCACACTGGGCATTTAACTGCCTGACCTAATTTACTTTTAATTAGAAGTACTCTTGTATTCTAAATCTAGGAAACTTGATTTTTTTGCCTCGCAAACATGACTAACTTTACGTCCTGGCTTTGTTTGATGATTCTTCTCTTTTTTTTGTTATTCTTTCGACTGTTTCTTTCTTTTTTTTTTTTTTTTTTTTGAGGATACAAATTAGAGCGATGCCCTGCTGCTCTGTTTTCTGCTTCCAAAGCATATAATTAGCCCAAACAAGCAGAAATGAGTGCGATTGTGAATGTGTGTGCTTCTCCGCTCTGCTAATGAGAGACGAAGAGGCTCACTCTTACTCTATTTATAATCCACCATGATTTCTCCAATGGCTCATGTGCTAAGAAAGACATCATTTTACAGGAAGCGGGGGGCTTATGTTTGATCACCGTGGGTGGGGTAGGAGTTGGGATGCGAGGCAAGATGGAGTGGAGGGGGACGGGAGCCTGGTGGGGGAGTAGGAAGGGATTTTAAAAATCTCTATTTAAGCACTGAAAACCCTGCCATGCAGAACTGATGGGATTGCCGACGCCGCTGGTCAAGATGTTCTGGCTGCCGTTCTCCTGTCTCACCCTCGTACTTCACCAGGAACACCGAGCACTCCATTCCACCGTCCCTGAGGCCCAGCAGCTCGGTGAACTCGTGGAAATTCTTATCGTCCAGGACGACCCAGCTGTCCTCAAGGATCTGCAGGCAGAAGAAGAGAAAGAAGGGCAAGCTCTCAGGTTCAGGCTGAACTGATTAACCTTTTACCAGAGTCACAACTGCAAGTACAACATGGACAAGAGGACATTTCACCTTTGGCTTTCACTGACCAGCTATGCAAGATTTTAACCTTTTGAAATCCAGGGAAATTGGATTTTTCTTTCAATAACATGAGCAATGAGCAACAACAGCAGAGGTGACCAAAAAAATTACCCCTCAAAAAATAGTAAAACATACAAGAAAATAACCTGAAAATTAGTTTAAAAATAAAGGAAAAAGAAAATCAATAACAAAAAAACAAGGAAATGACATGAAAAAGAGTGCCTAAAAATTATAATGATTTTGTAATAGAATTTTAAATATGTAGTTATGATAATTATATAGTTCTTTCCTAGCTCTTTTTTTCCCCCTCGACATTTTTTCCTAGCTTCAAAAAAAAATTCTAAATGAGCAACTTGCCCAAAAAGGTCCTGCAAAATGCAAATAAATAAATAAATAAATAAGAGGAAATGCCCAGAAAAAAAGTTTTAATTATATCATATTAATACTAAATGTTTAAAATTATGTTACAGAATTATTATTACTTTATTTCCAAGCATTTTTTCAGGTCATTGTTCAGGTCCTTGTTTTTTGTGTGTCTTTGACTATCCTTTTTTGGCCAATTTTCAGGGTTTTTTTTCTTTTTCTTTCCTTTCTTATTTTTTAGTCTTTTCTTGTTGTTTATTGACTTCTTCCCATGTTTCTAAAAGAAATCAAGCCAATTTGCTCAGGTTTCTAGGGGTTTACCCTTGGAAAGTAGCTTCATTTATTTTAAAAACATGGAAGAAGGCAATGACTAATAAAGAACTACTAATAAAGAAAGAACCAAAAAAAGTACCAAGAAAATAGTAAAAAGTAAAAAAAAAAAAAAACATTAAAATTAGTTAAACAAGGAAAAGAATGTTAAAAAGTAAGAACAAGGTAATGACTTGGAAAAAGTGCTTGAAAATTCTATTAATTTTGTAACATAATTTTAAATATGTAATAATAATAAGAAACAGGTTTTCCCTAACTTTTTTTCTTTTCCCCTTGTCATTTTTCCCTAGCTTTTTGAAAAATAATTTCCCAAATCTAAAAATTCCTTGCAAGTTGTGAAACATTTCTTGCCAAGTTGTGTATTGCCTTTTTTCTCATGTTTTCCAAAGAAATCGCACAAATTTTCTCAGGATTTGAAGGTCTAAATACTTGTAATAGGCATTTAAAAGTAGCACAATAAAAGTGATGTCACTCCAGGTGTCAGAGTTGAATTCCGAAAATAAAAAATGAAGAAACAAAGTAAAATGAAATACACATTGCTATAAACTTTATATAATTTGCTTTTCACGTGTGCAATTAAATAAAGAATAAATGGATTGTTTATTGTGATACGAATTGCCCAGGTCACACAACACAGTTTATTGAATTTATACATTAAAATTAAATCACAACACAGAGAACAAAGTGCGGCCGGCTAGCTCTAACAGGACGCTGCTGTCTGTCATGGCTGCCATCAGCTCATATCGGCAACAATAAGCTCCACCCACAGGTCCGCCCTGAAGCTGTGATTGGACAATTGGTTATTTTTTATTTGGGCATGAATGACTTGACCCATCTAAAGAAGAAAAAGCTCCCCCGTCCATCTTTATGGAATCTAATGACAGCTGATGTATTCAGTATTGGCAGGTCTGTGCTGCTCTCTGCTGGATGTCTAATACACCTCTTTGTTTTCTGGGCTGTGTTTTCATTTTAATGAGTCATGGAAACTTCATGTCATAATTAGAAACTCTCCCTTCACTTGTTAAAGGAGACTTAGTGCTCATTTACAGGTTCATACTAAACATTTTTTTCCTTCATACTGTCTGCTGGAACACCTGTATTCATCCTGTGATGGAAACTCTCCATTTTGGCACCAGAGATTCTGGGTCTTCCACATCTGAGCTCTCACTAGGCAGGTTTCAATTAACCCTCAAATTGTACAAATTGAAACTACAAATCTACATACGCCTAATGGAAACAATTATTATTATTTAAAAAAAAAGAAAGAAACCAACTTCCATTTATCTCAATATAGTTTTAACGCTTGAATGAGGTGGTATTTCAGGCAATTCGAAAAAGCCATATCTTGCCAAATTGCAATGAAAACACTTTTTTGGCTTTTATAGGTGATGCTATGGCTATGTGCTTGTCAGCAGTAACTGGCTCCCTCATGATGCAGCAGGAGCTGCAAGAGCTGTTATTGCATCGTATAACTCTTACAAAGTTGATCGGATCATCTGGAAGTTTTGAATCCACAATTCCTCTGTGAAATCATGGACTATAACCTCCCAGAAATCCCTTATACGAGGCCGCTGCCATGTATAAGGGGCTCGCCTTTCCATTATGACTCCGTAACACGCCTACATGGCCTTGGATTGGAAATAATGACGGCTCGTGTGGTGGCTGCAATAGAAATAAAGCTGCTAATGATTTGAACGTCCATCGCCATGGTTACTGGGATGTTATCACCAGAGAAGAAGTCACACAACATCACTCAATGGAAACGCAGTCATCTCGCAATTGTGTTTTAGCTTCATTTTGAAAATATTGCTAAGTTTTGAGCAAGAATCGCTAAGTTTTGAGCAATTACGTAACATCCTGAGTTGAAGCATTGTCTGCTGTCATTGCTACATGTTACTGTAGATAGACGTGGTTGAAAACCCTTTAAAAAAAAATGCTTGTTCTGGCATTACACATCTTGAATTAGGCATTCAAATAACGAAAAAGGGGCAACGGTTCTAAAAATAAATAACTGAAAAATCAGAATACTAGGACTGGAAAAAACAGAATACCAGGATTGGAGAAGGAACCAGTCTCTTGAGTTAATACTTTGTAAAACTACCTTTTGCTTTAATTACTGTCTGTTTGAAAACACTACCAGCTTTGCACAGCAGAATTTGTGAATATTTGTCCACTCTTCCTCACAGACTTGTTGGAGTTCCGTCAAACTGCGTAGTGAGCAGCGATGGACTGTTCTCTTCAAGTCCATCCGCAGAATAACATTCTGCTTCTGATCCTTCAGTGACTGTGGTGTTTTTTTCGGTGGTATGTTTGGGGTCCCTCTGGAAGGTGAACCGCCTGCCCACATTCAGCTGTCTAGCAGAGGGCCACAGGTTTTCATTAAGAGTTTGGTTATGTTTGGCAGCATCCCATTTCCCTTCAATCCTGACCAACAGCCCCATCCCCACTGAAGAGAAACACCACCACAACATAATGTTGCCTCCTCCATGCTTCACAGTAGGTGTGGTGTGTTTTGGGTGGTGCATTCTTGTTTTCGCCAAAGATAGCACTTGGAGTTCTGTCCAAAAAGTTCAATCTTGGTCTCATCTGACCATTAAACCTTTTGCCACATGGCATCACAGTCTTCCAAGTGTGTTTTTTGTTGGGTTTTTTTTCAAAGCAAAAAGCAAGTCTCAGTGTGGCACTTTTTCAGAAAAGCCTTTTTTCTTGCCACCCTGCCATGCCGGCCAGCTCTGTGTAAAGCTTGTGAGATTTTTGTCACATGCACAGAGCAACCACTCTCAGCTATAAAGACTTGTAATTCTTTCAAAGTTGCCGTTAGCCTTTTTGGTGGCTTCTTCCTGGCTCAGTCATCCAGTTTGTGTGGACACCCCGATCTAGACGAGGTGCTGGTGATGCCATACGCTCTCCACTTCTTCATAACACTCTGAAAGGTACTCAGATGGATAATTCAGGTCTTTGAAATTGGTCTGTATTCTTCTCCTAACTTGTGCCTTCTCACAACTTTATCCCAAAGCCCTGCTGACAGCACCTGTCCAGACACACCGAAATCTTTACGTTACCATGCACTATGAGTCGAGTTCTCAAGGGACAGCTGGTCTAATTCTGAAGGAAGAAAAGCCACTACAACTGACATCAGATGAGGACCATAAGCTTGTTGTAATGTTTCTGCGGTGTTCAGTGTTTGGTTGTACTAAATTACCCTCTAAGGAGTCTGACGATCAGTTTTTCCATTCAGTACATTTACTTTTAATGGTTTTAAGACTTTTTTTCTCTTGCAAAACTTAACATTAGCATTATCACAATTAACCATGGCTGTTAACGGCCATGCTAACAAAGCTAGCAGCTAGCGTTAGGATTATCGTCAACCTCTTGTTCAAATATGATCACTTCCTGCTCCAAAAATCCAAGATGACGATAGCCAAAATGCCAAACTTAACACTTCTAAACAAGAGTCCACAAACTAGTGGATGATGCTACAGTGGCTAGGTCTCACAGGCCATGCTATGGACTACTGGAGCAACATCGCACTGACTACTAGTTTGAATTGCACCACTGAACTTTTCAAAAAGAAATTGTTTTTCATAGACAGACATTTGTGCATACTGAAGTCCTCCACAATCTGCTCTAGGTTCAGTTTTGCTGCTCATTCATTCTAAAAGCATACTATAAGCAGGGTATATGCCCGAATCCTGAAGTTAAATTCAAACCCTTTAAAAATGTTTTTTTAAACTCCATTTATTTGAAGACCTTCTTGCCACTTTGAGCTCTTTGATGTGACCAAATAATGTGTGATAGAGTCTTTAATGTTTTATCAGACTATTACAGAAGTAGCATTTCCTTGATACTAGTGCTCTGAAATTGGTGAGGCTCCTAAATTAATGTCTTAATATTTCTAGGGGTGAACATGGTGTGTTTTTGAGCATTTCAGACAGCTTTAATAAACAGTTACTCTAAATTTAGTTTTTTATCCAAGCAAAATGTATGTAAAATACACTGTGTCAAAGCGGTCAGATAAAGAATGTGCAGATAGCACCGTTTGATTTCTTTCAATATGATTTAAAGTACCGAGTTCAAGAGGTAGATGCATTTTTCAGCAGAATCATTTTGAAACTATTCCAAGCCCAGGGTCACTGTCAATAAGCCACTATAACTCTTAGATGGGTGAAAGGTAAGTGAATTCCTTAGATCTAACAGTTCACAGTTCAGATTAGGTGTGAGGTAATGTGAGTCGGCCTGCATGGAGGATGTATATACAATAGAATGGCATCTTTTGCCGTGATTTTTTAAGCTTTTCATCGTTAAACACTCACCTTCCGTACGTCCGTCTCTGACAGCGTCCCCTCAGAGCTGTGGGTGAGGGCCTGGATGCGCTCAGTCAGGCTGCTGTGGCGTTGCTCTAACCTTGATCTCATCCTCTTGAAAACAGTGTCCAGGATGCTGCAGGTGTGTGAGCTGACCTGCAGGCTAGAGCGGGGCCGCTGTCCCCTGACCGACGGCAGAGTGGACTGAGGGGATGAGCAGCGGCTGTAGGACAGATTGTTCAGAGCTCAGTGTGAATAAAAGATGGTGTTAGCAGGGCTGCAGTCAAGAGTATACAGTTGGAGTTAAGAGCAGTTCCAAGCTGAGAGTGAGACTAGAGCAAATAATGCTGTAATCCAACCTGAAGCCTAAACATGCAACAATATCTCTCCAAATGTGAAAAGCAATGCTCAAGATAAATAAGATCTGTTGGCAGGACATCTGCCCCTCAAGAACCAAAAGTGAAGTCATAGGAAGCAATCTATCAAAAGTTTGGTGGATTCTAGGGTTCAGGTTAAGAGGTTAAGGTTATAGTGAGGCGACATAGCTAACCTCTTGTTTATTTCGTGATAAAAGCACCGAATTTGGCACTAATATAGGTTCACATATTTAGAAGAAATCTGGATATTGGGCCATCATAAATTTGAATTCAGATGAGGACTTTGGCCACCCCTAAGCTTTTGTTTCCAAGTTTTAACACCACAAATACTAATAACATACAAATTAAAATGAAAACATGTTTTATTACAATGTAAAGCAATAATTGCCTCTACATGTTATAGTATTGACTGGGTTCAACTGTAGCAGTAGCCAGTGCAGTTGCATATTAATACAGGTAATGTAACATGTTCTGAACTGTACTGAAGCCAGTAGCTATGCTGCTTCAGTTATTTCAAAGACCAGTGTCATTGCTGTATACTATTGAAATTATTTTATTAACTCATCTTGATCATGTCAACTGTTCATCACAGCAAAACAACTTGCCACGGACCATACCATGGCACTTAAATGTCTGAGTAAATGACAGATCTTATATTATTAATATGATACTGATGTGCTCCTGTACCTTTCTAAACAAAATTAAGTAATTCATTAAATAAAAAAGCATTTGTGTTATAACCATAGTGTGCAAGCTAACTCACAGGAGGGCATATTTTAGAAATGTTTTATTCTTAAAGCATAAATGAGAAATGATCAGTGAGTCAGCTGGACTTCAGTGGTGTTACTAGTATTAGGTGCTAACTGCCAACTGAAGGATGCAGTGCAAGATCACAGTTTATATGCCCACAGGTGATCCTGGCCTTTAATATTCAAAACTGAAATGCTTGAAAGTGAATGGGGGTGTATGTAAACATGCTAGGTAAAGTATACATACTAACAGATAAGTTTGTGGGAAATTACATATAAAAATCCTCTGTATCTCATTTGCTCAAGTATCTTCCATCAACATATCAACATATAATACAAGAACATTTTTTGTGCTTTTATCAAAAAGGAAACCATTGCTATGGTATACTGAGCTATACCACCCACTATTTGAGGAAGGCAACTGATAATTACAAGAGTAAATGCCAGAGATGATACAACAACAATTACAGTACAGGTCTAAGCCGACCTACTCTACATGTCTCTGTGCTCACCTCTCAGTATGGGAGGTGTCCTCGTGGAATGAGGATGTTTCATCTGTTAGTGGTACCCCCAGGCTCCTGAGGAAGCCCCTGTAAGAAACCAGCTGAGGAGAACTGTCAGATGTAGAGCTGGAGGTCTCACAAAGCCTGGAAACACAAAGAGAAAGTTTGAGAGTGAGCTGAGCAAACTCAAACCCCAAACTGAGAAAAGCACACAAAGCATCAAACTACAGCAAGAAAGACAGATGCTTTTTTCCGACCTCTAACATGTATGATGAACTGTAAAGTGTGTACATTTAGACCAGCGCAGCTCATTAAGTGATTACTGCTATCATGCCACACCGACCAAATAGCGCCGATGTAGAAATATTTTGACCTCCCTTCACTTTATTTTTCTAAGAAATTAACCACTTAGTTACAGGGTATTGGGTTAAGCTGTAAAAAGCTAAATCAATTGAAACTAACACCCCTGGATAGGTCTACACGGTGCCTGAGCTGTTAACACTGGTGCTAACAGCTATAAGGTCCAGGTCCTATTTGCACATTGCCACATGTCTTAACCCTTTGAAACCTGAGAAAATTTATCTGATTTCTTTCGAAAACATTGGAAGAGGGCATTAAGCAACAAAAAGAATAAATGACCCAAAAATTTAACATATAAAAAACTACCTGTAAATTAGTAAAAAAAAAATACCTTAAAACCTATAATAATTTTGTAAAATTATTTTAAATAGGTAATTATGATGATTGTAAATATCCTTTTTCCCTAGCTTTTTTCTTTTTTTTCCCTGGACATTTTCCCTAGCTTTTTTTTAAAAATAAAATAAAAATTCTACGAATTTCTTAAAGTTTGTGGAACAATTTTTACCAAGTTGTTTGCTGCCTTATTCCCATGGGTTTTTTTTTAAATAAATCAAACAAATTTACTTTGAGTTCAACATTTACATACTATTGAAAGATGTCTGAAAGCAGCACAAGAAAGATGATGTTGCTCCAGGTTTCAAAGGGTTAAGTGTGGCAACTCTGTGTCCCAAAACAAGCCTACATGCTGGGAAACTGCTCATAGGTGTTGACATGTGTATCTGTTCCTGCTTGAGTGCTCTGTTAGACTGAGGAGTTTTAGTTCTTGACATCTTGACGATTTCGAACAGTTGTCATCTTTTGTTATTGCTGCACTGCGTGCGTCGTGTGTTTCTTACTTGTTGAAGTGTGTGTCTGAGACGGGCGCTCCACAGCAGCTTAAGACCTTCTTCAGATCTTCCTGTGTGACGTATCCTGTGTGCTGAGGGTCACATAGCTTCAGAGCCGCCAGCACTGAACTGAGCTGCTCACACAGCTTCTCCACAAGCACATTCTCCACCTTAGCACAAGTGCACACACAGACACACAGCAAACACACACACAAATCAAACTGCGTATTAATTATTAACCCCTTTTTTTCTTTTGATCTCATCTTGTGTTTTCTCTCTGTTTGATCTCAGGGTGTGGGTGTGTGGGTGTGTGTGTGATTGTGTGATATGGGTGATATTTGATCACAGTGTGCTGTTAACACACTCACTGTTGTCCATGAAGCAGATGCCACAGACACTTTATCAGCACATTGTGTGGTCTGCTTCTCTTCTGCTGGTTTTTGCTCCTCCTGACAAAAATAAAGAATAAGTACAAATTAATGGCCTTACATGGAATTACAATGCACACACACATACATTCACCATAGCAAAGGGTTAATGAGCATACAGCAGTGTGTTCAGCGTCCTCAGCAGTGTCCTCAGCAGTGGCGGGTGGAGGTGCGGTGTTGGTGATGCTGGGGCTGAGTCTCTCCAGGCTGGCCCGCTGGATGACCCCGCTGTGTTCTGGGTCAAGAGCATTGAGCAGCTCTGTGATCTGTGGCTGCTGACACCTGGGCAGCGTCCTACCTGGTCTCTCCAGAAAATGTCTCAGCTCTGCTCTGGGGATATACCCTGCCTCCCTCTGGAAAGAAAAGCAGTGTGAGTATTCTTCATACAGGTGATACAAGTCTGACCCCAGATAGATTGCTGAGTGGCCCCCTAATCATTTTCTAATTTACAATAAAAATGTGTTGATTCACACTGCATAAAACATGAAAACAGCATAAAACAGCATCAAAATAGAGTTTAACCCCTCACACTAGTAACACCCTAGTGTCCTAAAAGCCTAGAAACATCCTAAAATCTCAGTAATGACCTAAAATCCTACTAAATATCCAGAAATCCTGGAAATGTCCTGAAATCCCGGAAATGTCCCAAAGTCCCAGTAAGGTCCTAAAATCCTAGACACATCCTGAAATCCTGGACATGTCCTAAAATCATAGATATGTACTGAAATCCTGGAAATGTTCTTAAATCCTAGATATGTCCTTAATCCTACAAATTTCCTGAAATTCTTATAATGAAAAAGCAATGTCTAAAAGCATGGAAACTAAAATCCTAAAAAATTTCCTTAAATCCTAGGAACATCCTAAATCCTGTGAACATGCTAAAATCCTAGAAATGTCCCAAATCCAAGAAATATGTTATAATCCTAGAAATGTCCCAAAATCCTAAAAACATCCTTAAATCCTAGAAATGTCCTAAAATCCTAGAAAGGTCCTTAAATCTGAGAAATTTTGTAAAATAAATTCCCTAAATCCTACAAATGTCACAAAATCCTTCATATGTCCTACAATCCAAGAAACGTACAAAAATCTTAGAAATGTCTGCAATCCTCAAAATGTCCTAAAATCTTAGAAACATCCTTAAATCCTAGAAACATGCTGAAATCCTAGAAACATCCTTAAGTCTTAGTGTTGTCCTAAAATCCTATAAATGTCCTAAAATATTAGAAATTTCCTCAAATCCTAGATTTTAAGTTACATCTAATTAAGGTTGTGGCCGTTTTGAGTGGAAGGTTGTCTACAAGGTGCCACAATAGAGCGAGATCCTCCCCTCTCTCTTCCAAATCTCCATCCTGCGCCCAAATATGGTCACTTGTGGCTCCCAAAAACCAAGATGGCGAGGCATCAAAGCAGCAGTCCAATGAACTAATGGGGAACATCATGGTAGCTATGTTCATTATTTTTACTATCTTAATTTAACACAATTTTTACCTACACATATCAATTTCCATTATGTATAATGTATATAAACACAAATATTTACAACTGGGCAAATGTCATAAATTAGAGTTAAGAGATAAATCAAATACATTCCCACAAAGCACAGAGTTCCTTTACTGAAGGACTATTACACTGGCTTCCATTAACAGTGGACCACATATGTTGATGCTGTATTATGATACTCAATATTTAAGTGGCTTATATGATAAGGCGCTGTAATATTATGATAGGACTAATTATGGCCTGGCACCACAGTGCATCCATCTGATGTGTACGTTACATTGTGAATCATACACAAACAATGTGAATCATAGCAAGTCTTGGGAGCTCATGAATGCTTCCCCAGAGATAGCCGAAAAACCATAGTTGGCTTGAAACGTGCCTGAGTGAAAAAGCTCATTATTGGCTGGCGGTGTGAGGACACTCTTGTTTGATCTCCCACCCGCTGAATAGATTATTAAAACAGTTGATGGATGGATTTTTTTTCCCTCCCATGCCATTAAAAGGAGGAGATTTTGGCAGATAGATATGTGTGATTCATATCTGGGAGAGGCTTCACACACATACACACATATACACACTCTTCCTCCAACTTGGAAGCCGACTGTTGTTTTGTGAGTGGCGGCAGCAACATCAAACATAACTGTGAATTAATGGAAATTCAGCCCCCCCTTTCCCCAAAGTTTAGTCAAACTCCAAAGTTTCATCCAGCTGAAGAAGACTGATTTGAAATTAAAGAGGCAGAACTGGATGCGGAGGCGTGTTGAAGGGGACGGCTGTCAGACGAACATATGGCTAGTGACTGAGTGGCTAACCAGTGGCCATATGCAATCATCTAATCATGTTTATGGCCATCAAAAAGCTGCGCATGATGATTGGCTCATCTGTAAAGCTGTCTGGCATTTATATTTAAAGCGTACACCTGAGCATGTGCCTTTGTCTCTTTGCAATCTGCTGAGATTACTCCCCTGTGTCCTGTCTGATCACATTCAAATCACTTCTGTCTTGTCTCTCACTGCAGTTTTTGCAAGGTGATGCAAATAAGGGAGAGGTTTGAAAGCATCTCACTGTGTCTTTAGTGCGAGAAGGAGATTCATCACTCCATTTTTTTGCTGTTATTCACATTCAGGCTCCTACCGTGTCCAGCAGGTGGAAGATTTCTCTCAGTCGAGGGTTAATGTCCTGAAGATCCAAGCCGTTTGCCTCTGCGGCAGGATGCTCCCACTCCCTGAGAGGAGAGGAAAGGAAAAGTAAAAACAATTGAAAAGAAAGAAAGAAAGAGAGAAAGAAAGAAAGAAGTTAGAAACCTCTTGTGGCTTACTGGCTATTCTCTCCATTCTCTCTCTCTTGTACAGAACACGTTGCTGAACCAAGGTTCCCACACTTTCTTTTATTTGTGGCGGCCCTCCATGGTTAAAGTATTTGACACCACAGATAGATTTTCTACGTTTGGAGCTGGACCATTCATTAGGGGCACTGTTGAACTACATATACCACATGGTTAGTTATACCACCACACTGTCAGAGGGTACTCTGGGCACAGAAGGAGCAGCAGAATCTCATGCAGATTGAAAGTGAAACTGTCCATTCTGCTGGGTCTAAGTTTCCATTTACAAACAAGCAGCAGCTCCGCCTCGCATTCATTGATCTGTTGTGATCAGGGCTGAACTGATCAATGAATGAAGACACAAACTGCTGCTGAGGGGAAAAAAACACTCATGGAGAGCTCTGCCTGCACTGTATTCACAAAAAAACCTCTGAATTTACACCCTGAACTTAAATTTAAAAACCTATGCTGAGGGTATCTACAGCGGGACTGCCATTAACCCTTTGCGTCAAGCATAAATCCAGCCTAAGTCTGGGCAGACGCTACATGTTTTTATTTATTCTATAAGTTGTTTTAACTCACTTACATATTTTAATCAGCCTTTTTGAATGGTTAGAGCCTGCTTAGCCGGTGCAGAGCCGCTTTCATGCTCACGATGTACAGATGAATCCAGTCCACCACAGTTTATCCCAATATAATGACTGCATTCTCAATAATGTTGACAGAAAGAAAGGCAGAATTCATTTGTGCAATTCTACAATGAACAGCGAGTAAGAAGACAAAAAGAAAAAAATATGGAGCTGCAGATGGCTGGAAGATGCACACAATATGGTGTTTCTGTTCTACAGCGAAGTTCAGTTTTACATTACAACAGACTCAACACAGATGATAGGAGACGTGTGAATAACCTGTGATGACCTCAGCACATGTGGAGGCTCCATGTGTGAGCAGGGCAAACTGAAACCAGTTTAAAGATTTAAACCACAACTCTTTGGCACAGCAGTTTGGAAATCTAAATATGAAAATATGAAATGGAACACTGTTTGGAATTTTATACTGTCTCTCCAAAAAAGTTATAAAAGTTTCCTTTAAATCATACCTTAAATTATCCGGTCAATCAGATTTAGGGACATGGATTACAAATTGTGTCTTTTGTAATGATGAAACCAAAAGTATTTGTCACCTATTCTATCAGAGCCCTTGTGTTAAATTATTTTGGATATAAAGAATATTTCTTTCAAACACTGACTGGTTCAAGTGTTAGAAAAAAAGAGATATATTTTTGTATGATTACAATTGAGTTGATATTTGGGAAAAAATATATATATTTTGAACTTTTTTTGTATGGAAAATATCACATTTGTGAATGTAAATGGACTCAGAAAAATACAAGAATTTGGGGAGCTCTGTGGCTTATTTGGTAGAGCAGGCACCCCATGTACAGAGGTGGTGTCCTCGCTGCAGCAGCCGCTGGTTCAAGTCCAACCTTGGCCCTTTGCTGCATGTCATCCCCTTTCTCTCTCTCCGCCTTTCACGCTGTCTGTCTGTCCTATCAAATAAAGGCAATAAAAGCCCTAAAAAATATATATTAAAAAAATAAAAAATATAAGAATTAAGAAAAAGATAGGACATTATATGCAAACATTATACAGACTGAAAAATGGCAAAGCTAAGAAAACACTGGACATTTGGAAAATGCTAAATATTTTTGTTTGATACTTTGGTTTGATACCCCTTATGTATATAGTTATGTACAGTTCATCCTGCATGTTTTTTTGTTTTGTCTTTCTTGTTTTTCTTATGTTCTCTTTGCATTGTTCTGTTTCTTTTTCGTTACCTGACTGAGTTTCCATGTATGGAATAACTAAAAAAAGGAGAGGGCAAACTGACCTGTCAGTGTCAACATCTGTGTCGCCCTCTTCTTTCATCGGGCTCATAAAGTGGCCCAAGAAGTGTTTCCACCTCACGGGCCCCGCTACTCGCACACCATAACTGCAAACACACACACAATCCATACACATGCATGAAAAATACATCACACAGAATAGATGAGAGCTGGATTTTAAGATTTAAAGAGTAAAAGGGCAGCAAGGTCGAGGCAGAGCAGGTCGGCAGAAACAGGGAGAAGAAAGATAAATAAATTATTGCTCTCCCTACCGGCTGGTCAGCTTCTGGAAGGAGTGAGGGTTCATGGGAAATACAAAGCTGCTGAGAACGGCCCTGAGGACGTCCTGCTCAACCAGGCCGGAGCGGCTGGTGTCAAAGGCCTGCAGTGCTCGCCAAAGCAGCACACAGTTCATGCACATCTGTTCGAAAGAATAACAAACATTCATATTTTACAGACTGACCTTTCTCTTTGTTTCATTTTTCTCTCCTCAATATAGACAGGAAGTGAGTCATCTCCGCTTCTGGTTGCCATGGAGAACATCCCAGTGCGGCTCTGGGATGCAAGAGAGGAGCGTTTCTGCCACTGTTCCCACAAATTAGCTGTGATTAACACACTAACTCGGGAGCTGATTTTTCTGGGCAAACATTTTAATTAGAAGTGTTCCCTCTGCCGTTTGCATCCTGACGCGCCACTTAGAGCCAATTTAGCCCTCCGTCCTCAAACAGGATAATGCCTTGGAGAGGGCCAGATGGTGACACGCACACAGGAGCAGTCAAACACACAGAGTCTCTACCTTGTCATAGAAGAGAGTCTGCCGAGTCCTGGGTCGCAGACTGGATATAGATTCTGGTCTCTGCTTCTTCTGTTTGACTCTGTCAGGTGGAGTCGTCCCTGGTCTGGACACTTCTACAAAACACATTGTTAAAAATTTTGACACTGGTTTTTACTTTACACATATGGCCAAAAGAGTGTGTGAGACTTGATTTCATGAAATAATTTGCTTTTGCATCTGACTTTGCAATCTGTTTTTAATCATGTGGAGGTTTTCAGCCGAAAGAAACAGGCAAGAGAAAAACTATATTCATAATTATCATAGTCACATATTTGAAATTAATTTACAGAATTATTATTTTAATGCTTTGAGAAGTTTCCCTAGATCATTCCCTTGTTTTTACTTTTTTTTGTTATTTTATTTTATCTAATTTGCTTGTACTTTTTTTGAAAAAACTAACTTCTTGTTAATGTCTTGGTCTTTTTTCCTGTCTTTGCCTCATTGCCTTCTTCCCATGTTTTTCAAAGAAATCAATTTAATGTTGTCCGACACTTAAACTAACAATCTGAGTCTGTCAGTGGCAAAAACATGCAGTTTTAGTGGACATAAACTGATGTTGTGAGCACGCCCTGAATGTTTACATCGCAGCCTGGCTTCAATACTGGACCAAATTCAAAAAATGTTTGAATAGGATACAAAAACATGTGAGAATAGGAGCCAGACTGAAAAAATTCCCTTTACCTTAGGATTTTCAAGTTTATTTGACATGAAGAAAACCACAGCAACTCTGCATAGTTGCAAATGTTTTAAGACAAGATGAGACAAGAGAGAACAAGACAAGACAAGAGCAAGGAAAATAAAGAAAGCATAATGAACAGTATAATGAGTATAAAAAAATGTAAAATTCAACAGTTGAAGAAATATTTACACCAATTGCACATGAATAATTGCACATTGTGAGGAACTGCACATTTCCTTTTCCTATTTGTCTATACTGTATACATGCTAAAATGCTAAACTAAGACAGCAACCATTTTTAACAATATTTGCTAAAGACGCTTATGTGTAGTCATTCTGAGCATGTTAGCATCAGTGTAAGATAATATTTTTTTCCACAGTCATTTACTGATTTGGATGAGTTCCATAATTTAACTGTTCCCATACCTAGTTTAGTGCAGACTGGAGCGATCCTTAAGTTATGGCTGTCACTGAAGCCGAGCTGGTCCAGGAATAGTTCATAGGAGATGGTGGATGTGTTATTGGGACTGTAATGATTCCACAGCCTAGTATAAAGTAAACACATGCAGGATATTTATATTTCATTAAAAAGTACAGTTTCACGTGTGACTATAATGTCAGGAACATCCAAAAGAGGTAGAAAAGAAAAGAGGTCATGCTTTATGCTCTGCTCTATCTGTTCTCACGCACAGCACAAGTGTGTGTGTGTGTGTGTGTGTGTGTGTGTGTGAGAGAGAGAGAGAGAGAGAGAGAGACCTGAGCACTAAAACCAATTAAAGCCATTGAAAATGAACCTGTCACATACAATCCTCTAGAGCTACATCCAAAAAGTGAAGGAGCATTTCTGAAATGGATTTGACTGCAGGGCCCGAAGTTTGAAACATTGATTAGCACGCGGTCATCCTGAGACAATGGCTGACCACAAAGTTAGTGCCAGTGATCTCATCCTAGCCAGCAAACCCACCGCTGAGAATACTGCAGAGAGCCGGGCTGTGCTGGTTGGATGACGGAGTGTGTGTGTTCAGACCTGTAGCTGTGGAGTGTAGAATAAAGCTTTGATTCTCTCCCCGAACTCGCCAGAGCCTGACCCGACCCGCCGGGTTCGGGCCAGGCCAGGCTTTAATTTCTCACTATTCCCTCCAGCTCGATTCAACAAATTTATGTTTATTTATTAGATTTCTTTATGAAACTGATGTGATCTGTCACATGTTTAAAGGACACTTTGGCAAGAGTTTTAATGGACTGAGTCAAGAGGGAAAGAGAGAGAAAGAGGGTGGAGAGAGAAAGCAGACGAGAGAGGGATGGAAGAGAAAGGGAGGCTGCAAGGTGAACTGGTTGGTAGTTTCTGCTTCTCCCTCCTCAGCAGTGGAGGAGATGTAAATAACATGCAGCGGAGAGTGCTGATCAACATCAACGTGCTGCATCGCCATCGCCATGCATACTAGACACACCGAGGAACACTGCCTGCTTTGCCGAATACACGAGATGACAAGACAGAGAAGAAGAAGTGGTGCAAGAAAAGATGCCAGCTCTTATCTTGTAATACATCTATTAAATCTTTAAAATTGATTTAATTTATAATATATAAAATGTAATATACAACAGACCTATTTTTAACAGAACAAATTCTGGTTTTAATCAGACTCTGCTGTGGGTCAGGATCAGGTCAGGCTAGGACAGAAACTGTTGGGTTCACACAGGGTCGGGCCAATCAGAGCTCCGGTGTGGAATGAAGAGTGCATGAGTGTGTGTATGTTTGTGTGTGTGTGAGTGTACGTGATATAGTACAAAGGACAGTGAGCTGCTGTAAGAGGGACATCCATTCATTAATGAAGACATTTGAAAGCAAAGCAAAAGACAACCTTAAATGATTTAGTCATTGTATTTCAAAACACAGTCTTTCAGTCCATTGACAGTATGACAGCCTGTGTTCCCCCCTGGTCATCAGAACTTTGCCACACCCTGTGGAAGGCTGACAGCATCCTTTGGCGTCTCTATGAGATGCACTAGGCTTTCAGCTTATTCCAGTGTAAACGCATCTGTGAAGCTCAAAGAATAAAAAGTGAGAAAGTTCATGCAGGGAGCAAGGGAAGTGGAGGACTCAAACAGACTTTTAGCCAGGAAACTGCAGTTTGTCTGCCATGTGAAACCAAAAGTTGGTGGTGTTTTAACATGATGTTATGTAACTTCAATCTGTCTGTCAAATAGGCAACTTATGTCACACACGATGGATTAATGACAATTGTGTAGTCATTTCAACCCAAAACATGACATTTTGCTAACCCTAGCTAACCCTAGCCAGTTAGTTGTGTTGCCTAAACCTAACCATGATGCTTTAACAATTTGAACTAGAATTACCACTATCTGGTGCCTCACACACATCTTCCCCCAGCAGCACATAAGATCTCTACAATCAGCACAGTTTCAACATTAGTGTCATCAGTTCAGTAATGGACCAAACGTTTCCACTTCTGTTCCTGAGATATGATGTAATGGACAGAAAAGTGTTTTTGCAGGACATTATGATGTCACGGTGAAGTTGACCTTCAACCTTTTGGCTATAAAATGTCAACTCTTCATAATTTTATCCAAGTAGATGTCAATGTATAACTTTGTTATAATAAGCATATGAATTTTTGAGTTATGGCAAAAAAAAATATTTGATGAGGTCACAGTGACCTTGATCTTTGGCCAACAAATTCTAATCAATTCATTTTTTAGTTTAAGCGGATAATTGTGTCAAATTTATAGAAATTCTCCCAAGCTATTATTGAGATATCACATTCACAAAAGTGAGGCAGATGCAAGGTCACAGTGACCTTGACCTTTGACCTATAACCACCAAAATCTAATCAGAAAGCAAATGTGTTCTGGACTCGGCTATTGCTGGCACAGCGGCATAACAACGTGTGACAAAGAGTAACCAGGAGACAGCTGTGTGTCACACACACAGACGTGACGTTTTTCGGTGTCAGTATCAGACACAATGGTTGTGAGAAAGCGTGTTTCTCATTAATAACCAAGATTATGGCGGGCCGCCGTAGTCTAATTTGTCCCGCCATAGTCTCAGTGGAGCTGAACTGTTAATTAGGAGCAGAACTAAAACACTGTTGGGTTCTTTTTTAGCGCAGTAGAAGCAAAGATGCGCATCAGAACGTCAGGCGCATTAAAAGCTAAACTAAACCGTTCATTCTGCTGGGCCTAAAACTCTCTTTCACTTACAAAAATATCCAAATACCTTTTCTCATCTATCAGTCTGATCAGCTGTGAACATATCAACAGATCAATTATCTTCCTCACAAGTGACATTCAGCTGCAAAGGAGATAAAAAAAGAACTCTGCCTACTGCCTACTGCCTACTGCGCTGCACTCACAGATCACAAAAAATGTCAGATATTAGAGTGACATCACAGAATGCCATTACAGTGGCACCCCACTCCCTGTCATTAATTAATTTTACACCTGATGGTGTCTTTTTTTACCATATAGGGTATATGGAGAAAATACATGCTATTTCCACAAAGTGCACTGCCACAATCAATGCTGTTGCTAATAACTGATATATCCCCGACTGTCATCATCAAACAAAAAATGTACTTAGCATATAGTATATTGAAATATATTATAGTATAGTATAGTATAGTATAGTATAGTGTTTTTGTGGGGGTATTTCATCTAAAAACATAATGGCATCATGGTAAAAACTTGGCTTTTAATATGATATTTACTGATGTTACTACTACTACTACTGATGTTAGTTAAAAAAATAAACTAAATTAGAGTAGAAAAACATATCAATCTATAATATTTTGTAATGTTTGGTTTTGAAAAGCTAATTTTATTTGTAGAGTGATACGAGTGTGAGTAATATTAAAGTGGGCCCTAACGGTTAATGGTTCAGTCATTGATGTTAGCCACTGCTGCTATGTTTTGCTCAACTAACTAACTATTCGGTCTTTGATAGCAGCTTCGGAGAGGGCAGCCACAGAAAGTGTGCTGATCTGACAGAGAGCTGGGGCTGTCTAGGATCTGACCCCCAGTACAAAATGCATCGAATGTAGGTCTCGTTTGACTGGAGAGGTTTCAATAGTACTAGCTACCAATACCCAGTGCTAGGAATGCAGTGCTATATAGCAGTTTTTGGGACAGAATGTGAATGTTTGCACCTTAGTAAGCAGTAAGCTTCTCTGTGTGTGTGTGTGTGTGTGTGTGTGTGTGTGTGTGTGTGTGTGAGTGTGAGTGTGTGTGTGTGTGTGTGTGTGTGTGTGTGTGTGTGTGTGTGTGTGTGGACAAATTTGACAGTGATCTGTTGTGTCAACTGCGATGTTTACCACCATCCTCACCTCTCAAACTCCTTGTCTGTCAGATGGATGCAGTAGTTGTCCAGGATGCGGCGGAACTCGTGCCGCTGGACATGTCCTTTTCGGTTGTAGTCAAACAGTCCGAACACTCTGATCACAGTCCTCAGGTTGCCTCCGATCTGCGGGGTTCACACACAGTGACTGACAGCAACAGCAACACTACACCTCATCGGTGCCTGTGAACTCCTGAACCAGAGCGACTTGTGAGGCTCGGCTCGCCGGAGCTTTCATCTCTGTGAACATGGTTATTGACACGCCCGCCTTGATCTGTGGAAGCCCGGGTCGATTCCCCAAAGTGCTGACAAGTGATGAGGCGGGAGGGAGGGAGGGGAGATGCAAAGATGGCTGGGAGACAGATGAAACAGAGAGAGGAGGAGGAGGGAGGGCACTAAGGGGGATTATGGGTCAGCGCAGCACAGACGGAGAGGTTTAAGGTTTACAACAGCAGCTTGAAATGGATGAGCTCCTGTGTTCCATGACTGAAGACTGGGAAATATTCTTACAGGTGATCTGATCTGAAGGATAATATCTACTCATTACTTAACTGCAGTTGCAAATATTTCATTTACGGATCTTCAATAGCAAAGCTTTAAGTAGATTAACTCTCCGAAACTTGGAATAACACCATTTTTCTTGTGCTGCTTTCAGATGTTCGAATGTCTTTCACAAGTATTTAAACCTTTAAACCCAAAGCAAATTGGGGTGATTTTTTTTAAACACAGGAAAAAAAGGCAATCAGCAACTTGGTAAGTAATGTTCCACAAATTGCAAGAAATTATTAGATTTAGAATACGTTTTTTGGTTGTTTGTTTTTTTAAATAGAGAAAAATCTCTAGGGAAAAAAGAAAAAGGCTTGAGAAAAACTATACATATGATAACATGTATAAAATTAGGTTACAGAATTATTATACTTTTTATGAAAAAAGAAAGACATGGGAAAAAGGCAATGAGCAACTTGGTAAGCAATGTTCCACAAATTTCAAGAAATTAGTAGATTTAGAATATTATTTTTTAAGTATTTGTTAATTTTTAATAGGGAAAAAATAAATCACAGAAAAATTATTACAGTTACATATTTGAAATTAGGTTACAGGTTTTTCCACTAATTTCCAGGTAATTTTCTTTCCGTTTTTTTGCTAATTTCTTGCTAATTTCTGGGTCGTTTTTGCTTTCGTTACTCTCTCTTTTTCCCATTTTTTTGAAAGAAATCAAGACAATTTGCTCAGGTTTCAAAGGGCTACAGTTAAAGCAGAGGTGGTTAAGCTGCAGTGAGGAATTTGTTGGACATACATATAACTTGAATGTCACAGTCTTGAAGTAAATCATTGTTTCGTTAGACCATTTTATGCCAGAGAAAATAGCTTAGAAAAGTATGTCATGAGCACAATTCACATGACAACTTGACAGCTCATTAACTGCCGGGCTAATGAGAATCCTGGAGTCTAAAAACAAGGTCACGGGCCAAGAAATGCTGAAAAACAATTGTTAGAGAGCATCATGTGACACTAAATATTCTATTAAAACTCACAGAACATTACAGATGAAACTCTGATTTACCAGCTTCTTAAGTTCGGGAGGCCTTAGTTACAGCCACGGTGTCTGGAGTAATATTAATGGCTCTGATAATACTCGGGACTCAGAACACCTTGGAGTTTTTCTCATTTGCCCAATTTAAAGCCTTTAACAAGGTTCCCACACATTTTTTCTTTTTCATTATAGTTACCCCATTTCAAGGGGCAGCCCTATTAAATAAAGTCAGAGATTCAAAACATCAGTCGGATACCCCTCTGACAACTGAGATTGCTTCAAGTCGAGCAGTCATTTAAAAAAAAAATACAGATACAAATACAGTATCCTGTGCAGTGTACTTCTGGGGATGTTTTGGTCCCCAGATTTTGCTGTGGAGTGAGTGCTCATGACTTTCATGCTAATCTTTGGCATTCTGCTCGGTCGTGGTGAATTTGCAGCTAACAGTACTTTAATACAATACCGTCTCTGGCTTTTGTTTGATATCTAGTGTCGGCAAAATATATTGTTGCACATTTACGACCCGTAGTTAGCGCTATTAGCTTGTTTACTATCTGACATACAGAAAATGCCGAGCAGACTCTCAAAACTTGCCGTGGTGTGGAGTTTTCACTCAGCAGCAGCTTCAGTTTCTTTGGTCACCAGACATCACAACCTAAATATCAATGTCTAACAACACCGGTGGCCAGCTTTGTTTGAATAGGAACAAGAGTTAGATAGTCAGATAACATCTCCACACTTACAATAAAAACAATAATCACACCATTCCATTAAAAAACAACAGTTGGTATAATGGGTGCGTTAATCCTAAAGTGCCATAAAATGACTGTTGTAACACTGTCTCTGTGTCTTTCTATCTCTCCATCAGTTAAAGCAGATTAAAGCCCAGGCTATTAATTTAAGTTTTACAATGTACACACCACTCCATTTATAATATGGGTATTGAATGAAGCACTCCATTTGTATTCGTTTAAAGGTACTGTTGTTATGTTTTCTTAAATGATGCCCAGCCCTACTGGTAACCCTGTTGCTTAAGATTGGGTGGTATGATGGTATTACAGTATACCAGGGTAAATCCTAAATGTATGTTTTTCAATGCTGTTATAAATACAGGTGCTCCTCTTTCTATTAATTGTATGTAGTGCACAGCACAAACCACCAGAGCTCAGTCTCCAGTTTCTACTGGTGGAACAGTCAGCTGAGCTGAAAGGCACAGCAACACTTAGTGGTGGGGAAAGGGAAGTTACAGGACTGTAAACAGCCAGCTGCCAGCATGCAGAGAAATGTGGGGAATAATGTTTTTTACATCTAAAGCCTCCTGCAGACTGAGATTTTTGCAGTCTTATAATTTTAGTGCAGCTACACTCTACGACGTGGATTTAATATATTTGGGTACAACATAAAGTTTGATGTATGCAGACTGAATCGCAAGCTATTAAGCATGTCCAGTGATGTCAATATGCAAGGACAAAACATCCTCAGCATGTGTCATCAATCTACACCACTGTAGTAGATTATGTTTAAAACATAAACAAACATATAGAGCCCTCACTATAGTGGCATTTATGTGTGTTGAAAAAGAGAAGAGGAGGAAGAAGGCGGACGCGGTCGTGGCTATAGAAAAAAGGCCAACTTGGCACGCCAGACTCCAACGAGAGCTTGGGGCGAAGTATTTATTAGCATCGATTAGCATTTAGCATTAAAGACAATGATGGCCGAGACAACGGCCATGCTTGAACCTCTCTCACTGTGTGACATAGGACCACCATTTTAGAGCCAAAACCAGATACCTGAACCAAGATATTGACATGTTTCTGTCACGATGGTCATCTTTCATCTGGGACAGCCCAAATTGCATTCTGTATAATGGGTTTAAGTTTGTGAATTAAGGATTTATTTCAACCAAAATGGAGCTGGTGATTGTTGGAACAAAGGATTTCTTAACTAGATTACAAGCAACGAAAACAGGTTCTGGTGAGTTTTATTTTGTTTAAATAAAGTGTGTTATATGAATTAATGAGGCGATGACACCTCATCAGTCTTCCATGACCAAGAAAAGGTTGAATTCAAAAGGTGTGCAGTTGTATTTCTCTGTTCAATAAGGAAAACAGGTGTGAGAATCTTAACATTCTATGGGTTTCTATTGTGTATTTATTAATCTGAAAAGCTCAAAGTAACTAGCATTACAAGTACAAGTACAAGTAACTAGCACACTCGCTGCAGTTCAAAATGTTTCCTTTCCCAGATCCAGGTCTGTGACTAAACTGGAACAAACTCTAGTATCTTTTATAAAAGTCTCACACACTTAATGGACATCAACCACCTCACCCACCACTCTCTAAACCATTTCCACTCCCTTTACTGGCTACATAAAGGACATGCTACTTTCCACATTGGTACTGAAAGCTGGCACCTTGATAGTAATCATGAGCTGCGGAGCTGTCCAAAATGTACAGAATTCCAAGAGATACTGGACTGCATTTAAAAGCGGCTGCAATATGGGCCCTCCCTGTAGGTAAGGCGATATATGAGCCTGACTCTGACTAACACAGTGAGCAGTCTGGGATCAGAGCACTGAGGAGCTACAGGCACAAAGAGATTATATACATGTGTAATTTGGAAGCCCTTCATACCCCGGGCTGCTGCATGATGACGCTTTGGATCAGGTTAACATTGTCAGAGCTCAGTTGGAGTCAGTCTGAACGACTAAGCGCCCTGGCCAAGTCCAGCCCCGGCCCGCCTTCCAATGTCTCTGCCACGCACCAGCTCGCTGCATAGCTCGGGGGCGGCATGCTAACCACCGAGGAACGGGAGCAGAGATACTAAATATACCCCCGTTGACTCTTGGGTAATCAGAGTCTTCTGTCGCCCAGAGAAGTCTCTGTCTAATTGCACTCTGATTAGACGAGCTGCCAAGTCTCTCAGTGAAAGGCGTGGAGGGAGCGTCCCTCATGTGCAGTTACACTGACATTGTCTCCACAAAGACGCAAAGTAGAGCAGATGGAGTAAAGTCAAGAGAAAATATACAAGATGCTGACCTCTGAAAACAAGCGGTTCCGGGTTTTGTTTCTGTAATTCCAGATTTCCACACCTTAACCCTTTGAAACATGAGCAAATCAGCTTACTCTGTCAAAAACACTGGAAGAAGGCAATGGGCAACAAAATAAACTACTACTGTCTCAAAAATTTGCAAGATTTTTCTAAAAAGTATGAGAAAAATGACCTGAAAATTAGCTTTGAAAAAATAAAAAATAAAAATAAAAGCATTAAAAATTCTTTAAAATAATAATTCTGCAACATTTTAAATATGTAATCATGATAATTGGCAATAAACAAAGTTTTGACCTAGATTTTTTCTTTTTTCCCGAAATAAATTTCCCTTGCTTGTTTAAAATAATTTTTTTTTTGCAATTTGTGGAGCATTCCTTACCAAGTTGCTCATTGCCCTATTATTGTCATGTGAATTCAAAGGTTTAACCCTTTGAATTCTGAGCAAATTGGTGTGATTCCTTTCAAAAACTTTCAGTGAGAAAGGACAACGGGCAACTTCACAAGACATGGCCCAAAAATTTGCAGATATTAGTGAAAACGTTGAAGAAAAATTACCTGAAAATCAGAAAAAATAAAAACAAAAACAAAAAAGACCCCAAAAATGCTGAAAAATGTATTTATTTAACTTTTTTTGAAACAATTTTAAACATAAAATTATTTTAATTATCAAATCAAATTTTTGAAACATTTTTCCCAATTTTTAGACAATTTTCTAATAATCCTCTAATAATCCTTTTTAATTTATTTGTAATTTTCTTGACACATTTTGCTAATTTCTTACAATTTGTAGGACATTCCTTGCCAAGTTGATCACTGCCTTTTTTCCCATGTTTTTGAAAAAAAAAACCAAACAAAAAAAAAAAAAACACACACACACAAAAAAAATTTGCTCATCTGAATGCAACACAAGAAATTGGTTTTCAATCCAGGTTTCAAGGGGTTAAATACTTTTGTGCTCCAGTAAAACTTTGAAAATCTCCACTTTTTGTAGTCTAACAACTTCAGCTCGCATTCAGGCTTCCTTACAAGCATAACAATTAGCCCTGCATTTACACCACCTTTCATTCTGCCAGAGTCAGGGGAAAGAGAAGAGGCGCTCCACAGCAGCCGTGCGTTTAAAAAAAGATCAAATGAAAGTGAATTTATTAAAGGCAGATATAAATATGATTCTCTCCCCTCCCTCCCTCCCTCCCTCTCGCTCCAACTTAGAGGATTCTGTGCTAATTAGAAATGTGTTAAAATCACAAAGGAGGGAGAGAGGAGATCATACGGTATTAATGAACAGAGACAGAGGGATATCATCCAATCTCCATCTCTATCTCCATCTCATCTCTCCCTCTGCACACACACTCCCCCTCTCCTTTTATCTGCCTTTGTTTCCTCCTCTACTCAATTCCCTCGCAAACTTTGTTTCCCTTTCTTTCCTTCCTTTTGTCTTTCAGCCCATGCCCCCCTCTGCCTTTTTTCTCTGACAAATTCCTTGATAATTTTATTTTTTTATCTCCAATTTCAGCCCCTTTCTCTCTCTCTTTTTCACCCCCTCTCTCTCTGCACTCCCCCGTCTTTTGGCGGTGCCAGCGCTCCATTAGGCAGCTGTGTTCTGGTTGGCGTGGTTGGAGGCCTGGCGCTGTGCCGCTCTCCGAGAGTCTCAGCAGCCCTCGCCCATCCGTCTGCCCACCCAGCCCCATGGTCCTTAATTAATGAAAGCTCTGTTGTTTTTGTTTACCGGCCTGTTATATGCTAATCCAGCAAGCCCTGCGTGTGCATGCCCGTCCTTCCTCCATGTCTGCTTGTTACCCTCTCAGCTGATTGGTATGATCTCGACAGCCGGGACCCAAAGTCAGGTTTGATATCGCTTTGATCACAGTGTATTCTCGTGCACAATTAAACGGTCAGTTCACACAAACAGCAAAACAACATATTTTCTTCCGTACCTCTGTTGGTATCTAGCCACGCAGATAGTTTTATTGTCCCAGTATTGAGAAATCTGTTTCCAGCCAGTACTATGGAGATTAATGATATTTTCTATGTATTCATTTTTACGTTTACATCTCTTTCAGTGTTTCAGTTTCTTTCCACTCACCTCTATTGTTCAGAGTTATGGACATTCAAGGTTTGGCTACTTTATGATGTCTTTTTTTCTTTTGTACATGTTTTTTTCACGTGTTCAAAAAAAAACTATTACTACTATTACTATTAAGACTACTGCTACTAAATGTCTCAATTATCTTTTGTATGTTAGGTTAATGGCATTTCAAGCAATCCAAGCCAAGCTGAACCTCTCCAGGGCGAGTCATCATAGATGAGCAACTGTCTTCACTGAATATAAAATATCAGCACTTTATAATTTTATCCTTCTAGGCATTTGTGTGAAATATTGTCATGAATAGTGTCTGAACTTTTGATTTATGGCCAAAAACGTGATTCATGAGGTCACAGTGACCATATTCATTCTTGAGTCCAAGAAATTAATGCAAGGTGTTCTTGAGATATTGCTTTCATGAGATTGACACAAACACACAGTCACAGTGACCTCTGACTACCAAATTCAAATCAGTTCATCATTGAATCCAAGATGACGTTAGTGCCCAATTTGAGGAAATTCACTCAAGGTGTTCTTGAGATATAATGATCACAAGAACAGGACAGAAGGGGTCACAGTGACCTTGAACTTTAACCTACAATCCCCAAAATCTAAACATGACTGAGTCCAAGTGGACATTTGTTTGTACTTTGAAGGAATTCCTTCAAGGAGTTCTTGAGATATCGGATTGATGAGAATGAGAGGTCACAGTGTCCTCTGACTTTCAAATTCTAATCAGTACATCACAGTCAAAGTGGACGTTTGTGCCAAATTTGAAGAAATTTTCCAAGGGTGTTAGATATCATGTAGATGGATGGACAGATAGACGGCCTGAAAACATTATGCCTCCAGCCTCAGCTTTCGCCAGAATAGAGGCGTAAAAAAAAGCCAAGATACAAGGCTGTGCATATAACAGTTAGATAAGTTAAGGTTGCCTGTAGAGCTTTTGACCACTAGCAATGCTATAAAGCTGTTTTTATCAGTGGGTGTCTACACAAGACAGCCCCTCCAGGATGTTGCAATCAGGTTTGCAACAATTAACGCAAATTTAACAAATTTCTGTGAATTCAGTGTGACACTGCAATTTTGCCAGATCACCACAACTTTTCTGCATAAACTACCTATCATCATAGTTTCCTGTGAGTCACAAAACTCTACAAAGATGTAGATATGTGCTACACAAATTTACCTACAAAAATTACAGCTAACAACTGCAAAAAGAATTATCAAAAATAATTCAGGCATAAAAAGTCCCACATACAAATGTTTAAAAATGGTGTGAAAGCTTTATTCATCTTTGGTGAGGTTACTTAGAAAACTCAGAACAGTGTGGATTTATCTTCACTCCAAAGCAGCAGAGGCTCATGGGTACTTAAGTATTTAGAACCACCCGCAATGCAAAAGTCAGACTGATGTGGACTTGCATGACAAAATGCCATCAGATTAAACCCACAAAACATGCTTTTATTGTTTTGTAATTTGGGTGAATTGACCCAATAATGCCACTCAGTGCTGTTAAGTAACACCACTGATATATTGCTCCAACTCATTTTAGCAAATATCCAAGCTGTTTAATAACACGCAGCGTGAAGACTGACAGAATTAGATCAGTTGTCCTGCACAGCTCTGGGATTAGCTGGCTCTGTTACTGTGGTGAAAGTCATAGTGAGTGGTCAGAAGGGGTTGGTGTTTGTGTTGTATTATGTCTTTATAACAAACTGTCATCACAGATACTGTCTGAGTGGATCTTTAAAACCGCAAATGAATGATTTTCTTTTTTTTAAAATTTAAACCAGGTTAAATTTGTATTCATTTGTAGAGTGCAGCACATTGATTTGCTCAGCCAGTAGCTACTTTATCTTTTTTGTAACTGCAGTTCATTCAAAAAAATTGTATTTTAGTAGTTAACATTAGTTTAAAGGACATTTAAAAATTCAAGATATATATTGTGTATGACATATCATTGTAAAGCCATATCCCCACCCCTATGTTGAATGCCTCACAGCAAAAGGGGCCCAAGTTCAGATCCGGGTTGGGGTGAGGTTTGAACATTCCAAAAACATGCAGGGCAGCGTGTACATACTGCAGCGTGTGACGGGAGCCTTGCCAAACTGCAGCGGTTTGAATGCTTGTAGTCTTCACACTGGCAGCCTTGTTGCTGTGACGCTTCTGCTGATGTAATGTATTTTCACATTTATAAGCACAAATTCCACTTATTTATGAAGTTTTGCAGCTCCTGCATTGCTAATAACATGGTTCTGCCAATATTTCACAATAAAATACCTTGTGTCAACAACTGAAGGAATTCTGTCAACAGAGACGTTGACTTTTATTTTGAAACGGAAGCAGAAACGTTTGAGTACAACAGATGTGTTTGTATTGTCTCATCTCTATGACAAATGAAGACATTGAAACTGCAGTAAGAGGTGGTATAGAGTCAATATAATTATCAAAACACCATTTTCACTGCGTATTTCTGCTGACAACTCAAGCGTCATACGTAAAAACATTGGAAAGCCACCGTTTCTCTAGATGTGCCGCGGCTGACATGCAGCTAAGATGTGTCTGAGCAGCCCTGTTCACACAGGCAGCATTGATGCTCTGACGTGTTAACACGGGCACTGAAAAATAAACCAAGGTACGGCAACACTCACGCACTGCTCATACACTGCTCACGCAGGCAGTTGTATCCAGGCTTAATTGGTGACTCTAAATTTGCCGTAGGTGTGAATGTGAGTGTGAATGGTTGTGTGTCTCTATGTGTCAGTCCTGCAATAGTCTGGTGACCTGTCCAGGGTGTACCCCCCCTCTCGCCCAGTGACAGCTAAGCGAGAGGCCCCCTCATGACACTTACAGGACAAGCGGTTACTGACAATGAATAATTGAATGCATGAAACTAAATTTGTTCTTATGTGACATTACGAGTTCTTTAAACTGCTTACCTTTATTCAGCTGACCTCTTTAAACACATGAAAATATCTTCAATAATTTGAAACCTTCTCAGCTGGGTGTAATTAGAGTGATGATTAATGACTCGTGATGTGTTAGCGTCTCCAGCCCTCCTCGCCCCACCTGTATGTTTGTATAAACAAATACTGTTTGACATGGCAGTGTGTGCAGAGGGTAAAACGGGTCCGCTGTTTTCATTCTGACACTATTCTGTACGAGACAAAAGGATGAAACCTAAATTCATGAACCTTCAAACCACCAAATGAAACTCTAATGAAAGGAGTAACCTGGTTCTTAGAACATGACAGGATATCTGTGTAATAATGAATATGTAAAGTGTAGCACTAATCCTCACAGTACAGTCTCCCTCCTGATTTAAATGTTATTTAGTGTCACAGACAGAGCTGCATCGCAGTATTTTCCCTCAAACTGTGCCGACTTGTAAACAGTGTGTAACGACATGGCTTTAAAAGACACTCGACTCTCCTTTCGCTGTCAGCCACAGCTCCGCCGTGCTCGCTCTAACCTTTCCTGTCACTATGAATTATGGGAAGGAGACAAGCGGAGGGATAGGACTGCTCTCTGAAGAGGAGGGATGAAAGAGGGAGACGGGAAGTGAGAGAGAGAGAGAGAGAGGAGGACGGAGAGTTGGAAGGGAATGAAGGGAGGGAGTCAGATAACAAATGGGAGCGGAGGAGGAGAGAAGTGACAGAGGGAGCGTGAAGAGAGGAGAAAAGAGAAAAAAGCGAGAGGAGATCAGACAGCGATCACAAGAGAGCGCGCAGATGAACTTTCTTTTGTCTGTCAATTAGAAGGCTAATTTCTTTCTGGTCGGGCTCCAGAGTGCCAGAGACAGGCGGCATTAAAGTGGAGCTCAGAGGGATAATAAGGGGCTCTGGGACCGTTCTGCTGCTGTCGCTTACTATCCAAACATTAGTATTACAAAGACACAGCATAACCTACACAACATGGAGGGTCTACAAGAGGGCCTCCCACCAACACTGGGCTCCTGAAATAGAAGCAGATTAGACCACAGACCCCCATGTGATGAAGATGAACTCCTGGGAATCCCCGTATGGGAAGCTTCCTGCTGTTGTGTTGGTTTAATCAGAACTGCTCGGGAGAGGGAGAGCTGTTAGGAGAGATATTTTTACACATTCTCAGCTAAAGATATAGATTTTCTCAGACTGCCTTCTTTATATACAAAAACAAAATATGTCCCCCAGACCAGTGTGCCTATACACTGATACATCCTGTTACAAAAAGTCCTGTCTTTAGCCCTATTCACACAGGATTAGTATTACCTGGAGATCTCTGGTAATTTGTAATTGCAGAGGATAACTGTGATTTTAATCTCATGCAAAACAGCTATGTCCATAATTTGTAAAGTAAAAATTCCAGGGCAAATTACCTACCATATTTGGGCAAACACAGAGGTCACGGGATGATATTAGTCCCATGTGAATCACCATTTCTGTGATTTGCTGGTGATTTGGGGATGTTTGGTGTTTTGTGTTTTTTGGTCATATAAACACTTCAGTCGGACTTTAACTGGACTCTGCATTCTGTGCGTGCTCCAAGTCTCCATGCAGGCCTCCTTCGGTGGTAAGAGATCGGGACTGTTTGTCACTATAGAGGGATGAAGGGGTGCTGCAAAATGGGCAGGACACTGAAAAAAAATTAAGCACTGAGGAGGGACTTGTGTTTTGAATTTTGGCTTAGGTGAGGGACATACAACTTGAAAAGGTAGCATTTTATATTTATTTTAAATAAAAAAGTCACACCCCAGCCACCCCCCTTCTCTGATGAATAACAGTCCCACAACACCAGCAGGGAAGCTAAGCAATGTCCTGCTGTGGACAGATCCACAGCAGGACATAGTTTGGCCACCTAAAAAAAATATATACTCATTCACTATATCTGAATATTGTCTCCTCTTTACCTTCCACAATAAGGCTGTCTAAACCAGCAGCTGTGCCCTTCAGAGGAGTAAAATGACTGCTTTTCTCAATGGCATCTGGTGTTTTTAATATAAGGACTTCAAATCCCCATCAGCGAGGGACGTACACTTAAAGTGATATTGATTTTTTTTTTTATATGGCTTAAAACTAGGGCTGTCAAAGTTAACACGTTTATAACAAATTAACACAAAATAATTTTAATACCACTAATTTTTTTACCCTGGATTAACACATGCACATTCTGTAGTTATGATCCTCGGCCCACCCCAAATCTCCATGTGCAGAAATAGATTAAGAAAGAGGTTTTTTGAATGTTCTGCTATAAAGCCCAGCCAGACGATTCTCTCAACAAGACTAAAGTTATTTGCATTTACTGTCGATGTGAAGTGAGTCACCACCGGAGAACGTCGAGCCTCAAATAGCACTTACTGGCCAAATACACAGCTGATGGAAAGAGCCCTCCTCCCCCTTGCCACAGGCAAGTTTGCATAGTTTGCAGCAGGCCTGCACTTTCTGCAGGTAGGCAGACAGACAGAAGGACACTGAACATAAAGTCCTAAACTGACCACTGAGAGTGCAGCTACATGACTGCAGTGACCAAGCAGCTCCCGTTCATGTATGTGCCCTGCTTCGCACACAGCCTTCAACAGCCATCACAGTTTCTCTACAGAAATATGCTCAAGTTACTCTTTCAGTATTTTTTGAGAAAGCAGTACCTTTGAGGTTATTCTGGAGAATATTCTGGTGAGTAACTGTGATTGTTCTGGATTTTTGAAATACTAATAAATGCATATTTTCATGAAACAAGCATATTTGTTCACTCCCATCTTAATACAATCACAGAATTTTTTTAAAAAAATAACCTATTAAGGTACATTTAAAAATTGTGCCGTTAATTTGCATGAATTGTGAGTTAATTATGGACAATCATGTGATTAATCGCGATTAAATATTTTAACCATTGACAACCCTACTTTTTTAAGATATTTTTGGGGCTTTTTTGGGAATTATTTGATAGGATAGAGAGCCTATGTACATGGGGCGCCCGCTCTATCCACTGAGCCGCAGACGCCTACCTAAAACTAATCAATGAAGGAAGAGTTTGCTCAGCGCTGTTTGATTATATGTACCTGACGCGGCGGTTTTCTACCCCAAAGTTATCATAAATAAACAGTTATGATTGTGATTCGGTCTATATCATAAACTGTATAAATAATATGGGTTTATTGAAACTAGCTGCCGTGGTGTAGTGGACATACCTCTGTCAATAAATGGATTCTCCCCCCTGCTTGAATACTGGAACAAGGACAGGAATCCAATTAAATGACCTAATGAAGCTATAACTGTAGCACCACTTACTTGTGCATGGAAACAAACTGAGTTGTCAGTAAATTTGAGTAAAATACAAACATTGCTTATTATTTAGTGTACATGTCAGTTTTTGCTTGTTCATGTCTCTGGGAACACAAATTTCCAAAATATTTAATATGTAATTTAGGGTTTTACATGCATAATAAAAAGCATCGAAAATGATCAGACATATTGTCATTTGAGTTCTTCCTCAGTTTCCTGAAGCTGAGTTGATTTGGGCATGGTTATCCCCAATCCAATTTCACATAATATGGATAAAGACAATAAAAAATTCAAAGTGAGCTGTCAGCTGATACTAATTTAACATGCCAAACTAAAATCTCTCAACGCTCCTTTCAATAAAGTGCGTTCTGAAACACTCACTCACTCACATGTTAAAATACATTCAGTTTAGGGAAACACCATGGCTCAGCAACAATCCATATCAGCAGAAAAGTGATGCTGTAAAGTTAAGAAAAATTATTAGGACTAGAAATAGTTGTATTTAAAGGTTAGGCCTGCGTCCATCCCAGTATTGAAAATCTCTTTTGACCCCTCAGCAGTTCTAACAGTACAGTTTTTAATCACATGTAAACAGGCAGGAAGAGGATTGACACTTTCAGTACTGTATTTATTTAACTGTATTCCACAAAGTGGCAGATTCAGACGGACAAGCAGACTAAGATTAGTTACAATTTCAAAATGGGATTAAAATGACAGAAGTAAAACACTAATCCATCACAGAAAAGACAGAAATGTGATTGAATGTTGGTCCTGCCTGAGTCGTTTTATATGTATTTTAACACAATTCAGCTGCTGCTCGGCTGGGTTAACTATACAAAAACTCCATCTGTCTAAAAAGGATTGGTCTGTTTCAAAGTTTTAAACTTTTGAATGCTTTTGTTTAAACATTACAGTGTTCATTTAGATGCATCATAATAGAAGGCATCTCTATTGAACAAAGTAGGTTAAGCAGATTGTATTTTGGGAACATTTTTATATAGTAAAGAGATGAAATGTGGAAGAGTGACAATAAAATGGCTCCTACGCAGAGCAGGGCTTTTGTAGAGCTCCAGACTGTGACTATTTGGTCACATTTTGCGCCCATGGAGCACCACTGCGATTTGCAAATACTATTAATATATGAATTGGAGAGCTGTATTTACCTGTATTGTCACTGCAATTCATTACATTTTTTTATTTTAGTAGTTAACATTAAAAATATGTATTGTGATATGTCTTAAAATATCACAATAATATTTAAAGCCATATCACCCTGCCCTAATCAAAATATTGAAAACTTAAGTGTATTTTGAAAGGACACCTTGCATCTAACAGGTGTAAATTTACACACCGTCCGAGAAAAACGCACAGATACACAGGCAAATAACTCGATATGTAGATGTTAAAGTCCACTGACAAAGCGGTGACATTTAACAAGTTGGGGTGAGGAACATGTTGATCAGTCAGGATGTTCTACTAATGATCAATGTATATGCACTGAACTGCATCTTTTCAGATATAACTCTGCACTAAGATGCCCTCAGTAATGAACAAAGCATAGAGAGTAGATGGAGACACAGATGGAGTTAATAAAGAGTTGAGGAACATCCTTCATTCCACCCTTGGATGGCTACTTCAGTGCACTGATCTTAATTGAATATTGATAAGTGAGGCGAGCACACAGGGTAAACAGCTGTGACTGCTACTTCATCATATGTGTGTGAGCATCACTCATTAACAGACACAGCTGGTCCTCTGAGGCGAGTCATCAGACAGTGACCACACACACACACACACACCCCCTCTCACACGCATTCCTACACATGCTCACTTAATACAGTAATTGACAAACAATTTTGACAGAGATCAAAGTCACCAAAAGTGTGCAGACTGCAGAGAGGGAATCCCCGGTGGCTCTGTTGTTTGTTCAGTAAACAGGCCTCTGAATATCTGATTTATTCATCACAACTTCCTCTAACATAGAGCCTCGTTTTGTCCCTCAGAGGGGTCGCTACCTGGGTAGGCCAACATCCTCATCCTGTTGCCGTGACAACACAAGCCATTGTCTTAGTAACACAAGTCAAATGCAGAGTGTTTATGGAGATGGATTTAAAAATAACAGCATTTGCTTGGGTGGAAAGAAGTTTACAGTTGCATCACAAGTTACCTAGCAGCCAGAGTTGGTGCCGTGATAGAAGTCCATGGGAGAATTGGCTGTTTATGAATAATAACTATACTAATGGAAGAAAGACCAAACAGTTATTGTTGGAGAGAACATTAAACTGAGATATACCGCCATGCAGTTGCATGCCTCCACACAACAGTCAAGTTTCTTTTAAGCCTCATTACCACTGCACAGAAGAACCACTAACATCCGCTAACATCTGGCTTTTTAATGCAATAAGAATGTGCACAATCGGCATTTACACCCAGGTCATACCACTCTGCAGCAGACATGGGTTTTTATCGCCTCTGGCTCCGATCGGCATTAATGGGAACACATCACCCAGGTGAATGCGGTAATTTCAGCTCCTTAACCCGCAATATGCAATGATGGGCCCTCACTAATTCTTTTTTTAGTGAGGGTGCATCATTGTTTTAAGTTTGGCCTATGACCATTCACTAACATGGAGGGGCTGACTTTATGACCTATACTGCAGTCAGACACCAGGAAGCAATCCAGATCGAACAGCTTCACTTCGGGGAAGCTGTCATGTTGTCTTTATATACAGTCTGTGGGTGCAACAGGCAGCTGAGCTGACTGCAAGTGTAACAGCAGAGACGGCACACAAAACAGCATATTTTCACATCCAACCCAGTGAATTAAGGGATTAATGCAACCAAACCAGAGCTGCTGACTGGTACAACAGTGGAATAATTAAACAACTACCGAAACTGAGACTAAGACAGTTTGGGTGAGTTTGATTTTGCTTCTGTTGATTTTGAATATAGTGTGTTTTATGATGAGTTAATGAGGCAATTAAGCTAACGTCTTATTTTGTGAAAGAGAGATGTATAAATTCAGAAGGTGTATGGTTGTCTTTTTCTGTCTAATAAGGAAAATAGGTGCGAGAATATTACCTTTTGTCGACATCTCGTGAGTGTATTGTCTTTTAAGTCGGCTAAAAATTCCAAGACAGCTTGCAGGACTTAGCAAATTTACTGGTCTGTGGTGCCGGGGGTCAGAATGGAGTTTGGTGTTGCACACTGATACCATCATATACCGTACACACCCATGACATTCTAGAAGGTATGAAAAAGTAGATACTGCACAAGCATAGTCTGTGCCAAATTTGAAAAAAATATCTCAAGAACTTCTTGAAATGTCATGTTCACAAAAATGAGACAGATGTGGTCACAATGACCTTGACCTTTGTGTACCAAAATCTAATCAGTCCATAGCTGAGTCCAAGTGGATGTTTGTGCTAAATGATGAAATCACCTCAAGGCATAAAAGGCATAAAAAAAGGACAGAATATGTAACATATTATTTATTATATTGAGAAAATATTAATGTGGTTGGACTAAAACTCCAATATGTTTTGTTTATGAAATGAAATCCCCTGACAAGGTTGATTTGTTTCAGAGTGGGTTAGTGTGACACAGTCCTGCATTAGTGAATAGCTGGCATTATATTACTGGTCCTAGAAGTCTGTCTCTTTGGACACATGTGATTGGCTGCTGAGACACGAAAAAGAAAAACACTGAAAGAGTGGCACAATGCAGGAGAAGGAGAATACGGATGGACTGTAAATAAATGTTTTAATTGTGCCGGCTGAAGGATGTGGGCTGTGAGAGATGTTTTTCCTGAATGTAGTCAACATAGGAACATGGCTTAACACACACACACACACATATATGTCTGTGGTAGGGATTAGGACAGCCCTGATAGCCTTCAGGCCTTCATTTATCCACAGATGGGATTTGGTCAATTTTCTGCGTTTCACACCAACATCCACGGCCTGCTTTAATATGTGGAACACAAGCAGCACAAATCCAGAGTCAGCTCTGTCATGCTTCCTACGAAGAGCCTCGATTCTGCCAGAGCTGGCCTCACAAACACGGCTGCTGCTACATGAAAGACCCCCTCTCACACACTCGCTCACACACACACACACACACACACACACACACACACACACTCACACACTGAGGATGATGTGTGAGTCATGTTTATGTTTAGCGTTTATTCGTTTCTGCTCAGTCTGTGGAAGTGTGACTTTGCAGCATTAATGGATGTTAACTCACATACTCTGACATCACTGTTGTCAGGGAGTCATGCTACACGTCTGTCTCCAGGAAGTGTTCACATTCATGAACTTCAGTTGAATGCATCTCAGGGATATGGATTTGAAACCTGAGAAAACTGGTTTGATTTCTTTCAAAATCATGGGGAGAAGCAGATTGCAAGTTGCAAATTGCAAGAAAAATGTAAAATGTAAGAAAATTTCCTGAATATAAGCAAAAAAAGGAAAGAAAAACAAGAAAATGACCCAAAGTGCAAGTGTATTTTTCTAATAACTCTCCCACCTTTTTAAAAAAAACTAATTTCAGGTCATTTTCTTCAACCAACAGTTTGTGGGACCTTTTTGCCAAGTTGGTCATTGCCTTTTTTCCCATGTTTTTGAAAGTAATCAAACTACTTTGCTCAGTTTACAAAACTGAACGAGGTTTTAAAGGGTTAATCAAAGCTCGAAGCTAATGGTTAGCTCGCAAACTGTAGACTGTGGTAAGTGTGTGTTGTAACCACTGACGCGATGACCTCTAGTGTTTATCGTAGGTAAAGGGTTACGATAAGGACTCCTCCAGTGTGTCATCGAGCCTTGATTTCAGGGCCACCCAAAAGAAACTGAGCACAGAAATGGCGAAAAGCGAGCTCCTCCTGTCGTTTAAACATGGTTTGGGTATGAAAAGTCAGACATAGCACCACTATAACTTAGAACTATATTTAGATTTATAACAGTATTTTATTAAAATTTATTATGACAGTAGGTGATGTAACTTTATATAATGGCAGCGGCTACTATATTTGTAACTGTAGTTCGTACGATAATTTTGTGTTTTAGTCGTTTACAGTAGCTTAGAGGAAATTTCAAAATATCGACATAAATATTGTGCATCACGATCTAGCCTAAAAATATCATATTGTTATTTTAAAGCCTTATCGCCCAGCCCTATTCAGTACTATAGAGTTCAGTTTTTTCACTGATTTAAGGAATTGTTTTTGACATGTGTTTAGAAGTAAATCTCTGATTTGACTTTACTTGACTTTAATAAAATGTTTTTGACTCTCCAGCTCTGCGTCCTTCAAGGTCAGAACTCTAAAGACAAATTGCTATTTGTCAATACAATAACTTCACATGCCAAAGTACACCAAAGCTGAACTTGAGGCATACTTTCCTTTTTGTTTTACCTAATGTGATTAACATTTGTTTTGCAATTAATTGAAGGTTTTTTTAAATTGAGCATTGAGCATGTATTATATTCATGTATTTCAATTTCAATTTGCACAATTTCAGGGTAAACTCCACAGGATACCTCTGCTATAAACAATAATTGTGTCAACCTTTTCTGCTGAGCATATCATTAATCAGACTCGACAACCACCAGACTCACTATAGCTGACCACCACTGATACACAAACTTCAGCTTTTATCAATGAACAGTCAACAGAGGGTACACACCTTCTCTTTGAGATGCCTCTGTATCTCTGACAGGGACATGGGAGTGCTCTGTGGACCACGCCTGAGACACACAGACAGACAGAGTTCACTCATGTTCAGCTGCTGCCACCAAACGCCTAACAAAGTGTGTGCTGCAGCTAGAGGAGAGAAGTGTGTGTACCTCACGCTGCTGTAGCTGCTGCAGGCTCTGTGGACCGCCGGAGCTCGGCTGAACCTCCTCAGGAACTGCATGTAGTCCACTGTTGCACTGCCCCTCTCACAAACCTAGAGCAAACAAACACACAAAGACATAAAACAACACAACTGTGATGATGATGATGATGATGATGATGATGATGATGATGATGGAAAAGCAAGAGGAGGATGAAGATGACAGTGTGGTGGAAACATTACTCCACATCCAACACACTCCTGCACTCAAGCCCACTCCAAACTTTTCAAACATTCCAGCACCAGCGTCTGCGATAATGGCACATGTAATGGTGTCTCCGTGGAGACAGGGAGAGCGGCGCGGTGATGGCGTCAGGTGGGTTGAGCAGTAATTTTCAGGACTAGGCTGTTCGGGGAATATGCTAGGTGCCGTTCTCTGTAACAGGGCACACCTGGGAAATACAGACGCATGCTTTTGTTCTGACCTTGTGCTGCTTAACACACACACACACACGTACGCACGCACGCACGCACGCACGCAGGCACGCACGCAGGCACGCACGCAGGCACGCACACACACACACACACACACACATACACACACACACACACGCACACACTTCCCAGAAAACTGGTAAAGAGTTGGCACATACCCAAACACACAAAATCAGAGAACTAGTTTCCACAAAAACACACACACAAATACACACATCCGTTCAATCAAGCAGACAAATACTTGGCACACACACACATATACCTATTTTGGTGGCTCATAATCAAAGTAGAGTCCCTGTTGCCCTGCCCTACATCCTTCCATGGTGTAATCCAGTGCAGCCGTCCCCAGCGGCGCTCCTGGCATTGAGTCTTATTATAGACACCATACCGTCCAATTATCACTGCTATCACCAGCCACAGAGCGTAACACACAGCCCCCACCTCAGGGGAGGGATGAGGGGGGATCCATGCTCTATATACCTGTGACAGCGTGGTTACACACCTGCAGTTCAGTTCGAGGCTGAAGGTGAGGCAGAGGTCAGAGGCTGATTGTACGCAGGGCAGAGGCCATGAGATAAGATCTGCCTTTAAATCTGAACACAACTATCTATAAATATTAGCTCAATATTAAATTATCATCTTAAGTTTAAAAAAATAGCTGGTGCTCTTCAGTGAATGCTGCGCTGCCTCTGCTGTATATCTGTAAGTGTCTGTGTTGTACTGGCTGTGGAAACAAATCTTCCTTTGATACAGAAAATCTAAATTCATCTAAATTAACTGTGATAAAACAAACAACCATGTAAACATCTGTTATGTACAAAAAAAAAAAAGTACTTGAAATAGGAGCAAATTAAGTTGTTGTCTTGCAGTTTCAAACTAAGGAATGCTACTGGAATGAATGGATACATGATTGGTGTGCAACATGCTTATTGTAACACTGAAAAAAGTAAACTAAAGAAAATGATTTGCCTTTTCAGTAAATTCCCCTCCAGGGGGAAAAAAATACATAGGATGGTCAAAAAAATATACATTTTAATCCTGTATAAATTGTAGCATGAATTATACATTTGTCAATTTTAAAAGATGATTTTGCAAAACAAGACAGTCGCAGTCTGTTGTCGGTCTGTTATAGCAGTCACATTTAGTTTTGTGTGAAACCACTCACTGAACCACAGTTTTCATTTTACACAATAAACATGAGGGTTAAATGCCAGAGGTTCAATCCCCAGTCCTCCCAGTAACATGTCAAGTATCCTTGGGCAAAATACTGAACCCCAAATTGCTCCTGATGCCTCGGCCACCAGTGTGTGAATGTGTGTGTGAATGAGTGAATGTGACGTGGTGGTCAAAAACACTAGAAAAGCAAATACAGCTCATTTACCATAGATAGTTAGATAAATGGTCATACTGCGTGTTATACAAGCTATTTTGGCTGAGGCATACTGAGGCCTTCAATGCTAAAACATAGTGTAACAGTGGCACATTAATACATTTAACATGTGCTGACCCGCCACGATTAAAACATCTGCTGCTACATATGGACTTTCTATTTTTGGAACTGGTACTTTCATACCTTGCATTTTCTCTGCAATTTCATGTTTCTCGCTTTGCATGTAGAATTCCACGGTCTTGATTCCCATCAAGAGCTTGAAAATTTCTCACATGAAAAACACCAAGCCTCGTACGTACTGCCTTATAGTAGTTTCAGCCATGTCATGAAATCTTTGTTAAATAGCCAATTTTTATTTTTTGTTGCACTTGTTGCACCCCTCTGCTCTGAGCATCCCAGCTGACAAAATATTAGTGTTACTAGTTACGCTATACTGATCTTTGTGATGTTTATGCAAGCGGTATTTAGGAAATTATTTAACAGAAATAAATATTACCAATTATTTTAAGTTTTCACAATGCAAAATCAGGAACAAAAACAATTTACAAGAACCTAAGTCTTTGCATTTTTAAGACTTCTAAAAGCCTGATTAAAAACAACTGAATATGAATTAAGGCCTTTTTTTACAGATCATTCAAATTCAAATTCAAAACCTTCAAGACCTTTTAGAGATATGCAGAAACTCAAAATTCACTGTTTATTCCTGACATATACTTACTTACATAACTTACTTACTTACATACTATACTTAAACTTGACCTTTAAAAATAAAAGCCCTCTGATGACATTTCTAGAGACAGAGTTCCCTCATTTGTTGACACAAGGCTTTTTATGTGAATACTGGAATGATCTTGTTGTTGAGAATGGCAGTGGTTACATGGCTTCATAAATGACCGGCTTTTAATTGTGGAAATAAAGTAGTTACAGCAGCAGGAAGCTCTGCAGCAGTGCCACAACAATGACGCTGTCTGTGTCAACACCACAAGCATACCAGCCACAGCAGTTAAGTGAGGTAGACATCACGTGCTGCTCCCGCAGGAAGTGTGACCCCGGCATCGGGGATTTTAGAAATTGGTTTTGGCTCAAATTGTAGAATCAAATGAAATTTTTTTGACTGACATTTGATTTGGTGAGAGGTTTTAATCATAAATCCAAACACATGGCGATATGTCTACACTCTTTTCTACATCTACACGCCATTGTTTTAAAAAAGAGCGCAGAATCTCAACAATCTTGCAAAATCAGTCTCTGAGGCTAAATGTGGGTTCAAATTACGCCTCAAATGCTGTGCCTCCAAAGAGGAAGAGAGAATGCAGTAACATTTAAGAGGAATTAAAGTCTGTTCTAATCACACTGAATAAACAGAAAAAAAAAACATTTAGCGAGGGAGGAGATGGAGCTTTGAGCTCTCATGATGCAGTGGATTTTCTCTGTCTTGTTCTCTGCGTGAGCCTGGCTGTCTGTCAGCGCCTTCTTCTTCAGCATCACATTTGTCAGCTGTGAATGTCTTTTTGTCATCAGCCCTCCCTCCTTCATATTAAACTCTGATTATTTAAGCAACTTCTCCCTTACAGGCCCAGCTAGTACCCATCTAATCACTGATCAATATTAAAAAGATGTTGGTGCGTGAGAGCAGATAGATAAATAAAGAACAGAAGACGAAGGGAGGGTTGTCGTGCTGCTTGTGGCATCTCGCTCCCCCAAGCACAAAGCACGGAAATGTCACCAGAACAACAGCTGCTCCTCCAGTGATAGTCCTTTAAAGTAAACTTGCAGCAACTCTCCAGAAAGTGCACACACACACACACACAAACACACCCCCACCTCTCTCCATCCCTCGCCCACCCACTCCCACTCATTCTCATTCATTTAAGACACGGGGGGGGGGGGGGGGGGGGTGGGTGGGTGGGGGGGGGGGGGGGGTGGGGGGGTGGGTGGGGGGGGGGGGGGGGGGGGGGACACAAAGTGCTGATATTATGGGAGGAAATCTGTGTGGGAAAGACAGGCAGTCAAACTGTCAAGCGTGAGCGCTGAGACGGAACAAAGAGGAACAGTGGAGACGATTACAGTGGCGTCGCAGAGTGACAGAGGCAGTGCGCACACACACAAATATGAAGGGAGAGGGGGAATAATGCCGCCGTGCACAGCCCAAACACGCCACGCACGCGTGCACGCACGACTGATCAATGCCAGAGAGGAGCAGCGTCCTGATTCGAGGCCTCGCCACTCTCATTAGAGCCAATGGACGCAGAGTGAAGACTTCCACGTCCTGCATCACACACATTTCATATTCCTTCTCTTTGGTAACCATCCGCAGAGCAATGTATGGAATAAAAGAGTACAAAATAAGTCAGTGGGCTGGATCAGAGGCAAATCTGATGCCAGAGCAATAGAGGTGCAAACAAATAACGTCTGCTTTAACAGCTGCCAGATTCACTTCTCCTCTGACCAGTCTCCACGGCCACCGAGCATCATTTGTCAATGTCAGCTGCCTGGGAGACATTCTGCAAATCTTACACTGCCACCTTCTGGTATCTGCCCCACATGACAGCACAGAGTTTGAAGGGAAATAAATCTAATGCACATGTAATTGACAGGCTTTTTAAACAACCTTTCACATCTTAACCAAGTGTTGCCTAAACACTCAAATTAATCAGCTCAAACTGGAAGTGTTTTCCAGTAAATAGAAGAACTTTATTTGTCATCATATGAACAAGCATGAAACAAAACTGCAAACTCCCCATGGTGCACAACAAACATTTGTAAAAAAAATAATAATAATAATTATAAATGATAAAATAATAAAAAAAAAAATAAGTCCTGTAAACCTTTGAACCTAGAGCAATTTTGTGCAATTTCTTTTAAAAACATGGAAAAAAGGAAATGCGCAGTTTTTAAATTATTTTTTCACAAATTGCAAGAAACTAATAGATTAAAAAAATATATTTAAAAAATTTTAAAAAAGGGAAAAATGTCTTGGGAAAAAGAGATAAAAAGCACATTTTATCACGTCTGCTCCACTGCCGCTTCCTCTCACTCACCTCTCCTTTAATCACGACGATCACATGTGGTGTTTCCCTGTCCCTCCCTCTACCTGACCGCACCCTCGTCAGCGGTAATCACACTCACCTGTTGTCAGTCCCCGCTCCTGCATTTAACCTGTCCTGTGTCTCATCCTCACTGCCAGATTGTGCTTTGCCATGCAAGACTATCCAGCGTTATTTTCCTGCCTGATCTCCTTTTCCCGAACCTGCCCATCCCTGACCAACCTGCTCTGTCCCCGTCCCGGTAATCCGACCTGCCTTCCGTCTTCTGGTTCCAAGCTCGATCTGTGTTTTCCTGATTTCTGGTCGCAGAGAAAGGGTGATATTTTGCGATTCTGCCTGCCTGCTTGATCCACCACTGCTAGGGAGAAATCAGCTGATCACCGCTGCTTGCCTGCTCCGCTTTCCCGGCAGGTTTCCTACCTGAGCCTCCTCGTCAATTGGGCTCAGTTCGGGGATCGATCCGGTGGGTCATCTGCACCGACGTTCAGCTCAGTGGACTTTCAATGAAGTGTGAATTTTTCTGCCAGTTTCTTTAAAGACTCTTTAGGACTGTTCCTGTTTTGTGTGTTGCTTTTGGGTCCAAGTACTAGCCCTGACAGTACAATCTGGCCAGTTATGGACTCAGTACACACTCCTTCACCTCTCGATCGCCTGGGGAGGCTAGAGGGCGTTCTCGGACAGCACAAGGAGCTCCTGTCAGGAGACAAAGATGCCGGCTGAGAATCACGAGCGGGCTCTCAACGCTCTCTCTCTTCAGCTCCAGCAACTGGCAACCCAGATAACCGAGACGGCACTTTCCCCACCAGCGCTGGCGTCTGCTCCTCTCCTCCCCGCTGACGTGCCAGAACCCAGGGTGGGCACCCCTAAGTGCTATAACAGAGATCCAGAAACCTGTGGGCCATTCCTCACCAACTGCTTCTTATTGTTCTCTTCCTCCAGCCACGCACATTCTCCTCCGAGCAGGCGAGAGTGGCTTTCACCATCAACCACCTGACCGGACAGGCGCGGCTGTGGGAAACCGCAGAGTTCTCCTTCCTGCACCTCCTTTCAGCTGTTCTCCGAGGAGATGCGCAAGGTCTTCAGCCAGGGGGCGTCACATTTGGAGACTGTACGGGGTCTGATTGGCTCCCATTCTCTGGCCGCACTGGTGGATTCAGGTACCAAAGCCAACATCGTCGGTGAGGACCTGGCTCATCAGCTAGTGCTCGGGCTGGAGCTCTTACCCTGTCCTGTTCCTGCCCAGGCTCTGGACGGCCACCGCATGGGCACCATCACCCACCAGACTCAACCTGTATCCATGCTGCTGTCATGGAGACTTACATTACCGACTCCCTGGCTGCAGGCATGATTCAATTGTCCTCCTCGCGCAGCTGGTGCTCCTCCACATCTTCCGCCTCCATGGCATCCCAGTCGATGTTGTTTCGGACCGGAGACCGCAGTTCTCCTCCATATTCTGGAGGGAGTTCTGCAAGCTCCTGGGGGCCTCTGCTAGTCTTTCCTCTGGGTTTCAACCCCAGCCCAACGGGCAGACAGAGAGGGCCCATCAAGGGATGGAGACAGCCCTCTGCTGTATGGTCTCTCGTGACCCGTCTTCCTGGTTCCTGCAGCTTCCCTGGATCAACTACGCCCACAACACCCTGCCACAGGCCTCTCCCTTTCCAGTGTGCTTACGGCTATCAGCCCCCTCGTTCCCAACCTTGGAGATAGAGTCAGCCTGCCCGTGGGCCCAAGCTTTTATCCGCCGCTTTGGCAGACTTGGGTCCAAGCACGTGCCGTCCTCCAGCGCTCTGTGCAGCATTACACCACTGCCGCCAACCATCGGCATTCCCCAGCCCCTGTCTACCAGGTGGGCCAGAAGGTGGGGCTCTCGACTCACAACCTTCCACTCCGGGTTGAGTCCCAATAGCTGGCACCCAGGTTCATCAGTCCTTTCCTATCCAACGGATCATCAGCCCAATGGCAGTACGGCTCCAGGTCCCGCACACCATGCAGGTCCATCACACCTTCCATGTGTCCAAGCTCAAGCCGGTGCACGAGAGCCTACTGTCCCCTGTGCTACCACCTCCTCCTACTCCTCACCTGGTGTATGGGTCCCCGGCTTTTATCGTCCGGTCTCGTCGTTGTGGGAGGGGGCTCCAGTATCTCATCGACTGGGAGGGATACGGTCCGGAGGAGAAGTCCTGGGTCCCTTACCTGCACATCCTGGATACGGACCTCATCGCCGACTTCCATCATCGCCTACCAGCCACACCGATAATTCCGATAATGACATTTTTAGCTGATAAATAGAACCGATAATAATAAGCAGAAATTGCTTTGCTTTCGCCCATGTTGCCCATGGTTTCACTCCGCCAGTACAGTATGCTGCATGTGATGTCATACTGCTACACCTGCTAGATCAATCCAGAGCCCTTTAAAAGAGAGTCGTGTCATCTCCGTTCGCTCCAATGGACCATTTTTTCACAGCAATGGTGAAACGTGGAGAATCTAAATAGCTGCCGGTGCAATGGAGTTGCAGCAGAGAAGACCATTTGTGATGGGCTTTAACAAGGTATGTGTCTAAAGAATCATTTTTGATATTATCAGCATATCTTAGCTAAATTAACAAGTGCATTAAAGCATGATATTGGATTATCTGCCGCTAAATTAGTAATTAGATTTACAAAGCAATAACAGACATGCTGACAGAGCAAGCTAATGTTAGTACACTGTACTATATATACTGAACACATTTCATTAGCCGCTAACAGCCTGTTAATTTAAAATGTCCTGCTTTTTAATAATTTCATCTAACGTTAAGGAGTTAAAGGGGAGAAAAGGCTTGTGTGATTTATTTCACAGCTCAGTGTGAGCTACATGTCAGCTTTGTTAAATACAGCATGGTGCTTGATAGCAGAGTGCTATTTTGTGATATACTAGTATTGATGTGGATTAAGAGTGTATATTTGAGACATCCCTACACAGAATGTAAAAAAAACATTACTGTAAACAGACACAGAATTTAAGGGTGAATGTTTTTAGCTTTGTGTTTCTGTTGATTCCATTATTCTTTATTATGTTTCAGCTCAGCTGATTTCCCATTGATGGCATAGGGAGGGAAGCTCAAAGACCTGAATGAGATCACAGGGTAAGTCATTTAGAAAAATAAAACATACTAGACTTAATGGGGAATTATTCTACACACTGAAATTGTTACACTACAGTATTATATTATATTTTATTATTATGTTGTTATATATGTAATCCTGTTATTGTTTATTGGTAACTTACAATAGCACAATAGCACTGGGTGCTGGAGGAACTATTTTGAAGCGGGTTATAAAAAGACAGATGGCTCTAGTTTAATGCAGTTCATTAACGCATGAATCCAGTAGAGGGCAATATCACTCAGCCTATTGAAGGCTCTCCTCTGTAGCTCAGATCTGACTAATTCATGCATTCACATGCAGTGATTTACACTTTGTATTAAAATCACTCTCTTATATTAACAGTAGTGTGACAACATAGAACAATGAAGTAGCCCAGACCTTTTTAAACAAAGGAAAAAGCTTGGACACAGGGACAGGCAGGCTGACAGAGGGATCAAAGTCTGATTAAATTATTAAAAAAGGATCAATAATTGTAGGCCTATAATATGAAACACTAGGTTAGCACAGCAAAAGCTAATTTCCAACTTCCAACTATTCGAAGCCTCCATGAGTCACGTGACGCCCCAGCATTTTGAACTTCCATTGTCATTACTCTGTTTATTCTAGTGCACTAGATCAATTCAAAACATGTCATCGCAGTCAGCAGTGTGGGCTTTAGGATAGGCTTTATGTTCTATGAAAGCTATTTCTTTTTTGAGCACAACAGTCTACTATCTGTCTGTATTTGTCAGTGTTTTATCTACAGACTAAGCAGCCATAGACTTTTGGTCATATAAAAGCTTTTATATTTTTTATTGAGTGATACAATTTACAGTTACTCTGATTTGACAGAATTTAATTTTAAAAACAAAATGTCCATTTGAAGAGTCAGAACTGTTGTTGTTTTTGTTGTATTAACTGTAGTGATGTCTGTTATATCTGGTTAGGTCAGAGCTATAATGTTACATTCATCTGTGCTCATCACATCTCAGCCTTTCATACCCTCAGGTAATGAAAAACTAACAAAAAGAAATGATCGGCACCGTGTATACCTGGCTTTACACCCGCCCCATCTCTCTTTTCTGCCTTTTTGAGCGCTGTTTTTTCCTTCCACTTCAGAAAAAAAAACTATTGACAATCTTGCAAATGTGTTAGAGCAGCCTCCATGCTGAGGTGCTGTTGGGAGACTCTGACCTCTGACCCCACATGGACAGAGAGTAGAGTTATTGTCCATCTCACCTGATTGAGGACCGTGTCAAGCTGGTTCTGGCTGACAGACAGCAGGCTCTTCAGGACCCGTCTAAACTCCCCACTGCTCACCAGCCCTGTACCATCGGGGTCTGCTGCCATGAAGGCTGACCTGATGTGGGACAGTCTGCTGTGGATCAGTGGCTTCACCTGCTCCAGGATGAGCTGTGGACCTAGATGGGGGTCGAGGAAATACCTATGTTATTTTGAAGCTATTTTAGAGGAAAAAAGATAGAGGACATTGCACAAATAAATTACATGGCTTTTGTGGTCATTAAAGCTGAACAAATAAGACAAAAGGAAAGCGTCATTCTCAAAGCACCCACAGAGGCTGAAATGCACCTCTGACTGTGCTGCAAAGCAAATAGCATCTCTGTGCTTCTGCAGTATTTTCACCAATTTAAATCAGGTAGCATGCACACATTCGGAGCAAAATTGGCCCCTTTCTATGTAAATGAGCCTCATTATAAAAACAGTCAGATTCTAACTGCCACACACAGTCACAGTGAAATTATTAGCATCTGAAGAGAGTTGATGGGAACTGAGGCGCACTTATTGAGGTGTCACTGGACTGGGTGTCTTTCCACTGGACTTTCGCACATTTTTTAGTACATTCAATGCCCATTTGGTAAATGGCAGCATTCAGTTTTGTAAAATACCATCAGACTCCAGACATGTAACATAGCCATATTTTTTAACGGTTTGATCTCAGCACGCTCAACTGCTGACTGCACCAAATACACCTCACTCCACTTTATCACACTACACAAGATGGGTTTTCATTACGGATTTGCTCAAAACTTAAGTGATATTTTTGAGTTGAGATGTCTACAAGACAATTGTGAGATGACTGTGTTTCGATTGAGTGATGTTCTGCAACTTCTCCTCCGGTGATAAAATCCCAGTAAACATGATGATGTTGGATGGATGTTCAAACATTAGCAGCTTTATTGCAGCCACCACACTAGCTGTCATTATTTCCAATCCAAGGCCACATGGCGTGTTATGGAGCCATAATGGAAAGGCAACGTATGAGGGATTTCTGGGAGGTGATAGTCCACGATTTCACAGAGGAATTGTGGATTCAAAACTTCCGAATGATCCGCTCAACTTTTGAAGAGCTATGTGATCCAACACCTCTTGTAGCTCCTGCTGCATCATATGTCATTGCTGTTTTGAGAAATATGGCTTTTTCATATCATCTGAAATACCACCTCATGTAAGGGTAAAAACTCTGTTGCAATAAATAGGATTTTTTTTCAAAACTGACGTGTTTCCATTAGATGTATTTTACACTGGCAATTTCAATTTGCTCAAATTAGAGGATTAACAGAAACCCATCTTGTATGGGTTGTAGCTGATGCAGCATTGGGCCAATCACATGTCACATTAAATCAAAGAACACTTGTTGTGATTGGCTGCATGCAAAACCATACAAATAGTGGGTTTTTTTTAGATACTTCTTAAGGTTTGGATACTTCTTCGTACTGAGTTATTATGGTAATGACCTCAAAGGTATTGAGTATCGACATTCAGCCCTAGATGTCACACTTTCCAATGTAGTGGGGCGGCACAGCTCAGTATATCACAACAATCATTCATTCAATTTGTGATAAAAGCACCACATTTGGCAGACATGATTATGGATACATTAGATGGATATATGGATAAATGGTTGCTGTGGCGACCATTTTTCAAAATGGCTGCCAGCGGTTGGTTACACTTTCCTATCCCATTGGATCCACATGCAATAATCGACATAATCTAGATCCCAGTAACCCTGAGGAGCAAATAAAATACTCACTAACAATTCTGTGGACATTTACAAAGTAATTGGTCATTTCATCATATTGTATTTTAATTATGCTGTGCCGTGAATCAGTAAAGTTTTCTTTTATATGGAATGGCCGAGTTATTTATGTTTTATTCATGTATGCACTTTATTTTGCATGTTTACAGACATTCCATTTCAAGTATTTCTATTCTGAGTATTAAAGGCACAAGATCACCTGTGGGTATACAAACTGTGAGCTGTCACTGTATTCCTTCAGTTAGCAGTTAGCACCTAATACCAGTAACACCACTGAATACCAGCCACTCACTGGCTGGCTTTCCATCTATTCTTTCAGTCATTCTTTAAAATGCCCCCTGAGGTTTACATGTCATTTTTACATGTCTATATTGTAGTGTTCAGATTATTGTGCATTGTTACGATGCCTGAGTAAATGACAGTGCTAAGTACTGTAGATTAGTACAGTAGTGGATTACCACTGAATGACCAGAATGACCTATGCCACAGTTCACCACATTTATACAGGAAATAGTACATTCTGATAGACATTTGCAACTGATAGAATGACTTAATGACTTACACCACCTATTACAATGACCTATGCTACATTTAACTACATTTATACAGGAGTTCAGAAAAAGTTCAGATTTGGGGAGGCAGTGGGAAACAGGTATTGTTGAGAAATGGTGGGCTTTGAGGATATTTTCAAATGAGGAGAGTGAGTCTGAGTTGTGGATGTTTTATTATTATTATTATTATTTATTATTATTATTATTATTATTATTATTATTTATTATTATTATTATTATTATTATTGTTATTATTATTATTATTATTATTACTGTTATTTTCATTTAAGTACATAAGTCACATAGAGGTAATTATGTATAATGCTGACATTTTCTTGATGTCAACATTCAGAGGCAGACATTTACTGAGCATTGTTACATGGCCTATGTTAATATGCTGCTGTACTCTCCACTGCTGCAATATTATCCAGTTACTACCATAACATGCAGAGCCGATTTCATATTTTTTTGCATTTTCTTTCATTTATTCTTGCCTTACCTTGTAAAAAAACATATTTTCACTTTCATTTATATATAATTAATATTTGTGGTGTTAAAAATACATACACAGCAGCCTGGGGGTAGCTAATGTGCTATATACTCGTAACAGGTAATTAAAAAGGCCGCCATGGTCATTCACAGATTCATTCATGTAATACTAGACAGGTCAATCAGCTTCACCTTCTGTTTTTCAAAACATACAAAAAAAATATTTATTTTTGTTTTTGAAGTGGGCCAGTACTGCCTCAGATATCACAGTGTACAGATATGGTATGATTAATTACACGTTATCAAGAGCTTATTATCTTAAAAAAAAATTAAAGGAAATTTTCATTACATTTAATTCATGATGTGCAAGAATATAAGAATGTTTATCGGTATGACGCTTGTGCAATGTGTTAGCTACTGCCATCATCAGCTCCAGAAAAAAAAAGTTTAATTGTTTTTGTCCATCCAGTCAAATGAGCTGCTAGATTTACCAGCTTTACGTGGAATTTTATTTGTCTTGGGTAATCAGGCAATCCTTATTGTTGAGTCCTGACATTGCAAGAGGTTTTAATTGAATGTTTTTAACAATGGCTAATAACTAACCCATTAAGCATTGGTATGTGATCTATTCAGCATTATTGAAGCTCTCAGCAGGGTTCAGACTGGCAGGGGCAAGTCAACTCAAAGACTGTCAAGTACTTTTTCAAGCACTCCTTTGTAGTTTCAAGGATGAAACTGGTACTTTTGCAACCATCGGTCTCAATGTTAAGAAGCAGAATTAAAGTAATGCCGCTGATGTTCCGGTGGGATTGTTTTCTCAGGCTGGAAAAACATCCTAGCATTGGGATACTGGTGTTTACCAACCCACTGGTGTTCATACAGTCATACGGCATTACACATAATTCAAAATACAACAACAAAAAAACAGTATAACTATTTTTTTTAATTAAAAAAAGAAAAAAAATGCAAGCATCACCATTCTTGGCTTCCTAGTTTAAAATATTTTTCTACTACTTTTCATAAAATAATAATTCTGTTCTCCTCATTATTTTATTGACCATTTGAGCCTGAGTAAATTGACTTGATTTCTTTTAAAACGTGGGGAGAAAGCATTGAGCAACTGAGGAGGAAATGACCCAAAATTGGTAGTGAAAAGTGTAATGTATGTAAGTGAAAATTAACAAAAAAACCGAAACAAAAAAAACCACAAGAAATCAAGCCAAAAAAGGCAGATAAAAACAAGCAAATAACCTGATAAAAACTGCTTAAAAACCATAGAAATTTTGTAAAATAATTCAAAATATATAATATGATAATTATAAATATATTTATCTAGTCTCTGGATGTTTTTACCTATAGTTTTTTTAGATATATAATTTTCTAAATTGAAGAATTTCTTGAAATTTGTGGGATATTTCTTGCTCATTGCCTTTTTCCACATGTTTTTGAAAGAACTCAAAGCAATTTGCTCAGGATTCAAAGGGTTAAATACATGTGAAAGGTGTCTGTATGCAATTTTCAAATGGTTTGAGTACTTTGTAAAGACCAAGATACAAAACCATCACAATGTCAGGGTTCCCCAGTGCTTACATTTCTGAGTGCCAAATTCAAGTACTTCTAACACCTCAAGCACCTTGTATGAACCCCATCTTCATTATTATAAAGTCCAGACTAACTCGTTATGTACAAGGCCTAAATGATATAAAAAAAAAAAAGTCTGCTTCAGTGAAAACTTGTTATCCAGCATTAGCTATTATAAACTATGAAATATTAAAGCTCTGAGTGCAAAATCAGCAAATACAGTGGAGGAAAGTGAGTTTGAAAACCACTCACCTCTGTCTGTCCCTGTCTGCCGGGACCCCCCTCTTGTCTGTCCTCTTGTGGACAGGTGTGTGGTGCGGCCCGGAGCGGTGTGGGGCCGAGGGCTTATGTCCAGTCCCGGTCCAGGCTGGAGAGGCAGCAGTTTGGCCATACTGGGTGAAAGTGGTGTGTGTGGGGAGAGAGGCAGGAGGAGGACAGCAGCGTGATTAACGACACTGAGTGGTGACTGCGGTTGCTAGTTAACACTTGAACATGATCTCTCTTTCTTCTCTCTCTTTTTCTCTCTCTCTCTCTCAGAGTTGAATGAGCTGTTGATACTTGTTAGCACGCCACACTGTATTCAACCACGCAGTCTGCTTTTGTTGCCTCCACTCACTATTGTCAAACCCAGTTATCTGTCACCATGGATGCAAAAAAACAAACAATCAAAACAATCTATCAATATATCTTATTTTTACATGTTCAATGTATAATATATAAATGTATGTAAAATATATAATGAAAGGTCACAATTCATGTCAGGTTATATATGTCAAATGTGAGACTTTAGAATGTTTTTATTTTGAAATTCTACATCAGGAGGTCTTGATACTGTCTGAGTGACATCCTGAGGTCTGTTTGTGGTAACAGGGTGTTTTTTAAAGACACTCTTAAGTACGTCTGAAATGTATTCTTTGCCTTTTAACACAGTCTACACATTCATACATTTTTACCAATAAATGTCCATGACTTTTCCAAGACTTTGAGTCAAATTTTGAAGACAATACATTCTCTGAAATGATCACCAATACTTTTTTATTACAATATAATATCTTTTTAAATACATATTTTAAAAAAAAAAAAAAAGGAACAGAACGGGATAACAAATGAAAATTAAAATATAACTTAGGGACCATTCATATTATTATTTATGCAGGGTGGGGATCTAAAATTCGGAGACTTGTCAAACAATTTTTTTGTTAGTTTTTATTTTGTTTTGTTTTTATTTTTGGTGATATTTAGAGAAAACCTGCATTTGATAGTTTTCTTACAAAAATAACAAAAATTACATAATTTACCACAGCCAGAAACAAAAAACAGAAACTATCGTTGGAGTTTTAAATTTTAATCAGCACTTGAACACGTCATGTGTTATTCTACAGGTCAAAGACTTTTCCTAAACTTTCAAGGTATATTTAAATTTCTAACACTTTTTAAGGTCTAAAAAACTGATATTTGCAAATTTCATGACTTTTCCAGGTTTTTCATGAACACACGACCTTGTGTTTTCTTTGCTGTTAATCTGAATAATTAACACCACTGAAGTCTTAATGCAGTTTTCATTATTATTTCAATATATTACCTAACATTACCCATTTTTTACATTTATTAATGTACAATAAATGTAAAAAAGGGTAATATTAATGTACGTTTTCATTTTTTGTATATTAATGTCATTCATACATTTATTACTGACTTGCTGAATAAATGTGATTCATAAGGACAACGCTTCCGTTTTGATTTAAGCGCTACACGCGCTTACCGTAATGTCTTCTATATGCACGCACCTCAAAAACAACACGGAGGCTCCTCTGACAGAAGTGGGTTTGACAGCAGTCAAAACAGTCGTGAAAAAGTAAACCTAACATTTACATTTACTGAAGCACCAACGTTCTGCTTAAATATCTGTGCTAGTTTTTTTTTTTTTTAATGTTACCTTATACACCTACTCCCCTACATTTTAGAGGCAAATATAGTATTTTTAATTCCCTTAAATCAATCAGACAGCTATAGTTGTCAGTTACTTTGTAAGAAGATAAATATAGTACGTTTTATTCCCTTAAATTCATAATACAGTTAGTGTCAGTTACTTTGAAGGAGATAAGCTACAAACAACTTTACACTTCCGCTCAGCTCTGCAACGTTTTTTCCGTCATTGTTCGGTTTTCGTTTAGCTAGTTTAGTGAACACAGCGGAGCATTAGGCATTTCTCGGGAGTTACTGGAGACCAAAAACAGAGTGAAAAGAGAGTGAAAACTGGACTTACATTCTTCAGGTGGCAACAAACACGGCTTGAAATGAATGCTAATGTTGTGTGTGCCGGTTGAATCAAGGCACCTGTTGGCTAACTACATGGTTAGCTGACAAGTTATGGATCTATGAAAAGTTCCTTGAGCGAATCTGGGTTTCCTAGGCCAACGAAGGTATGACCCGCCCTACTCTGCCTCTGATTGGCTGTTACTCGTTACCTTCGTTGGTTTGATTGGTTAGCTTTAGACAAGCGTGAGATTTGTTTCTGGTGCCTTGAAGTGGACAAATCATTTATTGCATGATTCAAATGCAGAGCTTGTTATTTGGTTGATGTGCATTATTGTATTGCTGCAGCCTGGGATATTTCAATGATTAACAGCACTATTGATTTTTATATATTATTATTTTTTGTGCAGTGTCAAATACTCACACTCATACCGCTCTGCACACAAAATGCACTTTTCAACTTTTAGACATTTTAACCATTTAAATGCCAGGTTTTTGTTATGATGCCACTATGTTTTGCATCTCTATGAAGCAGCTTTGTGTCTCTTTGTAGTCATTTTGTGTCTATTTGTGGTCACTTTGCCCTTTTTGTAGTTGTTGTGAGTCTCTTTATGTTCCTTGGCAGCTGTTTTGCATCTCTTTGTAGTTCTTTTATGTCTGCTTATGGTCATTTTATGTTTTTTGTTGTCATTTTGGGTCTCCTCCAGCGTAGATAAAGGCCAGAGGAGGCTCTTAACGCTTTGGGCTCCTGGGCCTGTGCTTTTTAGGCCTGCACAATAATCCATCCATGACCATAGGTTACTTGTTTATACCAGACAAAGGCTGTAGTAGCAAAAACCCTTGTGTGTATTGATTAGAGCATATGAATTCAACTTATTTATTACTCATTTGTAAGAAGTTTGTGGTATTTATTCTTTCAGTCTTTCATAGGTCCAAAGGATTTTACTACGTCTTCAGCACTGCCAAAAACCATCCTTGTTACTCTACCTTAATTAGACATATTGAATCATAGACAGGCTGATTTAAATTGTTACAGATGGAATTTTAGGCTTACATGTCATCTGAAGTATCTATGCACGTGTGCTTACACCCTTACTTGTACCTTAAACATTTGCAGTTAAAAGTTGTCTTAAAAATCCTGTATGTTCATGTGCAACCTGTTGGTTGCAGCCCTGTATGTTTCCAGTTTGAACCATATTTCATGTCCTGACCAGCCTGTATTTTATAATGGTAACAAAACCCCATTTTTGCAATTTAAAAGGTTTTAAGAACAATCCTTCAAACACTGAAGAGACCCAGACACAGCCATTAGATATTGCCTGAAGACACAACTTTAATAATAAACCAGCAAGCAAAGCATGTAAAATACAACGCAAGATGTCCAGGAAACAGAGACAGGCATGTATAAAAACCCAAACAAACCATAAAAGTGGAGATGGGCAGCTGAAGCCAACGGCTGTAAACAGAGTGACGGAGAGGAGGAAAGAACAATGGCAGGAGAGAATGAGCAGCCGTAAAAGAGGCGGAGGGACCACAGTGCCGACGTTTGCATCCACACAATAAAGACATTCACAAGTGTCTGGCGCGGGGGGGTCTGCTGGACTGGAAACTACTGTGGCAACAGGGGAGAGGTGCTGCACCGGCTGGAGGTGATGTCTCAGCTTAATAGTCTGAGTAGCAGAATACAAAACAGTTAGAGTTAATGCTGGTAATGGGTTAATACTCTGCTCTCTCCTCTGCTGCAGCCCAAACCTGACATCTCTAACAACAGAGAGAGAGAAAGGAGGCTGTTCACCCATCAGTGATCATGTGCAGCACGCTAAGAGCCACATGTAAATGCATCCAAGATGCATTAATGTGAATTCATCTATCTGATGCAATCTCTCCTCTTCCTAAGTGTAACTGTCAGTTAATCTATCTGCAGCCTGCACAGGGTCTGTGATAACAGCAGCTCAAGTGACACTGATACTAAGCAGAAATTAGCTGTTGTTCTTCCTGTCACATGCAAAGTGAGAAAATTACTCTATCAATCCCGACACATGCTGAAAGACACATGCTGTCTGATCCCTGATCAGAACAACCTGTGACTGATGAGTCAGAGCCTGCAAAGGCAGTATTAGCAACCTAGTTAACCCTTTGAAACCTGCGCAAATTAGCTTAATTTCTCTCAAAAACATGGAAAGGAGGCAAAAACCAACTTGAGAAGATATTACTCAAAATAGCACAAAATTTGTAAAAAATAAATGTAAAAATATAATATAATAATAATAAAATACAAGAAAATTACCTGATACAAGCAAATAATATTTCTATAACATCATTTTAAATATATAATTATGATAATTATGTATATATAGTTGAAGTACCAAGTTGCCCTATGCCTTTTTTTCATGTTTTAGAAAGAAATCAAACCAATTGGCTTAGGGTTCCAAGATTTAAATACTTGTGAAAGGCATTTGAACTCCACACAGGAAAACTGATGTTGATCCAAGTTTGAACAGGTTTAACTATTGTTGTGATTAAACTGCTAAAGAGCACAAGTTATTCTTCTTCTGGTGTTTTTCTAGCTTCAGGTGCTCAGGTGCATTACCAACATAGACTGTATAATAAAGTTGGGTGATATTGAACTGCAGTGGTATCATGGTATACCAGGGTATTTAGACATCCTGAAGGTATGTTTTTCAATACCATCATAAATACAGGTGTCCCTCTTTCTATTAAACTCATTGTATGTAGTGCACAGCATGCACCACCAGAGCTCAGTCTTTGGTCTCTATGGGTGGAACAGGCAGCTGAGCTGAAAGATGCAGTGACACCTAGTGGTGGAGGGAGAAGTTACAGGACTGTAAACAGCTGGCGGCAAGCAGGCTTTTGAAGTGCTCATTTATCGCATAAGTTTGGTTTTAATTAGTTTTTAATGCTAAAAAAACTGAGTCTGACAGCTGTGTGTGCGCCAATCTGTGTACTTGCGTTCAATGGTGCTGCTCATGATTGGTCAGACAGTGGTGCTAAAAAGATTGCTACTGTGCAGACTCTGGCTCCAAATGACATTACCATTATAAGGCCATGTCCAAGATATTTTGGCACAGTGGGAGGAAGTGGAGAGCGTCATCCATTTTTTCATACACAGACTAGAGGATGACTTTCATACGCCTTTAGCTTTCTGCCTCCCCTGCTCGAGCTTTTCTAAACTTTTCGCTCACATATATATGAGCACATGTACGTCTATGTGTATTTGTTCGTATGTATGTGAATGTCTTTGTGTACATATATATTTGATAAAATTGTGTTTTTAATCTATCAACATCCCCAGTCTTAAAATCCATCTGCAAAGACCTTAAACATTAAAGATGGAGGTCTTTAATCTGCAATTGGGGACGGTACATTATATATTATCTGTTTGGCACAGCTGCATCCGTAACTGAGCAGCAGCTGCTCATTTTAACCACCCAGAGGGTATATATATGTTTTATGATACACAGTAAATACAGTGCAACTGCAGATTGTGCCTCAAATGCTGATAATGTAACCATCTTGTTTGTGCATGAAAGGTAAAATCTCAAGAAAGTGTTGAGGAGTGAGAAAGCTTCTCCATAGGCCCCTCAGAACCTGTGCAAATTGGTTTGGCCCTTTCAAAAACATATGAGGAAGGCAGATAGCAATTATACAGAAAAAATACCCCAAAATAGCAAGTAATTAGTAAAAAGTAACAAGAAAATCACCTGAAAATTAACACACAAAAAGAAAAAAAAGGTAAAACTGAGGAGGAATTGGCTTGAAAAGTGCTAAAAATGTAAATGCAATTAACATTATAATAGTTTTCTGAAAAATATTTTCAAATACTTTTGTCTCTGTCTCACTCTGTTATTCTTTCTTTTAAAACTAATTTTCAGTTCATTTTCTTGTCAGCTTTTCCTAATTTCTTGAAATTTGCTATATTGCTCATTGCATTTTTTTTTTCAAACCAATTTGCTCAGGTTTGGATGTTTTATTTGTGGAATTGGGATTAGAATATCTGTCAAATTATTCTGATGGTGAAGATAAAACCCTTGTGTCCATCTCAGTGTCAGATCCTGCTGTGATATTTTTTATACATGAAAATTCAATGTTGAATTAGAGATCACTGACAAATCCATGAATATGTCAAAATCACTCTGAAAACCATTACACATTTTGGAAGAACTCTCCTCTCTCTCTCTCTCTCTCTTTCTCAAACACACATCATGCAGCCATACACACACATATGAAGCTCACATGTAGGTGACAGTCAGTGACAGAGGCTGAAACCCTGCAACACTTTGAGCTAAAAACAAAAAAAGAAAAGAACAATGATGAAGGCCAACAATGTCACAGCTGTGACAGTGAGCTGCTGAATGGATTTAGGCGTGATAGGCTTCTTCCCTACAGGTTTGGCTTCACCTCTCACAGTTATCCTACGTGCTTCTGCTGGCTCAGAGCCACCGCCGTATCAGGACAACTGCTAATGCACTAAGAGTCAGGGTCTGACCGATATACGACTCACTGAAGGCCAGATAGGAGGGATTCTCTGAGGGAAGCTTGTTCAGTTTGAATAGAACCACCTTATCTATGACCAGAGGTGGGACCAAGTCATTGTTTCACAAGTCACAAGTCTTTACACTCAAGTCTTTAGTCAAGTACGGATCAAGTCGAGACTGAGATGTTCAATTTAAGGTCCCAAGTCAAGACAAGTAAGTCTCAAATCAAGTCAGATCCCTGGTCAAGACAGGCAAATCCCCAATGAGATACCAAGTCAAGACTGACAAGTTTCAGTTTAAATCCCAAGTTAAGCCTGGCAAGTTCCAAATCATGTCCCAAACCAAATCTCTATAGTCAAGGCAGGGAGGTCCCAAATCAAGTTCCAAGTTGAGTACCAAGTTAAGATGGACAAGTCCAGCTTCCTCTCCAATAAACTGGTGTGTGTGTGGCCTGACCTACAGAGCGACTAACATCTAGTAAAGCAGTTTGATTGGCCTGGGCCTCACTGCATCCTGTAGTGTCTCAGGATGTTTCAGGAGGTTTATCCACCTGACAACCAGAAACATCTGAGAGATTACTGAAGCTGTGTAGAGCTATTTGTGGCTGATCAACACCACAAATAATAAGTCAGTCAGTGTTAACATTTTTGCCTTTAAATCCAGCCTGACAACACTTCTCACTAATCAGTTCATTTCTAGCATACAGAGACCTTTACAGACCAGAAACAACAGACAAAGCTTCTTCGCCTGGAAGATGGTAAACATTACATCAACACAGTGAGTTTCTGAACTGGGTGTTTTTTTCTGCCCTGACATTTTAGTAATTTCCAGTGAATTTCAGTCACAAATATTTGCAGGTAGTTTAATAGCTGTTATTGACGGCCTGTTATGAACATGGCAAGAATGTATGAGATTTTGAAAATATATGTTGACTAATAATTTAGCTCAAAAGTTATCTGCCTTCAAACATCGATATCGGTCCAGCCCTGGTCAGTATATACACATGTACACACACAGCAGTGGGGACATACTGTGGAGGTAGGGGTTAAGGGAGGTTTGGTTTCACTTTCAATTTCAATAAATCTGGATTCATTTTGATCAGTCTGTGAGGGTGCTTTGACTTATTGAGACAGATTGCATTGTGGAAAAGTCTTGTAGTGTGATCCCACTGTCGGACTGCACCGTTAACCTTCAGACTGGTTGACTGAATGGAGACGTGGGAGCGTGGTAGGAAGTGTACACTTGTTGACTGTACTGAGATCAGTGGGGGGAGAGACGCGGCACAGGGTGAGGGCGGGGTCAGGTGCTCCTCACAGGCAGAAGTCGAAGGTCAGGTCGGACTTGCCCATCTTCTGTCTGTACACAGTGTCAAACTTCTCATTCATAGACACTGTGAAGACGTCCTTCCAGAGACCCGCACGCCCTGCAGGAAGGACACACAGGAAGAAGATGGACTCTTAAATATTCATAAAAGTTCAGTTACAGCAAACAAACCCTGATAATCACTCCCGACTCCGATGATCACTTCCCTTTTGAATGTGATGGTTTTTTTCTACACTTAACCATGTGCCCAATTTGCCTTAAAGTAACCACCAGTACTTTTGTTGCATAATCGTAATTATGTGTGTTTGCTGACGTCCTGTCAGTGGTTGCCATTTGCTTTTGTTGACATTCCGGCAATAGTAGCTGACATCCACTTCAGCAGCAGACGCAGAAGGATATTTAGAGCATAAAATGTCAGTGCAGAAGTGCAGTGACAAAGCAGCGATACATGTTTACTTCGGGATAAGAATGTGTCAGAGATATTGCTGTCTAGTCAAAACAACAGATGGTCAAACAACACTTTGTCCAACTTATCATAAAATTGATTGTTTTGGTTGTTGTTTTCACTTGCATAAACAACTGTCCTCGCAAGATGCAGATAAATACTGAATGTAAACAGGGACTCTGTTACTGCATTGCTTATATCTCATCTGACTTTTTTTTACCCAGAAACTAATTTTTAGTGTACTATAAAGCTGTAAGATGAGAAAGATGGTTCGGCTGGTGGACAGGGCTTGGTTTTCAGCTAAACTGATTCCTACATGGCGTCACAAAATGGGCACAAACTTTCTCATTTTACAGTTCAACTAAAACACAAGAAACTTATGCTCCAGAAAAGGATAAGCACTCAATGAAGAACCTAGGGTCACTAATAAGCAATTATTACTTAAATAAAAAGGCCAGAGAGCAGTGATAGAAAAGAAAGAAAGACGAGGCAGACTAAAAACCAACCCCGCCTGATCGGGCTGAAAGCTCTGCCACCTCCTCCTCCCCGTCAAACGGACGGGGAGTTCAACTAAACACAAGAAACTTGTGCTCCAGAAAAGGATAAGCACTCACTGAAGAACCTAGGGTCACTAATCAGCGATAATGTATAAAATATAAAGGCCAGAGAGCAGTGAAGACTAACACGTCTTTGGGGTCATCAGGTGGGAACCTCCTTTCATCAGTGTTACACTTAATTGGTCCCACAACACCTCAAGGAGGCTAGGTAGTGAACTCTGGTGTCCCAAAGCCACTCCCCTAGTGCCAGCTCTCACTGCTCCTGCACAGCCAAAACAGCCCTGCCACCTTCAACAGACCCAGATTCCATTTATGCAAGCTCCAGGGAGTGACAGTGCCGATACTACCAGACACAAGGTTAAGCTAAGCTGCTACATGGCTATCACAGATACAAGGTTAAGCTTAAGCTAACACATGGCTATCACAGGTACAAGGCTAAGCTAAGCTAGCTAAGCTAGTTACCACCACATGGCTATTACACCCCAAATAGCACTGCCACCTTCAACAGACCCCTTAAGCAAGCTCCAGGTAGTGACAGTACCACATGGCCATCACAGATACAAGGCTAAACTACACTACCATAGCTATCACAGATACAAGGCTAAGACAAGCGAACACATGGCTATCACATATTCAAGGTCAAGCTAAGCTAACACATGGCTATCACAGATACAAGACTAAGCTAAGCTAGCCAAGCTAGCTAGGCTGGCAATCACATGGCTATCACAGCCCAAACAGCAATGCCACCTTCAACAGACCCAGGCTCCATTTATGTGAGCTCCAGATAGTGACTGCTACCTTCCCTAGCACATGCATCACACTTGGTTATATACTACAACTCACATACAAGGCTCAAGCTAAAGGAAATAAGAATGAATTGGTAGAATAAACAAACAAAGTTACTTGGGTGGCAGCATAGTCTCACAAAAAGAGACTCAAACAGGCCACTTCCACTCCTAAATACCGTCACACTTCCTGGATTTTCTCCTGAGAGGACTGATTGGTGGATCTCTCCACCTTGAAAATATGCTTTCACTAATTTGACAACTATTCCCAGCACCGTAAGATACTCAAAAGCACTCCAAATAAGGCTATGTGGCACTGAACCAAACACGTTAGCCAGATCTAAACATACTACATGCAGGTCTCTTTTCTCCCTCTTAGCTGCCTGAATCTTGTGCCAGATCATGCTAGCATGCTCTAAGCACCCTGAAAAACCTGGTATCCTTCTGCACCATCGAATCTATGAAGCTATTCCTTTCTAAGTAACCAGCTAATCTCTACGCTACTACACTAAAGAAAATCTTCCCCTCCACATTCAGGAGATAAATCATCCGGAACGGGCTAAGACCTGAGGACTTCTTCTCCTTAGGGATGAAGACATGCCCTGCGCCATGCTCTTGGGATAATTTGTTTCTCCCAAACTATTCTCAGACAAAACTTCCACAAAAACTTAAGGATGTCAGATGCACTTTTATAAACCCAGTAGGGGACTCCATTAGCCTTTGCACGCCTAACCACCTCAACTTCTTTCCACCTAGGTGACCTAACATCTAACTCCTGACTTATCTCTCCTAATGGAGGCATATCAGGTGGAAGACCTCCACTCCTATTCTCCTCTAAGTATGAATAAGTCTTTTTCAAACACTCTTTAACCTCTAGCCTTGTTGCCTTAAGTTGCCCTCCTTTTTCCTGATTAAACAAACCTTTTGCCAAAGGGGTCCCCGAAAAAAAGCTGTCCTTGCATATTCTTTTTTCCTCCCTTTTTTTTCCTAAGATGCTCTGCCCTTCTAAGTGCTGCCAGCCTGCCTCTCAACTCTTCTTGCAAAACACTGATTCCCTCCCTCTCTTCGTCTGTAACCTTTTTCCACTTATAGCTAAACAGTACACTTAAACATGTCTGAAAACATTAGAGTCAAGATACAATGCAGTAAAAGAATCTGGATTCATATTTGATTGCTGCCCATAGCTTGACAGTTTGACCACAGTTCAGGAGCAGTGATTGACATGATTGACAGCTGTGTTAGAGACTGCTCGACTCTTATTAGAGGTACTATGAGGAGACAGGAGAGCATGATTTGTTTTTGTCACAGATTATCTGTCTCGTGGTCTACTTCAAGGATATAGTAACATTTACAAAAATAAAACTTAAAAAAATCATATTGTTTTTGTTATTGAAAAAAAAAGTTACCAACTGTAGCTTTGAGTCACTTAAATGAACATCTAGCGAAGTAATTCAATTTCCAGCACAACTGGATTTGTATAAGATGGCTGCTTATCTTATATGAGTAGTCCTTTCATCTTTTTAATCTCTTTTAATTCGTTTTTTTAATTTTACAGGATTGGTTAATTCTTTACTTACAGAGAGAAATTAATTATTTTAGTCCCGTCCTGATTTCCAGTTTCAACACAATCAGTGCATCAAAATGAGGATGCAAGATGTCCTCAAACTGCTGTTTTAACATGCAGTTGGCTTTAAGGCCTTAAGTATTGCTTCAGTGCTGAAACAGTCTTTATAGGCCCTGTTCAGGAGTGATGACAGTGTTTTTTACTCTTCTGCATGATGAAACCCACATGAATTCTGATGATTCATGGGACAGTTTGAGCTGCAGAGTGAACGCTGCCTGACATGGCTCTGACTCACCTGCTGTGGCCTGTGTGACACATCAGACTGACAGCTGTCAGCTGAGTGTTAAGCCTATAGCACACCAGACACCAGACTCCCATGCACTAAAAGAAAAAGAATTAGATGGAAAACTGAAGAAGAAAAAAAACAGATGACATAAGTAAAAACACATATGTAAACATCAAATTAAATATGAATGATAACATAAACCGAATTGAATAATTTCAACAAATTAAGGAATAAATATCAAAGACATGAGACATCAACAGACTGGGCCTGCAGGTTGAAATGCACACAAATGAAATGCGGTCTGTGGTGTACATGCAGCATGTAGCCACATGGTGGTGCTCATCATCTCAAACTGAGTGTGAGAAAACCCTCATATCTTTTGAAAGAACTGTAACACTGACAGATAATTATAGAAGCCTTAAGTATTAAAAAGTTAAAAAAAAAAAAAAAAAAACAGTAAGAAATAAATAATTATCTGAATTATATGAAATGCTGTATATATATATGGCAAAATTTACAAACTTTCAGCTGTTTCCAAAGAATAAGTCAAACAAGAACAACTTAAATAGTTCAACACAACTAATATTAAAAGAGATGTCACAGATTTGACACAAAATGCCACTTTCAATGACTACTGCAGACTCAAAATGATTCAACCCCTTTATGGCCAGGGTACTTAGAGGAGCACTCTTTTGTTGTTATGACCTGCTGCAAACGTAATGCATAGCCAGACACCAGTTTCTGGCAGCATTCCTGAGGAATCTTATCCCATTCCTGTTGGGCAATGGCCTCCAGTTCACTAATATTCTGGGGTTTGCAGGCTGCAACTGCCTTCTTCAAATCCCACCAGATATTTTCTATGGGATTCAAGTCAAACGAGTTTGACGGCCACTGTAGAATCTTCCAAGACTCTGAAATCAAACCTTGGTGGACTTCTACAGACATACTGCTGATCCATAGGCCCGAAAAGTTCCACTTTTGTTTTATCACTCCCCAGAACAGAATCCTAAAACTTCTGTGGCCTATTTATATGGTTTTGAACATAATGGAGCTGACTTTTCTTGTGCTTATGGGTCAGTCATGGTGTGCGCCTTGGAGTCTGGGCATGGAGACCTTCAGTGTTTAGTATGCATCTTATTGTGCAAACTGAAACGCCAGTGCCTGCTGCTACCAAGTCTTGCTGCAGGTCTTTTGCAGTCACTGTAAGGTTTCTGACTACCTGCCCACTCAAGAATCTGGTGGCTACAGTTGATAACTTCCTCTTTCTGCCTTGTCCAGGTAGTGTAGCCAGTGATCCTTGAACTTCGAACTTGCAAACTATGCCTCCAACAGTATCTCTATGAACATTCAGTGCCTTTACTATTTTTTGTATCCTTTTCCTTGTTTGTGCAAGTCAGTAATCTCTTCTCTCGACTTTTTGGACAATTCTCTTGACTTAGCCATATTTCTGACATGCAATCAAATGTCACTATCAACAAACTCTACCCTGTCAAGGTATTTGATGTGTTCTAACTCAAGCACACCTAATGCAACTATTAAAGCCCTTGATTAGTTGCATCTGGTGTGCTTGAGACAACATCTGATTTACAAATGTGGGTTGAATAATTTTGACACTGCAATAGTCATTAAAAGTGGCATTTTGTGTGGAATTTGAAGAAACCACTTATAATATTAGTTGTGTTGAGCTATTTAAATTGTTCTTGTTATTTTTGGATTTTGCAAACTGTGGCAATGAGGGTTGATTGGGTTGGCCCCTGCCTCTTAACGCTGTGCTCCATCCATAATGGTGGGTAAAATGTGTTATTTTGTCCAGTGTTTTGGTGTCAGGGTTTGATGTGTGAACAGTGTCTCATATATAATCGTCCTGCTTTCAAAGGCGACTGCTCGGCTCAGTCTGGGGCCTGTGAGGGTCAAAGTACTGACAACTATCTAAAAGTGCTGATGTGAAAATCTGTCTTGTGAAACTGGTTTCAAGACTCTCTGAGCCTGTGCGTCTAATCCTGTTCTGGTTATAATCTTATTATAGTGCACAGAATGAGTGAGCAGGTGGAGCATTAATGTATTTACACCACGTCAGATTATCAGACCTGCTGTACGGTGTGTATTAGAGTTTCAATACAGTGTCCAGTTTCACTGAGAGCATTCATACTGCTCACAACAGGTCAGTGACCTCCCCAGAAACTCATTGAACCCTATTGCCTTTACGCATGGTAAGACTCATGTACAACACAGTGGAATAACCCTGCAGTGATGCTTTCATTTACAGATTTGTTATTTCCTAATCACTTCTTGAACTGTTAACTTTGATAACCCTTTGAAACCTGAGCAAATGGGCTTGACTTCAAAAACATGGGGAGAAGGCAATGAGCGACTTTGGAGGAAGTGACCCAAAAAAAAAAAATAGTACAAGAAATATATCTAAGAATTAGAATAAAATAAAATAAAAACAAAGAGGAAAAAAGTTGTTTAAAAGGCTACATTTTTTATAATAAGAACATTATGATAATAATTCTGTAAAGTATTTTTAAACATATAATTATGATTATTATACATATAGTTTTTGGACATTTTCCACTTTTTTTTTTTTTTCAGAAAACTTCTTGCCAAGTTGCCCATTACCATTTTTCCTATTATCAAAAGAAAGCAACCCAGTCTGCTTGCGAGGGTATCTGAAAGCACAGGAGAACACAGAGACAGCGTTCTGAGGCGGCCATGTGAGTTAGTTTAGCTGTGCTGAGGTTATAAGCAGCTGTTGGTTTTCAGAGTCCCTTGAAAAAAACTACTCCATTTAAATTATTGAAATATTTATTTATTTGTAATTCTCCATATGTGTTGAACTGTTTGCTGTGCAATTACTAAAAGAGTTTTAGGCTGGCTTGGTAATAATTAGGAATTAATGAATCTGAAGTTTATCAATCTGAATGTCCTAGGAATTTAGGAATTAATTTCAGAGTTGTAAACCATAGTGTTGCCGCAAATCTTAAGCGATATTTATGAAATGTCAATAAAACATAATTGTGAGATGAATGTGTTTCCACTGAGGGATGTTCTGTGACTTCTCCTCTGGTGATAACATTCCAAGAAGCATGGTGACGGATGTTCAAAACATTAGTAGCTCTGTTTTTATTGCAGCCACCACAGTAGCCGTCATTATTTCCAATCCAAGGCCATGTAAGTGTGTTATGGAGCCATAATGGAAAGGCAAGCCCTTTATTCGTGAGAGCAGCTTAAAATAACTAACACAATAACAAAGATATTGATCCCAGCAGCTTAACATCAGATTCCACAACACAGTAAGAAATGTATTATGTGTGATGTAATTATTGTCTACCTCCCTGGTCTTAAATAGCTTTGTAAGAGGAGCTCTGGCGAATCAGTCGATATCATGAGATCACTGATATGAATCGGCCCGACATACTGACTCTAAGAAAGGCACTTTAATGACATTCATGCTCTCTCTCCTCTCAGTCTGCTCTGCTTCTGTCTGCATAGTTCTTTCTCTCAAATGTATCCGAGACTTATTTGCCATTACCGCAGTGCTTCCATCCGTGCGCTAGCAGGAATCACATTGGCTTCACTTCTTCATGGAAATTTAAACTGGACTGTGACTTAAGTTTTCCATGTACTGCTTCTTGTATGCTGCATTTGTGTTTTTCCTGTTCAGCCAATCACACGCAGAGACTAAAAATATATATGATTTTATGCAAGACAAGAATAGTTAACTTGTTTTTAAACTTATATTTCTGCATACAGTCCACACTGTTTTGAATTCATAGTGCTGTTATATATTGTTTACAGTGTTGTACCTGTTAATTAAAGGCAGCATTTTTATTGCAAATTAAAGGAGCACTTTACCTCATTTTACACATAAATGCAATGGTTGCATTTTGGTGACATTTTATACATACCACAGTAAGTCTGCAGCCCATGGATGCTCTTTATTACTCTGCACTAAGATTTATTACTGCTGATAATTACGATACTCACCACTGCCCTTATTAAACATGTTCAAAAAGCTAGATTACTCTGCATGTGCAGGTTATTTTCACTAAACTTCTGAAATCCAGTTTTTCTCACTGTGCACTTGCATCCTGGAATAATATGCAGAATAATCTAAGGTTTGCCTCACTTTTATTCTTAGGGCAGTTTAAAATTTAATTTGCTCCGATCTCATCTCCAGCTGTTTATGTGTCGGTTGATTCAATTGCTTAAATTTTAACTGCTTTAGGTATTCTAAAGGGATTTATAGGGATATATTGGCAGAGATGGAATATGCTATAATAATCTCCTGAAAGTAAGTGTAATTGTTTTTGTCACCTTTGAACAGTGAAATTCAACTTGGGACCCGCAGGCCAAATCTGGCCCCCAATAGGTGCCCCACCCCCCAACCATCTTCTACTTCACAATAAGAATAAAGTGATTTACACTGGGAATATTTATTGTACTTTTAGTATACATAAAGTGCCAGAGTGCATAAAACAACATCAAAATAGAGCTTGTTTAAATATTAGACATCCTAAAATCTGGGAAAAGTCCTAAAATCCTAGAACCTTACTGAAATCTTGGAAATATACTAAAATCTTGGAAATGTCCTAAAATCCTAGAAACATCCCAAAGTCCCCAAAATGTCCAAAAGTCCTAGTAATGTCCCGAAATCCGAAAAACATGCTAAAATCCTAGACACATCCTCAAAAGAAGCATCCCTAAGCAGAACTGAGTATCCCTGCTTCAAAATGACCCGTTTATATCCACACACATAGCAGGTCCTCCTCCACAGAGTCCGCCATGTTTTTGCACAGTAGCCCAGAATGGGCAAACCAAATACTGGCTCTAGAGAGGGCCATTCATGTTTTCATGCCAGCCACCATAATTCTCCTACATGCTTGGCACATGGGAAGTTGATCAATCACTCAGTCACTTATTTGTCACATTGAATTACACAAGGTACAAGTGAAATGTGATCCCATCAGCTCCAAAAACTTGTGCTCTGTAATTTGTGCATGTTTTATATCGTTTGTTTCATTGTTTGCAGATGGTTCTGGTAATCCTCGGTTTCTGGTTGTGGAATTATTTAAAGTTATGATATAAAAATAATTATTAAGTTATATATTTGTTACTGACATGATGTAATTGAACTGTCTACACATTCTGACACCAACAAGACAGCTGCATAGTCATTCCTCCATAACATGGGCATCGCTGCTCTGCAGCTGCATCTGCACAGTGTCAAGCAGTGATCCACAGCAGGAAGAGGACAGCACCACACACTCCCACCATTACACCAGTCCTTTTTCACCATAAAGCACACTCCTCCTCTCCTTCTTGCCAAAGTCCCCTGCTCTGTCAGATTGGCAAGTTGTAAAACCTTCTCCTGGTTGAATGGCACTAACCAGGATTTAATCAAATTTTGATGAATCAGAGGATATTACACTTCCTGATGTCTATCTGGAAACTTATGTAACACAGAAATCATACAGTTTATTTTCTAGCGCCTGTACAATGGTTAACAGAACGCTGGCGTCTTTTCTTCTCATCTTTTCTGTGACATTTACTGATGTTTACATTGAAAAAACCTCGACCTGGCTAGCTAGCAGCTAGCATGCTCGATGTAAACTGGAGGAGAGTTTACAGACTGGTGAGTTGATGTCCTCTTCCTGATGAGTGACTCTTAGCCACACGCCACCACCGTTCAACATCAATCTGCTTGGTAGCAATCTGCAAATTATGCTATGCTATTTTTTTTTATTTATTCAAAACCAAACCTACAAAACACAACTTTCGTAAACATTTACCAACATAACTTTACATCAACTTCTTAACATGACAATGCCCATCCATGATTCTTTTTCTGAAGCTAACCCACATAACCTTACTTTCCTAAACCTTATCTGTGAAGAACGTTACATGACAACACACAACCATAGCCTTGTTAGCAAGAAGAAGTCAGCAGAAGAAGAGTTTACAGATTGGTGAGTTGATGTCCTCATCCTGATGATGAACTACAGTCACATGCCACCCCCTTCCAACAACAATCTGAATGGTTTAAATTTGCAACCTCAGCTACTAGATGCCACTAAATCTTTTCATTTTATCATTCTTATTTTGCATCACCATTTTTAACTACATTTTCTTACTGAGTCCCTGATACCTATAATCTTTTGTTTTGTTTTGTTTTGTTTTGTTTTGTTTTGTTTTGTTTTGTTTTGTTTTGTCTTTCTTTATACTAAGCCTTATTGTAAATGAGGTTTCTACCTTAATGTATCTCCGAATTAAAATAAAGGTTGAATGAACATAAAGATTACTATGTATGACAGAGCCTGTAAAAAAACAGATATTTAATGTCCTCTATGGCTCTAGAGGAGTTTTTTCAAGTCAGAGAAAAATTATTGGTACTAGAATGTTTAACAAAAATACCTTTCTGATCATTACTGAAAACCCTAAAACTAGAATTTATTTTTTTCCTAAATTGTGTATTTTGGGCTAAAGAACCAATGACATAGTATGATTTTTTTTTTAAAAAGGGTTGTTCCTAATCTATTTCCTCCCCCACTCACCCCTGCAGATGGACAGCGCCTCCGAGTTGCAGCACTGCTCAATGAGCTGGTTGCAGCTCTCCACCATGCCCTCCAGCTGAGCTTTGTCGCAGGAAACACCCAGAAACCGCGCTAACTGTTCCACCAACGTCCCCAGATCCTGCAGAGGAGAGGAGAGGAGAGGAGAGGAGAGGAGAGGAGAAGAGAAGAGAAGAGAGGAGAAAAATGGGGAGTTATGAATGCAATAATCACACAAAAACAGAGCACAAACTGCCTCCCTGTTGAATTCTTAAATAACAGCGAGGCAGTGATTCTGTTTCCCCAAACAGCATCCACCCACAGCTGAGAAGAACACACAGCTCACTGTGCTTAAACTATCTGTGCGGCACAAAGCAGAGAAACACTGAATACAAACATATGACAAGGACAGATTGTACAGCTCATCTAAGGACGGTAGAAAACAGGCTATCAGTCTGCAGAACTGGGTTATACACATGCATGTGTTCTAGGCAGGTTTAGTTCGAGGCTACTGACCTGAAGCTTTCACACATGAAGCCAAACTCTCTCTGCGATGACATGTAAAAAATGTCTGCAGCAGCTCTGTTAGCAATGCTGGGAGAAATGGGTGAGTTGAGTGTGCCTGTCCTTAAAGCCCATTTGCCAGCCTATAGAGTCCCATTGTGAACCCGGAAATGTTGAGTACCCCAAAGTTTTATACTATAAATGCGTAGTATGGGTCCCCAACATTAGGAAACTGCCAGATTCTAAATTGCATATGCTGGGCAATTTGCATAATTTGCACTGCTTGGCCAACTTGGACATTATATGGGTGATTTGGGGGATTTTTGAAGATGCTGAAGCCATTTCTGATATTTTCAAAATTCAAAATGTATGTTTTAAACCAGAAGTCTGCATACTTACCAAACATAACTGCAGTTGGGCTGATATTGATTATTTTTTTATTAAATGTATATGTTTTAGAGGAAATTAAACTGACTGGATTAGACAGGTAACTTACTCTATCTTATTTATTTGAAGTAATTGAAATAACTTCTCATTAGTTATTAACTGTACTATATTTATAACATGAATAGAACAATGCTTTAAGTTAACATCTAAATTCACAGACCATCACACTGAGTTAATGCACAGTTGGTAAATGTTGGTTAAAAAAAAAAAAAGTCCTGAAACCGTTTCTTTCCAGAAATGGATTGTTAATGGATTATTCTAAAAAAAAAAAAACAAACAAACAAAAAAAACAGAAAATGTCCAAATAGGCCAAGCAGTGGCTGAAATACTGTCAGTATATGTGATTATACTTAAAATAATCTTGGAAACTGATTGCCTTAACAAAGGAAAGTAAATATACCTAAAAATTTAATTTAAACAGAACTTAATTTAAACAAAACTTAATTTTAAGTAAAATTAAGAATTAGACACAGAGTTAACATAAATTAAGATTAACAGTTACATTTACCTACATTTTCAAGGCAATTGATTTACTTTATTCTTTTTTTTTTCTGTAAAATCAACTTGCGCCATTTTTGCTTCTGTGGGTTGCAGGAGTGAAAATGAGTCAACCTCAACATTTCTTGAAGACAAGCGGGAGAACAAGAAGACACAAAACTGGATGCTGACTCTATGGGATGGTTTTTATGGCAGTTATCATGTTTTTCCTAAATGATGTACACATTTTCAAAGCATTATAATATCTCAAATTGCTTGAAAAATAGTGCCTATGGCTTGTGTGAATGGGATACAAAGTTTGCCTTTTTGGCTGAGTCTGGAATGTTACCTGCTTCAGTTGTGGATATTTATATGAAGTAGAGGATTAACAGTCAGCATCTGAGGTATGTGTCATATGTCTTTATCAGACACAGGGCATCTTTAAAATGATTTTATGCTTTTTGAACAATTCCAAAGAAAAGTCAAATGTTGATGATCATTTGTGTTACCTAAGAAATCTGTTCTAAGAAAAGCCTATCTGCAAAAGACAGGGCATGTTTGTGTCCTCGTAAATGTGATAACCCCAGATAATGCAAAAAGGGTTCGGAGTTTTATGTAAGAATGTTTTGCATAAAAGACAGATAGGACACATGTGTCTGCCACCTGACACAGAGGCTACATGCTCTATGTGTTGGTCCGGTTTTACTTAATAATTAAATATAGTTCATAGTGAGAGTCAATTGTGAAAAAAACTCACTCATTTCACTTCTTTTGGATTCAGAAAAATGGGATTAAAAACAAGAAATAATGTAAAATTGTAATCTGTGGGCTACATTGCTAGCAAGGTAAACTTCATGTGTTCAGAAAAACATGTCAAAGTGGTTAAAGATAAGGGTTAATATGAGGAGTGTGCATGTTTAGAGAGTCCCCTCAGTAGACACAGGTTAAAAAGTAACCTCCAACCAGAGAGTACACAGTTTCATTCATTAGAACAACACCTTCGCTGGAGAGGGTCTCTGAATTAAAAATCTAAATCTAAATTAATCTAAATTACACCAAACGTCCCAAGAGTCTGGGTGACTGAGTGATGCCCTGGAGTTACATCACAGTCAAAATAGGAGATAAAAACAAATAGAAGAGATGGTGATGATGTTACCTTGTACATATCTTCATATTTCAAAAAAAGGACATTGGAGTCCATGCGATGTTCCCAAAATTCCTGAACATGTTCAAACCAGGAGCCATATCCCACTAAGACAGAGAGAGATACAGAGATAGACACAGAAAGAGAGACAGCTAAATTAATTTACAGTAGTATTTAGACAAAGAACTTAAAACCAGAAGGAAGGTCACAGTGGCCCAATTTTCCAGTGACCTCCATACTTACGCTTGTCATTCATGAAGCGCCGGCAGAACTCCTGGAAGGTTCCCCGGTAGCTCATGGTCCTGAGAGAGCGGTGGAACTGGTAGTAAGACACCACCAGATCCTTAGGGTTACGAGCCATGTAGATCACCTAGGAGACAACCACAACAATACTCAACAATACTTAGAGTCCAAAACGTAATATTATTCCCATGCAATGCTGTTGGAGTGCAGTCCTGCAAAAATGCACAATGTCCTCTTTCACAGACTGCATATTAGAGAGTAGACTATGTTAGACAATGCAAATATTTCTTTCTGAATCACTACACAATTTTAAATAAAATCATAATTTTAGTGTCAACTGAACCTTTTGATAGAACAAAAATGTAATCGGCATTTAGGATCTATTAATTGTATCATATGTAATACATCTAGTTTTAATGCTTATTTATTAATCTCAATTTTTTGTTGTTTTTTTCTTAACAAAATGAAAATGCACACTGGCTTAGGGAATTGTACTGTAAATGGCTTTCTCATTTCAAAGCATTTTTTCACACTTTTGTGACTAACCCTTTACTCTGCTGTATTGTATCTCCATATGTGCTTACAATAGAGGTTGCATTGGCATCAATGCATCATCATGACTTAAGTGTCCTGCATTGACTTATGTTATGTGTTGTTAAATGATATACAGTTCATTGCACAATGTACCTGAAACATACCTCAAAATATCAACACATCTGTAATCTTCTAAATGAGTATGTGACAAATGTAATTTCATTTTTAAAACTTTGTTTTGTCAATTTTTAAACTTTGTTTAAAAATGACTAATAAATCTACCTTCTACCTTCTTTATGTATTTAAAAGTCCCAGGTATTGTTTACGGCTGTCCAGTGTCAGTGCACTGACCTTGGCCTCTCCATTGTGCATGGCCGTGGGGAGGAATCGATAGGGAAGATGGCTTTTGATCAGACGAGGAGATGTCAGCTCCTGTGGAAACACAGAGGAAGTTATTACTTATATCTGCTCTGCAGCTGTTACATGGGTCTTATCTTATCTGCTCAGAAAGTCAGGTGAACAAGATCTCTATTTCTTGGAAAATGCGATGAAGTTTTTCACTCAAGGAATATTCTTGGCCTCAGTGGATTTCCATGATAACTACTAAAAATAAAAAATCCATAACCATCTTAAACTAAAAAAAACCAAGATGTGACTCCACACACGCAGGTTTAATAAATTAATTCCACATTAAATCTATATGACAGGTTATATATGTAATGTTTTCCCTGTTTTCTTCTATACGGAGCATGCACAGGTGACAAGCTCCAGCCACAATGCTAACACGCTGTGTCTGTTCTGAATGTGCTGTTTATATGAGATTTTGGTCTTTTTTTCTCGTCTGAACGAGGTTGAGTATTAAAGGTGCAGTTGATCTGGTAATACAAAAATAAAACCGAAAGAGATGTGTGAATACTGGCTATTATAGCTATTGGCTATTATTTATGTTGAAAGACATCCTGGTTTCAGATGCATTTTACTGAAAGTATAAACTGTTAAGTCTTTCCATATTCCCCTGTTTTTTATATATTTTCAAGTAGTGCTTAGGAACTCTAAATGGAAATGCCAGGATGCAAAAGTAAAAAAAAAAAAAAAAAAATTATTTTGAGAAGACCTAACCAGCAGAAATTGACACATCCAAAACAAGCATCCTGGAACAGCAGCTGCCTTTGAAGCCAACATGGAAAAGTGGCCAAAGTGTGACTGGGCCCATAAATACTTTTTCACACTGACGTACATTGTTAAAGAGACGTCTACTACTCATTGGATACATTTTTTTGAGCAACACAACCCTTGCAAAATGATTTATTTCACAAACAGGGTTGTGTTCCATTTGGTCCAATAACATTCAAAAGTCTTGAAGAGCCACATGAAATCATTTTACCCCATTTAAACTTCTCGCAGCGCTAAACTGGACATTTATTCTCGAGTGCATCTGCTCTGTGGACCCAACGATACGGAGGCAGAATGGAAGACGCAGCAAATTTCACTTTTTCAATTTCACCTTTCATAGGAATTAATGAGGCCCCACATCCAAGGCTGTATCCAGTTCTCTTTATATATCTGTGGTCTAAAGTTGGAGGGTTATAGAGTATCATGGTTTGAAGCATAGGGCCAATGACCAACCTGCCATACCTGACAAGCTGGAAGTGAGAACATGTTAGCTCTGTTTACTGGCAAGTCTTCTTAAGGAGCTTCTCTAGTGCTTTGCATTGCACTCAAGGAGATAGGGGATTGTGAGAGTGTAAGTTTCAGAGGCTCAGTTATACTCATTTGTAATGCCTAGTGTGAATCACCCTTTAAAAAGAAAAGAAGGTTTGTATCCCAAGCTAAGATGACATCATCTGTGATTTCTTTTTCAGACTTTGGAAGGGTGAGGACATTATGCAAGTGTTATCACAGTCCCCATCATGAGTCATTTGACATTAAGAATCAGTGCTGTAATAAAAGGGCAATGGAATTACAAAGTATAATTAAAGTTTACAGTTTTGGTTGCCTTTAAAACAGAACACCCTTAACAGTGGAACAGTTTCAAGAACTGTGGGCTGAGATAGAGACCTCCTCGATTAACTCTAGTTATTCAGAAAAGACCTTTTCCTACTCGTTTTAAAGTGCTTTAGCCATTGTCAGTGTGGAAGGATTTAAGTAACTAACACAATGCAAGGCACCCCTAAAAGGTAGCACAAAATATACATTTGCTGGGTAACAAGGACTGGATTACCCAATCCCCTTTCCCCTTGCTTATACCTTTTAAACCTAAAGGTAGCAGTTTATTGCTGCCATTATGAACTTTACAGACTTGTAGGTCAACAACTTTTGTTTGAACCAAACCAAGGATATCACTCATGAGTCCAGTCTTTTTACACGTCACCAAGTCGACACTTGGAGACGATCGGTCAGTAACCTTTCACGCCGATTTATGATGTTCTATGTATCCTTAGCGCATATTCCTATAACATCCTGAGTTCCGAGTGAGATGTTAAACACGTACATAATGTGCAAGACGCATCATTAGCAAAATAAGCTGTTAATGCCATGGCTGAACACTTCCCGCTTGGAACCAATGACAGTTTCAAAAACAGGGATTCAGAGAGCCAGACAACCAATCCTGTCAACTTGGAGCTTTCGATATAATTTGCATAAAACTATGGCAAAAAAAGGCATCAGAGATGTGCTGGCACATATGAACTCTGCCAGGAGGTGGTGTTACTGTTTTCAGTGTGTTTTGTCTTCTTCTTCTTCTTCTTCTTCTTCTTCTTCTTCTTGTGTTGCAACAGCCATTTTGAATGATGTCAGTCAGACAGGTGACAGGAAGTCTCACATGTTTAGTTTTTGCCAGCAGATACAGAGGTTGAGGTAGTTTCAAACAAATCTGCATCCATCCTTCTTTTTTGCCTTATAGAGAGCATTGCCTGTGAGTATTTTTTATTTTGACATATCTTTAAGGCATCATCACTGAATGTTTAGGCATTTTGATTGTTTTCTTTATAGTTAATTTGGTGGTTATGCAGCTGTATATTGGCTATGTAAATTTCTGAAACATGGTTGTAGTGTATAGTGAATAGTACTAATTCATACACTTACTTTAAGTTGCTCAGGCTATAAATGTTTCACAATTCTTCCATTTACATATATTTTTGTCGTTTTTATATTTATACCACAGCTAAATGCCTGAAGTTTGTGTTTTTTGTTTTCTTTATGTTACACTCTGTCAATAATTGAATCTTTTTAAAGAGGATAGTACAACTGTCATTTGTCGAGGAGTTTATCTGTCTGCATAGTCGCATTCAAGTCGAACACTGAGGGCAGAATAGGAGGAGAAGCCAGGTGTACTGAAGCTACTGTACGTAATGTATTATGCAAGTCAAGTTTCACTTTCACTTAAACTTATCAAGTTGTGATCAGGAATAAGGTTTATCCATTAGAGACACATCATTAGCTGCTTAACTACATAGTCAAGCCGAAGGCTCATGTTATTTATTACCAGCTCGTTCTCATTCCCAAGTCATTAAACACCAGTGATGATGGTCAGTTATTTTGGTGTCCGATGCCAAAAGCCACCTTCCATGGTGGTAAATCATACTAATCTGGATGAACAAGGCCAGATGTTACATGTCAGAGCTATATGATACACCACCAGGTAGTGTCAGTTTCAAACACTGCCAGTAACAATTTAATATAAGGAAATGGAAAGTCTCTGCAGGTTGGGAGGGAAGGGTCCAACAAACCCCAAACTTTCACCCAGGAGCCCGGTGTTCACTTCTCATATGAATGTTAAGCCAAACCATGATGTGTTTTTCTAAATCTAAGCACATGCTCTTACTGCAGAAGGAAATAAACATAAATACAAGGAGTTTTACTGATGTAAGTTTTTTTTTGAAAAGTGCTGTATGCATCTAAGTTGTATTGTATAACTTGTATTATACATATCCTGTGAAAATAAAAATGCATTTTGAAAAGACACAATGCATTTGCAATTTAACAGTAATTTGACACGCCCTCCTAAAATGTCAACAAGGATACCACGGGCGTCATATATAGATGTGAATGTCCATTGACCAAGCATTGATGTATGACTAGTTGGAATGTGTTAATACCACCGTTTCATTGTAGAGTGATGAGCAGAGTTGAAGGTAAGCAGGTTGGTTTGAGATGCAGGACTGCAGTTGAGAAGTGGGTGGAGAAACAGGTGGCAACCAATTATATTCATAGATCTATGCATACAAAATGAGACTAAGCTGTTGAGTTACATGTAAGCAGTTTAAGGCATGAAGAGATTTTTTGTCATTAAAAGAAAACCTCTTGTGTAATTTTGGTGATCATAGATGAGTTTTTGGGGTTAATTATTTCTCCAGAGGAACATTAAATCAACCTAACTGTTTGGACAGACAGTCCTTGAAGTGGCAAACTAGGTGTTGGTTTCTTCTAATGCTGCTGAACCCAGCAAAACACTGCAGGGCCACGACAGAGCCTGAAACTCCTGCACTCCAAATAATTATCATGCAGGCTCAAGAAAAAATGAATTACTGCTAATCATATTTCAGCTACATTACCTGTATGATGTCCAGGCCAGGTTGGGGGTACTCTAAGACAGGCAGCTGTTCATCAATGTTCATAAGGCCGATTTCATCTGGGTCTGCTCCCTGACTCACGAGATACACAACCTCCTGAAGTAGACTGGTGCCTACAAGGAGAGAACAAGAGCACCATCAGCCCTGGGATGTCAGAAGAAGAACAAGGAAAATGGCTGGACACTAAGAATGAACTTAGAAAAAATGAAGGCCAAACTAACTGTGGGAGTTGGTTGAGACCGAACCAAAGCTCAAAGCACAATGAATCCTCAAGCTGAACAGAAACATGACTCCAAATAAATGTTTGTCTGTATAATGCAATAGCTTGTTTTTTTGCAAAAAAGTTAGCGATAGTGGCCCAGTGGATGCAATTTTAGAAAATGACCTAACTGATTTAGATTCACACTCCATCACAAAAAGAACCAAATGTTAAATTTTTGGTCCACAAATTCATCTCCCTTGTAAAAATGTGGTGCCAACATTATCCACATTGCAGTTAAACCATGAGAAAATAAGTACTTGTTTAGTTTTTCCCACCTTTTCAGTCTGCCAAGTGACTCAGTCCTTAATTTGCTGCTTTTACCAACAGTCACTTATTAAGTATGAATGCCAATCAGTGCCTGCATTATGCAGACACTGATTGAGAGAGTCTTTCCTCATAATACTGCTGTATTCGTTGCCATGCCAGTCTGTGCTGGTGTCTTAATTTTGCTTTGCAGATATGTGGGAGTGTGACAGCCTGACATCCCACACACTTTTTTTTGAAAATTTTAAAAATGCTACATAGTGAAGGCTTGAGGCAACTGTCCCATCACACCATATGAAACCTTCTCATTCTGAAGTCGTCAAATACAACCTTTGCAGTGATTTTGGCATAAGATCCCAACACGTAAAGCCACCTTTTGCTGCTGTATGATACGCCACTGGGTAGTGTCAGATAAGAGCACAGCCTCACAGAACTGTTTGTGGTGTGATGATATGCCGCTGAACGGTGCCTGGCGCAGTAGCATGATATGCAGCCGTCATTTGAAAACACAGTGGGACAGAACCTATTATGGCCGCATCATACACCACAGGCTGGTGTCAGGTTGAAAGACTGCCGGTAACAACGTAACATATGGAGCACGAAGGTCCCTATAGAGTGTGCTGAAGTGGCAGTAGTTGGGTCCAACAAACCCCGGACTTTCATGCAGGTTTCCAGTGTTTGCTTTCTGTCAGAATGTGATGTTTTGTTTTGTTTATTTCGACACCTTATAACCCTAACTATCCGTGACAACAGCTTTTGTTGACATCCCAGCTTTGGTTGCCAAGTGCTTTTGTTGCCTAAACATAACTATGTGCTTTTGTAGTGTAATCCTACTATGTGCCTTTGATGACATCATGGTGTCAGGAGCGGCATCCTGAAACGTTAACAGCAGATGCAGAAGGATATGCAGAGCGTAACAAAAGTCCACTGACAGAGCAGCAGCTTGTGATGACTTGGGATGATAACATGTTGGAAACCTAAAAGACACTGCTTCATTAAGAGAGAAAAGCAACTACTCAGGGTTGGATCAAAGTACGATCAATATAGTAAAAAGAACGTATACATTTGCCCCCAACATCTGGGGCATCCGGGGGCTTAGTGGATAAAGCAGGCACCCCATGAAGAATGGCACTGTTTGTGCCGCAGCAGCCGCAGGTTCAAGTCCAGCAGGCGGCCATTTGCTGCGTGTCATCCCCTCTCTCTCCCCCTTTCACACTGCTGATCTGTCCTATCTAATAAACACAAAATTGCCAAAAAATATTCATTTGTAACCAACAAATGTGAGTGTTCACTCTCTCAACTTTTAATGATGCTCACATACTGTGTTTTACCACACTCGCGAATTTACAAATTTTTATGCAAGTTGCCAGGTTTGAAAAAACAAATCTAAACACCAGCCACACTGTCAAAAAAATGTAGACACTTTAAGTTAAAGCAGCCTGGCCTCACTCTTAGAGCATCAAAAGACAGCACTTTGGAAGTGGCCCTTGGTGGGGAAGCACAATGCACCCTTTAGTGCCTGTATGAGATACACCAGGTTTTCAGTCAACTCTACATCCATAATTTGACTGTCAGAACAGTAGACGTGGAATTAAAAAAACATGGAAGACCATTTAAAATGGGCAAGGTGGAAGGTAGATTGGTCCAACAGGCACAGGACTCAGGAGACGGGTGTTCCTGTCTTTTATCAATTGTTTTGTGTTGTTTGTAAAATGTGTGTCAAGATAGTTGTCTCCTACTGCAAACAAGTACAAATAAAGTAACCTAAACTTTTTGGGTGTGACCTTGGTTCAAAATACAAAAATTGAACTATGAATGAGAACTATTTCTTTTGAATCTATGTGAACTGAACTTTGAGCCAACTCTTGTGAAGTGTGAAGGTGCACAAACACTGGCTATCAATGAGAGCATGCCAACATTCTGCAGAAAAGGGTTACGTAGTGAGGACTGAATGTTCATATTTAGAGGAAGATGATGTGTATCTGTGTGGCCTCAGGCATGCTGACTATGAAACCATATCAACCATTTTATCAAGATTTTTGTTGAAAAGTTGCTCTTCCTCTTGAAGAAAAACTTTTTCCCATTTTGTTCCAGTTATGATGCACTTTGCATGCATGAAAGGTTACATTTGATGCGTGAAAAACTGATGTACTATCAAAATTCTTAGTAATGTTTAAAAGCATAGTTCCTTGATATCAGCAGAAACAGCTTCTCATTTCTAGATGCATTGTTTCAGCTGAAATGACATCAGTTGGCTTTACATCGTAGACCGGATAAAATAATAAATATTGCCATGATGTCACCCATTGGTTTGCGAACTCCAGTTTTGAAGTTTAGGCTGTTGTCATCTTGGATTTTTGGAGCAATTAGTGGCCGTATTTGGACAAGATCGAGGCATCTCGTCCAAAGCTGCTAGCTTGGTAACAAATATTGCATTAATATTAAGGTGAAAGAAGTATTCTTCAAAGTTTTACACTGAATTTACTCTGATAAAGAAGTGTTGAAAAATTTTTAAATAATTATAGACGATACATGTGCTTTTTGTAATTCAGATAGAGAATTATATTTGTTCTTTAACTGTGGTCATTCAGGTTTATTTTAGACCTGCAAAATTTAATAAATAGGAAAATGGGGGCTAATGTACAGATTCATGATGCCATATTTTGTGCTGTGTGGAATGGATTACAATATTACCTTTATGATTTAGCTTCTGATTATTCTTGGCAATTTCCATATCCACAGACTTTTAGACTTCACAGACTTTCACTCTTTTAAATGAATGGACTTTTGATCTTACTAGCTTGTTTTATTTATTATTTTTTAAGCTGCTAGCTTGGTTAGCACTGTGAATTTACAGCTATGGTAAATTGTGATATTGCTAAATTTAAATATATATATATATATATATAATAAAAAAAAGTATAAAACTATCAAAACAAAATGAACTATCCAGAAAAACTGAATATCCAGATACCCACGTAGAGGGTTTTGTAGTGCAACCAAATGCTGAACAAGACTTTTCTTGGCAACCAAAATGTTACAATTAACTTTTATTAACTGAAAATGCACAGAAATAGTGACAGCTACACCTAAACCTTTTACTCTGTGAATCTGGGGTTATGCCATGGTTACCTTGGTCCATCTGACCAGTGTTGTTGCTTTGGTAGCAACTTGTTAACTGATGGCACCCACCTGTCACTCAAAGCGGACACGCCCTCAGCAGGGTGGAAATTAGCACCAGCCACCATGATGGTAGAATATGCAAGTGGCTGCTAGATTTGCTTCACTCACCTGCCAAAAAAACAATAGTAATCTTTTGAGCAGCTGGTACATTTTGGAATCCACCAGCCACAGTGGCAGGTGAACAAAAACGTAAATATGTCCAGAGTTTTTTTAACTGGTGGGAATTTGTAAGTCCAAGCAGAGATAACCCCAAATGACATCATCAGGGTTATTTTGTCAGGCTTCATAAAGCTCCTCCAGAGCCACAGAGGACATTATACTCTTAAACTGATTCCCCAGGCTGAGTTGTAACTCCCCATGACTAGAGATTATTTTGGCATGTAGGATCGAGCGCCTCTTTAAATTTGCATCAGTTTAATTTTGAAAACCTCTGCTTTGCACAGCAGTGCACAGCATGCAGCCAAAGCAGGGGAGGCTCTCTCCTCTGTGTCTGTGCTTCTTATTATATAAGCCCTGAGTGTGTGTGTGTGTGTGTGTGTGTGTGTGTGTGTGTGTGTGTGTGTGTGTGTGTGCACAGCGCAGAGCAGAGGTGTGCATCTTGCAGGGGGACATGATTGAGCATATGGCTGATGTCAAAACTAGTCATAAATGCATTGCGATCATAACTGCAGAGCAACCCCCCACACACACACCAATTTATTGTACCTCGCAAATCCCATTGGCCAAGACTGTCACATGTGAGCCTGTGGCCTCACAGCTCTGCAGCATGCATCCTAGCCATGTGGCCTGCCATGTGCTTTCTTTCTTCCCTCTGCACCAGAAGAGGGCAGATACACCAACACAGAGCAGGTGCTTTTGACTGACTTCTTTGAACAGAAATGAATGCATCACAAGGCAGGTTTCCATTAACCCTCTAATTGCGCAAATTGAAATAACGAATATAAAAGGAGAGAAGCCCTTTAGCTCTCTCTCCCACTGAACACATCCAGCAGACAATGAGCAACGTTTATTTTAAGTGGTGATTCTGGCCACGCAGTGAGTGTTCGGTCAATATCATTACTGCATAGTCTCCATCAAAGTCCGACAGAAATATCGGCCTCTCTACATGCTCAGCTACGAGCTAGTTGCCATCTTTGTCTGATTTCTCTCTGAAAAAACCTGAACTGAAACAAAGCTGGGTGCTATAATACCAACACAATGAGCTGAAAGTTTGCTAAAAAGCTCTGCTACCCTGATAATTACTCTATAAGTGATACATTTCACATCACACATAGTCATTTGATCAATTTTTTCAAATGAAAAACTGATTTGTGCAAGTCTTAAAGTTGCTGGACACCCTGTAGGGAGCCCATGCAGACATGGGGAGAACATACAAACTCCACACAGAAGGGATCCTGACCATGGACTGAACCCTGTTCCAAACCAGGATTGAACCAGGAACCCTCTTGCTGTGAGGCAACAGTGCTAACCACAACACCACTGTGCCACCCTCCTAGGCACAAAATAATAATTAAAAAAATAACTCCTTCTGCAGTATATTTGAGATTATTTTGAGAAGAGCACTTTTCTTTCTACAGTCAGCATGGGAGGTAGTGAGTTCCAGAAGGGTCTGAATGAGTCATGGCTGTGTGCAATAAGCACAAGGTCTCTCTGGGTGGAATGGGAGAATGTTGCACAAATCTATGCTTGCAGGGCAAAACCTCAACAGGAAGCAGCACGGGCTGTTACAGTCAGGAGAGTTGGGCTCTTCTGCTTTCTCTCACAGTATCATGTAACAGAATGTGTACAGCAGTATGATGCAGCAACATGCTGCACTCCGCTCACTAACATCTGCAGACAAATATACACTACATTCATGCCAGTGGTGTAAGGTAGTTATGATGAGCCCAAGTGCACAATATTATGGGAATTACTGACTTTGCATCTAAACTACCAGCAGTTTATCCTGTCATCACATGATCAAATAAAAACCTGACATTGGGCAATATTATTATACATACTACCCAACAATCATTATTGCACATTATTGCATATCTATAACAAGAATGCCAAAGAAAACAAGAAATTATTTATATATTTTTTTAGTTTATGTAGAATAAGCATATCATTTTGTTATTGATCGCTACAGACTACTTTAACCAAAAAAGGAAAAAAGAAAACCATAGTACAGGTGGAGTTTGTCTTTTTGATGACGTAAATAAAAACTTTTTTAGTGTTGTTATTGCATATTATTGTATGTGTATTATTGCATATTTATATAGAATGTCAAAGAAAACAAGAAATTATTTAAGTTTTTTATAGTTTATGTAGAATCAGCATATAATTTAGGTAGGAAAAGTTGTAGTTTTATGGAGACCTTAATACTTTTCTAGCAGGGATTGTGCCCCACAAACCACCTTTTTTCAAACCTAGCTGAAGTGTTTTTGCGCCTGAACATATGACGTGCTGTGGAAACATAGAGTTTCCACAGCACATGTGCAAAAGTAATCCCAGCTCACAACGTGTAACTTTCTGAGAATGACGCAATGCAATGTTTCAATAATGTTTTTGTCAGCATATATATATATATATATGGAAGACTGACAAAATGTTTAGGTCAAAGTTGATTCATTTTCCTTGATGATGACTAACTTAGCTTTTAATTATAGCTGACTTTAGTTATATGGCCTACAGAACAAAAAAATGCCAATATAACCACTGTGCTGAAGTCACTACACTGGCTTCCAGGAAGTTTTGGATTGATCTAATAGTTTGTTTTTCAGGCTTGACAAGGTCAGGGACCCCAATACCTTTCTGCTATGCTCATGAACTATGACTTCAACTTCATCTGTCATGCTCCGGGCTGCTAGAACACGTAACCAAACGACATAAGGAGTGCTGTATCACCTTTTAAAGTTAAGTTGAAGACATTTCTTTTTAGTCACGCATTCCAGTAGTCTGGTTCAACAGTTTTAACTACTTATTTTAATTTATTTTATTCTATCGTTTTTAACCTGGGGGTGTTTTTACTGTTGTTGGTTTATTGATTTACCTATAGTTTGGTCTTTTTTGTTTTGTTTTACTTGTGTGTTTTCATCTTTTATTGTTCTATTTATCTTTTATAGTCAGTTAGCAGCTTTGTTTTGTGCTTGCAACTTGCTCCTTGTGCTTTGTGCAGCACATTGAGCTTTTACCTGGAATGTAAATAAACCTCTGTTTGCTTGCTTAAAGGTCTTCCCAAATTGGCATAGTTTTATTTTAATATTTTGTGGGACCCGTATGTGTGGGTCTTAAATTTATAATGTATAATGTATTAATAATGTCTTAAATTTGTCAAAATAAAAGTCCTCTGCTACTTTTAGATTTTTATCGAGGGGGCTGCATCCTCTGTGTCGCCCTGAAATCTCTACCTGTGGGTGTTCCTGTGCCACTGAGAGGCTAGACCAGGCGGAATGGGGGAGTGGGGAGGAATTAAGAGATGGTGGGTAATATGAGTTCTTCACGCATCCATCCATCATCCATATTCACTTTTTGCACACTTATTTGCATTTTTTTCTTTTTTAAAATCTTTTTTGTTCTCTGTTCATACTGTACATATCTTTATTATTATTGTTGTTATTTTATTTTATTCTTTTCTATTTAATTTTATTCTATGCTAAGTGCCCTCCTTTGCATATGTATTTGCATTTTTTTGCCCTTTAAAAAAAATTTTATTCAGTTGCTGCTCTCTTATTTGCTGCTGTAATGAAACAATTTCCCTCATGGGATTAATAAAGTATTTCTATTGTTCCAATTGTTTTTGTACTTTTAGTATACATAAAGTGCCTGAGTGCATAAAACAGCATCAAAATAGAGCTTGTTGATGAAATGTCCTAAAATCCTAGAAATGTCCTAAAAATCCCAGAAAAGTCATAAAATCTGAGAAATGTGCTAAAATTCTAGAAATGTCCGAAAATCCTAGAAATGGCCTTAAATCCAAGAAATGTCCTAAAATGTGAGTAATTACCCAAAATCCAAGAAACATCCTAGAATATGAGAAGTGTCCTAAAATCCAAGAAATGTCCTAAAATCCTAGAAACATGTATAGGCAGGTTGAGTATCCTCGCTTTAGTTAGTATAATAACTTCTCAAAGTGAGAATTTTAGGGCTGAGGATGTCTATGTTTGGTGTTAGTAAGGCAGGTGGAGCATCTGGGGGGACATTGTCCCCCTTGCCTATGCCCAGAACCGGCCTCATGCTAAACCAAAACAAACAGACAGAATTCCTGTGACAATAATCAATGTATCTATGCCCTTGTGCGTTCACTGACAGCGAGCTCGAGCTGCCCAACAGCCGTCACATGACCGGACCCACCCAGCGCGCAGCGGGGCACCGCGCGGCAGCCGGCCTGCAGCAGCGCTGCGCCACCTCACTCCACGTCTGGATGTAAACATCAACTTCATCTGCGTCTGACAGCGCGTGCTGTGGCGTCTGCTGAAGGCCAGCTCAGAGTGCGAGCTGACTGATGCACTATCAGATATTCATCGATTTCCGTGATACAGGCCTGTTAGATATAGGTTGTGTTGCACAAGCGCGATATAAACAGAGCTGTTAGGTAAGTGTGACCCACCCACGGCTGCTCACTATCAAACACCACCTGATCTGCAACTTTAATGCCTGTGGCCTGTGCGTCGTGTAGAATGAACCCCAGTGACTGCTCGCTCTGTGCTCTGATAGATATTTATATGAAAGTTTAACAATCTTAACATCTCCGCGCTGCATTCAGAGCTGCAAACACAGCACACACGTGAAGACAGGCACAGCAGGGTGACGTAGAGGCTTGTTTACCTGACTTCGGGTAGGTGACGATCCATATGTCGCTACTTCTAAGGGAGAAGTTGGCGATCTCCTCCATCTTCCCTCTGCAGAAGGGCGGCAGCCGCACTCCATCAAACTCGAAGTATTTGCTCTCAAACTCAATCGGCGTGCTCGGCGTGTCTGCCTCGCTCTCGGCCATCCTCGAAACCAGCCGCCAGTGCAAGGACAAGAAAACGCGCACACCCACGCGAACGTTTTTCCTTTTTGGGGGATAATTCAATCAAACGTGAGGGTGATGATGATGATGATGGTGGCGGTGATGAGGCTGATTTGAAACGCCGCTGCTGCGGATGCTGCACGGCAGCAGGACAACTTGACCTACAGCCAATCACGCGGGGGAGAAGTGATGTAATGCGCGCACACAAGTCTCAGCATCAGGACCACTCTCGCCCGAGCTCGGGGATGCGCGCGACAGCAGAGGAAGGATGCTCCCCAACACATTACACACATCGACACGCTCCAGTAAAAACTACCACCACAAGGCTGCTGTAATAATCCCATAATATTATGATATAATCCTGTGGTTTTGTTGTGTATCATGTAAGACTATTAGCATGTTGCTACAAAAAGTGTAAGCTTACAATATTATAGCCTTTATTGCTGTGTGGCTCACAATGTCAACTTGATTAGCTTTTATAGTGTTTCTAAGTGCTTCAAATTTTGTTATGCAATTAGTATAGTACAGTATAGGTTATAATACTTTAAAGGGACAGTTCAGCTGAAAATCAAAAATAGGCCTACATATTTTAATATTAATATAAATCATCAGCGGTCTTTGTTTGCTGACGTTATCTAACTTAGCACACAAAGCTAGCTTCAGCTAATGTTAGTTAGCATCTTACCTCGGAATAAACAAAGGTGCTTTTATTCATCTTTGATGGGTTGAGCTGTTCATGTGGTTTTCCACACTGTTTTATTCATATCTAATATTTCTCTTCTTGGGTCTTCGGCTTTGGGAAGGCGAAAAATTCTACACCTGCCTCTAAACTTTTTTGGATATCGACTGTCAGATTTGTAGGTCCCATAAGCACACACTTCCGCATATTGGCTTCTGCATATTGGCTCCTGCTAAAAGCATGACAGGCCACCCGTGCATAGTTAACGGTTGCTAAAGTAGGATTGGGCAGCGGCCTAGGGAGGGGCTTTGCGAAGGGTCAATTAAATGGCCTAATCGAGCTATAACTGTAGTTAAACTAAACTGTGCATGAAAACATACTGAGTGTGTCTTTCCAGAAATCATGACCTGGTTGCTGAGGTTAATCCTCGGATCTTGTTGTGAGCAGAACATTTTCTTTCCAGGAAACTACACCCATCAACCCATTTCACCATGTGTACATCTACCCATGGACAAGATGCTTGTGCTGGTGTCAGCGTGATATGTAAATATTAATGCAGCATTAGTTAGTTCAGTTGTGCTAAGCGAGCTAGCCGTAGAAGAATATCATTCCTACATGAAACTGTTTATGACCATAGATTGTATAAATAAAGGATGTAGCTACTGTGACGTCACCCATTGGATTGTGGACTGCTGTTTTGAAGCCTCATTTTTTGGAGTTAGAAGTGACCATATTGAGATGAGAGGGTGGAGCTGTGGAGGAGCGAGGGAGGATCTGAGCCTGCTATTTAATACATCCATGGATCTGACTCACAGACTACAGCAGTGTTTCGCAGACTGCCTGTCAATCAAGTGGCCCGCCTTTAAATATGCATAAAATTAAAAATCATCCCCCCGTACAGATGTGATAAAGGTTAAAAGAAGCTATCGAAACCAAAATGTTTTTGTTTTTTTTACTACCAGGTTGTAAACATGTTTATTTTTGCTGTAAAGCTGGGCATTTCAACATGGAGGTCTAAGGGGATCGCCTCTGGCCCCAAAGTGGCCATTAGAGGAACTGCAGCTTTTGGCACTTCTGCATCTGCTTGTTTTTTTCAGCAAATTGCACAATTGAAATTGGGAATACACAATGTGTCTAATGGAAACAAGTAAATAAAAATAAATAAATAAATAAATAAATAAACGACTCACAGTCAGCAGTAACTGGCTCCCTCATGATGCAGCAGGAGCTACAAGAAGTGTTATTGCATCACATAACTCTTCAAAAGTGGAGTGGATCATCCAGAAGTTATGAATCCACAATTCCTCTGTGATATCATGAAGTAACATCCCACAGAATTCCCACATACGTGGCCGCTCCCACGTATAAGGGGCTTGCCTTTCCATTATGGCTCCATAACACACATGTTGTCTTCAAGTGGAAATAATGACTGCTAGTGGGGTGGTTGCAAAAAAAATAAAGCTGCTAATGTTTTGAACATCCATCAGCATGCTTCTTGGAATATTATCACCTGAGGAGAAGTTGCAGAACATCACTCAGAGGAAAAGCAGTCATCTCGCAATTGTGTTTTATCGACATTTAAAAAATATTGCTTAACTTTTGTGCGAATTTGTAATGAAAACCCAAATAATGTGTGTGGATTATCTTGAGTAACAAGGTCATGATTTCTGGAAAGAGACATTGCTCTTTAGTTTTAAAAATGTTTGTTTGTTTGTTTGTCTTTTGGCACCGCAAGCTGAATGCCATCTTGTTTCATTATATTGGGGAGAAGGCAAACATCTCTAGTGTAATATCTGGAACAGCACTACAGCTAAGAGGAAAAATATTTATTTTTGAATAATAATCAGCAAGCAGCTAAAGCTTTTCCAATCAGTGGGGACAGTATGAACTTGGTCAAATCTATAACTCAGGCTTCTCTTTCTCTCTTTCTCTTTCCTGCTCTTATGTAAAATCACACAAAGGGATAGCGTGCTCTAGCACCATTATCGACGGTGTTTGGTCACCACAGCGAATACACAGGAAAGTGAAATAACTGTCAATGGTAGAAAACAGAAGTAGGCGGAGGCTTGGTGAGAGTCTTCTTTCGCATCTGTTTTTTTGTTGTTGTGAAGTCACCACGTGTTTTCCATCCCACTTGCTGTTGATTGGCTGTTGTGTCGAGAAAGAAATTGATGGACGTGCATGAATCCAATCATGCTCGGGGTAGCTATGTTGCTTTTACTGTCCCTCGGTGAGAACAAGCGCATGACACTTTTACTAGCCTACACTTTTATCACCTGATGAAATCAACACTGGATAATAATATCACAAACGCACACATTAGGTCGTGCCTCTTAGCTTAACGCTTTGAAATATGGAGTTACATCACTTTCCTTGTGCTGCTTTCACATGACCCCAAGCGCAATTTCTTTCAAAAACGGGGAAAATGCAATGAGCAACTTGGTAATTAATGTTCCACAAATTGCAAGAAATTTGTAGATTTAGAAAATTATTAAAGCTAGGGAAAATTATACTTGTAATAGGCCTATTTATATTTATAGTTATAATTACTAAAATTGTTACAGAATTATTATAATTTATTTTATTTTTTTTGTCCAGTTTCTTTTTTTAATGTTTTTTTTCCTAAAAAGAATCCCAACTAATTAATGAATTAATTTATATTACTTTTTTTTTTTTTCTTTCTTTCTTTTTTGTTTTTTAAACTAATTTCTTGCAAACTTTTGGATAATTTCTTCTTTGGTTGCTCATAGCATACCTCCCATGTTTTTGAAAGAAATCAAGCCAATTTGCCCAGGTTTCAAAGGGTAAACGGAACACTACAAGTGCGCACTTGTAAAACAGTGAAATTGCTGTGAGAATTTGATGCTTAACTTTTAGCTTTTAAGAAAATAGTGTAAATTTCCCGATAGACGCCGTTATTGGACCGCTCGTGTCGTGGTTGTGATATTTCCGACGGCCCCTGAAGGCTTCACTATCGGTGCTTCCTGCCTGTATAGAGCCAGCTGTTGACCAGTCGAAGGATCAGTCCGCTTCCGTCCGCGGAGCAGCAGTGACAGCCCGGTGACTCTCCTTCAGCCACCGCGCGCTCGGTTTTCTGTCCGCTCCCAGGGCTCCTCAGCCGGGGCATGCCCCACCATGTTCGACCTAAACGGCGGCTGGAACTTGTCTTTTGCCGGTTGCGGGTTTCTGGGAATTTACCACATCGGAGTTGCCAGCTGTCTGCTGGAGAAAGCGCCCTACCTCCTCAAAGGAGCCACCAAGCTGTACGGAGCCTCCGCCGGTGCGCTGACCGCCTCGGTGCTCGCCAGTCCAGGCTTCAATAAGTAAGACACACCGCTGGAGCCCCTGAGCCTGGAGCTCACATACATACTGAATGCAGGATATGGAGGACATAGAGTCCTGTAAAATTATTATTATTATTATTGTTATTAATAGGGTTGTAATTACCAGATATTATCATGACACCTAAACCATGATACGATAATATTGCGATTTTAATCCTAGCCTATGCTATACGCTAATAGGTATTGTTATAATATACAGAGCAATGTATTACCTTTTTTCAACTGCAAATAATCTCCCCAAAGGAAAAATTTTGTCCCCATGTGTAAGCTTCAGTCTGTTCATCTTACTTCACTAATTTTTTATTGCAGCAAAAATGTACCTGGTGGAATAAAAGAGCAATTGGTTTTTAAATTTCTGTTGGGTTTCCAAAAGTTATATTTGTATTTGTAATATTAATAAGTGATTTTTTTTTTTTTAAAGGTACTTGGCATTTTATTTATGGACACAATATTGCCACGTAAAATATTGTGATACTATATTATTGTTATTGTTATTGTTATTATTGTTATTGTTATTGTTATTGTTATTATTATTATGTTATATTTGGGGGTGGGAATAACCAGATTCTATCACAATGTGACAATGATTTTAAACATTTTGTGATATTCTAGGTATTGCAAATAACATACAGTGCTATTTATTATCTTCTTTTTAACTGCAAATTAGGACAAATTGATTTAAAATAAAACTAAAAATATATAATGAATAAATGAATTTAAAAAAATTAAACTAGATACTTGACATTCATGTATGAATACAATATTTCCACGGAAAATGAAATTAATTATTTTATTGTTATTATTAAATGGTAAATGGACTATACTTGTATGGCGCTTTTCTAGTCTTATTGACCACTCAAAGAGCTTTAACACTACATGTCACATTCACCCATTCACACACACATTCATAAATACCAAAATTTATCAGAAATGTACTTATTATACATTTTTTCATGTATGAAACACAGATTGACTCTATTTATCTATGTCACAAACATGTAGACCTTCAGGAATATGACTACATGTACTTTTGGTAACATATGTGAAAGCACGGGATCATATGAGAGCTCTGTTGGTGCTGTGAACAGCGTGAGTCAGGCACCCTTTCGCTTTCTCTCCCATGAAAAAGCATAAAGGCTGATAACCGTTTACATGTGTATTGACCAACATGAAGCTGAATGGGCTGAGTACTCAGGAGAGGGCTTGCTGAGGTTACTGTTGGTCGCTGACTCCTGGTAGCCTGATACAGTATCAACCCAATCACAAGTTTACACTTGAAGGTGTGTTTTTGCTTGCAGTCGATTGATAACAGGGAATCTTTAAGGGTGTAGCTTCAAAGTCCAATCTCCTGACCCTTAACTATTTTTTTCTGTCATTTTTAGCTAAATGTTGTGAAGATGTGATCGAGGTGGCAAAAGAAGCCAGGAAGAGGAACCTGGGCCCCCTTCACCCCACCTTCAACCTGGTCAAGGTGATCAAGACCGGCCTGAATCGTGACCTGCCTTCTGATGCTCATGTCCTGGCTTCGGGGCGGCTGTGTGTGTCGCTGACCAGAGTGTCTGACGGGCAGAACGTGCTGGTGTCGGAGTTTAGCTCCAAAGAGGAGCTCATCCAGGTGCGAGGAGTTGGAGACATGTTTCAAATTTAGAGAAGCCACATCCAAGGCTTCCGTTACAATAATGCAAGGATCAGGATATGGAATTTCTCCGGTTTAACCCCGTGCTCTTTCCACAGGCACTGATCTGCAGCTGTTTCATACCCATCTACTGTGGGCTGATTCCTCCATCCTTCAGAGGAGTGGTAAGTGTCTGTGCCTGAGATGCTATTCAACAAGGTTAAGTTCTAGTCTGTCCGTCTGTGTTGCGCAATCACTTGTACCACATCATATTTCACTCCTTTTTTCCTCTCCCAGAATAGTCAGTGTTTGTTTCTTGGACCATGTACGTGACTGAAAATAAAGTTTAGAAGGTAGAACGAGGTTTCAGTGGAAAAGAAAGATCACACACCACTTTTTATTCCTCTGCACTGGCAAGAGCCATCGTTAGAAGCATTATGTTTTTGAGTTGTCCTTTTGTACATCCCAATCTTCCATTCTTGTAAATGCAGTATCTCGATAACTTCTTGAAGGAATTTTTCAAATTTGACGCAAACGTCCACTTGGAGTCAATAATGAACCAATTACCATTTGGTGGTCAAATGTCACGTTCCTCTTCAGTCTCGTTTTTGAGAACACAATATGTCAAGAACAACTCGAGGGAGTTGTTTAAATTGTAGTACAGTTGTACTCAATGATGAACAAATCAGATTGTGGTGGGCAAATGTCAAGGTTACCGTGACCTTGTCTGTCTCATTCTTGTGAACACAATATCTCTAAAAACTTTATTTATTTTTTTTAAATTTAGGGAACTGTTTAAATTTGGCACAAACATTCACTCTGAATCAACAATGAACTAGGATTTTGGTGGTCAAATGTCATGCCACTGTGATCTTGTTTGTCTCATTAATCTGAACATGATGTCTCAACAACTTGGGGGAATTGTTCAAATTTGGAACAAACACCGATTTAGACTCAACGATTAACTAATCAGATTGTGGCTATCAAATATCAAGATCACAGTGACCTCATCTGTCTCATTCTTATGAAAGCCTTATGTCTGGAACAACTTGAAGGTTTTTTTTCAAATTTGGCACAAACTTGGACTCAACTATGAATTGATTTATAACATGACAGTATTCTATTAAAACCTGAAAATAAGTCTGGAAAAAAAATGCAACAGGGAGAATGTAGGTCAAGGCACAAGGCAGCTATCAGATCATTTCATGTTCCATTCCAAAAATCAATCAGGGTGGGTGATTTGCCTGTTTCGAAAGAGAACTGTGATAATCATTTTGGCTTTATGTCCTATTGTCAGATACGACGGTTTTCTTCACTGTAACTTATCAGCTGGACTTTGACAGTGATATAATTGGGATAGACAGAGCTGGGGTTACAGTGCGTGTGTGTCACTGTGAATAGCAGTGCTAATTGTACACAAGCATAACTAAGTCAGCCAGGTTGGATTCAGATGACGTTATGTAGTAATAACAGAATGCAAAGGTCAAGTGATTCACAATCAAGACAGATAAAAGTAATCAACTGGATGACATTAAGAGAAGTGCAGATAATGTAAAGTGAGTAAAAATTGATTAAAATTATATAAATAATTCGTCTGGACAGATATGTTCCAGTCTCACAGTAAATCACTGTGGAGTAACAGGACGTCCCTGACAGACACCCTCTTTGTGGACATCTCGCTGCATTTCACCCCGAATTGAGCCTCTTGTCTCAGTCTTTGTGTCAAAGTTGTGTGTCCAAACTCCACATGGAGCACACTGTGACCCATAACCTGAAGCTAGATTCAGTTCAACTGTTAACATGTTTCATGGCTGCTTGTATGTACACATTCTGTCTGCAGGCAGTATCTGTTGATTCTGTACATAGTGTACTTTGTGCTGCCTGCTGGCTCAGAGCCCAGTTTCATGTGACTCACCACTTCCATGCATGAGTGTGCAATAACTTGAGGCCTTTCATCCTGTTGACAAGTAGTTATGTGCTTGTAACTCAGAACTTGTAAATATGTCATAAATGCGGTACATACAATATTTTTGAGGAGCATGTGAAGGCAGCAATAGTGTGCCTGTTTTTTATTTTTAATGATAGTCTGCTTCAGGCACACTACTGCATGGGTTTTCATCACGCAACCTACACTGCTACCTGTAGCTACATGCTAAGGTCAGGGAAACACGAAACTCGCTTTCAAGTGTTGTTCATTTCTTCCCGATTTCAGACTCTTATAATTCACCAATTCACACAGTACAGTTTTATTATGCATAACAGACATAAGCACAATTCAATACATATGGAAATAAAGTTTTCAAGAAGAAATTATTTGCTAGGGTTTAAATTCATTAGCGAAGATTAGATTAGGATTTTAGTGGATGGTTAAAAGAAATTTCTCTGGAAATTACAGGCTGCTTATAAAAATCTTATTTACTATTATACAACTACTGTATTACTTCCTAGTTCTTTCTTCATAGCTCAAATTAGTTGATACTTGCTGCATTTAGCAAATTTTCATTGTTTTTTTCCCAAGGAAACATCCTAAGAAATTACAGGACCCATAAAATAATTTAATTTTGTAAAAAACATAATTAATTATCTAAAAAAATTACAGGTATTGATATTTGACAGTTATATTACTTTTAAATGTGTTCCCAACTAGTCAAGTCAAGTCAAGTCAAGTCAAGTAAATTTTATTTATGAAGCCCCTTTTCACAAAACACAGTTTGCCTCAGAGGGCAAGACATCCCTCTGCCCTTAGACCCTCACATCACCCAAGGAAAAACTCCTGAAAAAGAACCCCTGTAACGGGGGAAAAAGGAAAGAGAAAGAGAGGGGGAGAGAGGGGGAGAGATGCACAGCAATAATGAAAACAGATGTATGTCACATTACATGAATGATAGGTGTGAAATTACTAAATGCAGGACCCACAACACAGGCATAGCTTCAGGCAGAACCACAGCAGTGGCAAGACCAAGGCCACAGTCAGGGCGAGCCGGGGGTACAGTGTCAGTGACCAAGGCAGGATCACAGCATCAGCACAGCTATCACCACGATCGAGCACAGTCAAGGTTGCTGCCAGGCTAAAACTAGGAGACAAGTGAGCAGGAATGCTCCAGAGAGGCAGTGGAGTTAGCATAATGCAGTGAGCGTAAGGCAGTAAACAGATATGAGCGTTTTCAGATGGAGGGAGAAAAAACTTGTGCTCCAGAAAAGGATAAGCGCTCAATGAAGAACCTAGGGTCACTAATCAGCAATTACGACTTAAGTATAAAGGCCAGAGAGCAATAATAGAAAAGAAAGAAAGAAAGAAAAAAGAAAGAAAGAAAGAGGAAAGAAGAAAGACAGAGGAGGCAGAGCCAGGGTGGCAGGTCTGAACAGACTAAAAACCACCCATGTCAGATTGGGCTGAAAGCTCTGCCACCTCCTACTCCTCCCCCGAACTAGCAATTTTTGGTTCTGAAAATATAGAATAGCACAATGAAATTTTTTGGCTCAGTTCCCAGGATGTAAAAAATTTGGGTATCATTCTCTATAAACAACATAAAAATGTTAAAATGTTTTTTTTCCTTCTACATTACAGGAAGGTTTAAAAAAATGGTGTAATTTCGAGCCTCAGTAACATCCTAAAAACATTTTCTGACTGTTGATTTTAAAATATTCTTCCTTTGTTCTCATAAATGTTTATTAAAGAACATTCTATGATCTGTCACCTCTCAGCATCACCAAAACATCCTCAGAATGTTTTAGTTAAAACGTTGCGTCTTAGTCAGCATTTAATCTTACAGCAACATTATTTGAAATGATAAAAATCCTTCAAAGGTTCTTTGAACATTAGATTACATTTTCTCTTTTATGTGCAAATGCATGCCATGCTCAGAGCTAAATGCTAACCTCATTTATTTCTGTACTGCTGTGTCTCAATGTTATAGGCCAATACTAATTTAGGCAATCCATTATTACAATAAGACGTTAACTGATGCAGATAAAAGTGTGATAAAAGCACACATTTCCAGGAATCTTTATCCACATTGATGCATCCTGACCTCCATTTCCTCGCTGACCTATATTCTGTCAGTCTGTGAGTCAGCTCTTGACACAGACTCTTCATTTTTCACCCATTTTGGCCGCCGGCAGCATCCCTACCAGGCTGAGTAGGATTTTACAACCAGCACTTGGAATAAGGTTAATCCCTCCTCCATGGCATTTAAAGCGCTTTCAGTGATAAATACCCTCCCTTCATTTTCCAATGCTCCAGAGGTTGAATCTGAAATGGAACAGGAGCATTTAATCAAATAAATTACTGGATAAAGTGTACTGAAAAAAGATGACACTTATACATACAAAGATATTAGTGTTAGAGAGATGTGACTGACTGACTTTTTATTTTGGTACAGAACATTTGGGTTTTTCAATTTGAAAGGCTTAAGTGTTTTTTGTAGAAGGTCAGTGCAATCCAAGTACACCAACATGTTACGGGAGCCAGGAACAATATCCCATGTGTTTTTATGTAACAGATGATATTGCAATCATCAAAGTTTAACTTTAGATGAAGTCCTTGGAAACTTGTGCAAATCGCCTTGATTTCAGTCAAACACATAGGTAGAAGGCAATAGGCAACGAAGAAAGACATTACCCAAAATTTAGCAAGAAATTACCTGAAAATTAGCAACAATAAAGGAAAAAGAAGACCAGATAGTTTAAAAAAAAAGAGAAAAAAAAGGAAATGACTAGGGGAAAAAGTACTTAAAAATGCTAATAATTCAGCAGGATAGTTTTCTGGACATTTTCCCTATTTTTTTTCTAGAATTAATTTTCTAAATCTCCTAATTTCTTGCAAGTTGCTCATTGCTTTCTTTTCCATGTTTTCGAAATAAATCAAACCAATTTGCTCAGGGTCCAAAGGTTTAAGGTGTCTGAACGTAGTACAAGAAAAGTGATGCCAATCCAGGTTCCTAAGGGTTAAAGAAGTTTAGAAGTGTGTTGCCATCAATTCATGTCATCAAGATTACCTAAAAAATGATATAAAGAAAACAAACAAAGAAACATACAAAATACACACACCCCTGATATGAATTATATGAAAAATGTAATTCCGATTATTAGAAATATAGTTTTCCAATTTACTCTACATGTATTTCCCTAGATCTTTAAAAATAATTTTCTGAATCTACTCATTGTCTGCATTTTTTGCAAAAAGTTGCTTTCAGCCTATTTTTCCCATGTTTGTTTGTTTGTATTTTTTTTTTTTTTTTGGCCTTTTTCTTTTGAAAGAAACCAAATAGTAAATGACCTGGAAAAAGTTCTTAAAAATTAGAGTAATGCTCTAAAATGTGTGAAAAAGTAATTCTGACAGTTAGAAATGTAGTTTTCCCTTTTTCCCCTTGACATTTTTTCCTAGTTTTTAAAAAATAATTTGCAAAGTCTACAAAAACAATGTAAGTTGCTTATAGCCTTTTATCACATTTTGTTGTTTTTTATGGCCTTTTTTCTTTTGAAAGAAATCAAAAAGTAAATTACAGAGAAAATAATCTTAAAAATCATAATATTTCTGTAACATAATTTGAGTAATTTAAATATGATCATAAGAAATATAGTTTTCCCTGGATGTTTTTCCCTAGCTTTAAAAAATGTTTTGTATTGTTTACCAAGTTGCTTGTAGCCATTTTTCTTTTGAAAGAAACCAACTCAGAGTTCAAAGGTTCAAATATCATAAATGGAGTCTGAAATAAGCACGAGAAAAGTGATGTCACTCCAGGTTTCAAGGGGTCTGTTAAGGTTCACACAGTATTTCTGTCTTTTTGCCTGTTTGTGTGTCTTTAGCGTTACGTGGATGGCGGGATCAGCGACAACTTGCCGCAGTCGGAGCTGAAGAACACCATCACCATCTCGCCCTTCTCTGGCGAGAGTGACATCTGCCCCCGTGACAAATCGACCAGCTTCCATGAGCTGCGCTTCACCAACACCAGCATCCAGATGAACCTGGGAAACTTGTACCGCCTGAGCAGGGCGCTGTTTCCTCCGGAGCCTAAGGTGGGTAAAGCCGTGCATCAGTGGAACACTGCTTTTAGCTGTGGATGGAGGTGTTGTGTTTTTCAGTTGTACGTTCTACTATCTGTCTGTCCTTCCATACAATATCTCAAGAACTTATCAAGGGAATTTCTTTAAATTTGGGACAAATGTTCACTTGAACTAGACAAAGAATGATTAGATTCTGGTGGTCAAAAATCAAGGGTCAAAGTCAGTGTGACCTTGTTCTTCATAACTGTCTTAACGTCTAGAACACTCTGAGGGAATTTTTTCAAATTTGGCACAAATGTCCACTTAGTGATCAACTTATTAGATTTTAGTGGTCAAAGGTCAAGGTCACTGTCACTTTTAAAAGAAGAAATAACATTCTCCATCTTACAAATAAAATGTAATGTTTAGGCAATAAAACCTTCCCTTGTTCAGTTTAATGAACTTGTTAAAAAATGGATTTTGCTGCAAACTTTACAGCCATATTTGGTAGGGGAAAAAAACGACACAACATAGTGATAGCAATATTTTTGCGTTGTAATATTGGATTGATACAGAGATGCCAAGTGCCATTTTTTTTAATTTATAAGTTATTAATGTTACAATTATAAATTAAACTTTTAGTAGCCTGCCAGAATAATAAAATCAGTCTCTTTTTCAGACTACCAGAAACAGTCTGCTGCAGTAAAAGCAATTTGCTGTGAGATAAACAAAACTTTATCTTATATAAATAAGGTTTCATTTGGAGACATATTTTATGATTGAAAAAGGGTGATGAATTGCAAAATCTCATCATATATTTAATCAGAATACTCACCACGTCACATTTAAAATTCCAAAAATTTTGTATGATGATTTAATTATCATGATAATATCGTATTGCGGGACCACTGGTGATTCCCACCCCTAATACTTGGTTTGGTATGACCAGTGGCTTATGGTGGCTAATGTTAGCAAATATTCTCAATAGGAGTCGACTTATTATTGGCCTCGCCAATTATCGGGGGTTTATATTCGGCATTTTGCAGATTATCTGTATCTGCATTTTATTTTAATGATACCCAATAAAAGTAATTAATTAAGTGCAATGTAAGTGTCAGCATGGAAGGAACTATTACTCTGTGAAACCCCAGGGAGCTATTTTTATTTATTTATTTATTTATTATTAAAATTTTCACTTGACTTCTTATAAAAATGTTGCTGGGAACTTTCTATATATGATGTGGAACATTTTAGTTTTGATTAGATATTTGCTAAAAGCATTTAAACAAAGTTTTGTTGTTGAGTTTGTTGTATTCCAAATTCTAAATGTATATCAGTTCAAAATATGTGTCTGTCTGTCTCAATAACTAATACCAATTATCTGTATCGGTATCAGTATCGATATCCGTAACTGTATCGGCCCTAAAAAAGCATTATCAGTTGACCCCTAATTCTCAAACTTTGAAAAGCTATTGTGTAACATAACTAAAAATTACTGAGTTGGTTTATTAATCTTATGAGCAGCATGCCAGTATTAGTCAAAGTAACTCCCCTCTGACACTGCAGTGAAATGTGTCACTGTCACGTGCGGTAGAAGTCCGTTTAACACACACGAGAGCTGGAGTGGACAAAGTGCGATTGATAAATAATGCTATGATTCATATGCAGATCACTTCATCTTGAAATAGCTATCATACACCATATTTGTGCCTTCACTGCATGACATAGTGCTCACCCTTCCTGCTTGTTAATCGTGGTCCACTCCCTCTTAGGTAACTTTTAAAGATGACATGGCATGTTTGTGTAGAGCTGTGTTGTTGTTACATAGCCTGGCTTCCAGGCTGCTCCCCTCACGTGTGTGTTATGCCGTCTGGATTCCACAGTTATGTAATTGGGTGCATAAATCTGTGCGACAGAGGACGTGTGTTCCGAGCACATTCCTGGAGGGAGGAATTACCTCTCTGTACCATGCCACCTGAAAACAAGCTTACCCACATGTGCTCATGGCAGTAACTCTACGTCACTTTGTCACCACACACACACACACACACATACACACACACATATGCACACACACACTCTCTTGGCAGCTGCTGTAGTGACGTGCATAGGTACACAGAATTTGAATGTCAAATAAAACTCTGTGTATTTTGACCTGTGGTGACCTCTTCCTGTCAGTGCAGCCTGTTGATTGGCTGTGAGCACCTCTGCTGATGTCAGAGCTCTCTGAAGATACCAGAGTACCTGTCATGTCCGCCTTAAATGAATTTCAATACATTTGTCAATATATTTTAGAAGTTTGACTCTACTATTGAGTTCAGTAGGGTACAGAAGATTAAAAATGGCTTAATTAAAATAAATAAACCAAAGTGAGGTGAAAGTGAAAATACAAATTGTTATGAGTATTTCATTTGTAATATTAGCATTTACTGTGTCATATTTAGTGAAAAGCATGTGCTAAAATGTTAACAACTGAGCTTTTTGTCTTTAATTAAATTACTTATTTTTGTGTCAGGAGTTTTCCATGCCAGATTGAAATTCAACCACAAGAGATTTACTGTTGTCCAGCACAGACATCTAATAGCCCTCTGCTGGACACTGAAGTGCAATACACTTCTGAGCTTAGTTTTCTAATTAGTTGTCCTATCAACATATATTTTTAATTTAATTCTGACACAGCAAATGCATGAATTAAAAACAGAAATACACATGATAGTGTATTGTATTCAACTAAAATTTTTTTCTTGATTAGGTTTTTATTTCGTCTTTTTAAAATGTTTGAAAAAGAACGATTGTCCTTTTTTCCGAACATAAGATGTCCTGTGTTCCTGTCTGCAGATCCTGGCTGAGATGTGTCAGAATGGTTATAAGGACGCTCTACGCTTTCTGGAAGAGAACAGTGAGTATCTTACCACTGTGTTACCGGGTTGACTCACATAAGTTTACCTAGTTATGATGCTCTAGTTTAACCTTTGGACTGTGTCACTGATGACATGTTTTGTGGTGCCAGACCTGCTGATGCTGGAGCATCCGACATCAGGCCCCGCCCCTCCAGAGAGCACGCCCACCTGCTGCTGCAAACACACAGAGACCACCCAGGAGTGGGTGCTGCGGAGGCTCCGCCTACTGCGAAAACAGCACTGGTGGCTGGATGAGCATATCGTTCTGCCCACACACATTAAGAAAGGTGTGCTGTCACCATAGACTCTACTGGCTTTTAGTGATGGAGATACATTTGAGCTGAGGTTTTGTAATGTCTGTTTAACCCTTTGAAACCTGGATCGACATCAGTTTTCTTGAGCTGCAATTAGACGCCTCTCACAAGCATTTAAATTTATGAACTGTTAGGATATTGGTTTGATTTCTGTCGAAAACACGGTGGAAAAGAGCAATCGACAATTTGGCAAGAAACGTCCGGCCAAATGCAAGAAATCCGTAAAAGGTAAAAAAAAAAATTAAAATAAAAAAAGAGAGAGGTAATTAAAAAGTCATTAAAAAACAGGGAAAATGTCCAATAAACTATATTCATATAGTAATATAAACATATTATATAAAATTATGCAACAGAAAGATTTTTTTAATCCAATAAAAAAAAGGTTGCACTTTTTTTTTAAGGTTTTTTTTTTTTTTTTTTGTGGGTTAAATTTTTAAGGTAATTTTTGTTTAACTTTTTAGTAATTTCTTGCTAATTTTTGGGTCATTTCTTGTTTAGTTACCCATTGCCTTTTTTATGTTTTGGAAGAAATCAAGCTCATTTGCTCTAAAGTGGTGTGTGTTGTTAACTGTTCTTCTGGTGTCCATCAGTGTTCTGCGAGGCCTGCCAAGACAAACCCGGCCTGATTGCCAAGGTGTCTGAGATGCTGCCAGTGAAAGTGGCCTCCTACATGCTCATGCCATACACTCTTCCTGTACAGTCGGCCTACTCAGTGGCCCAGAGGTGAGGAAATACTGCAATATTTCAGCTTTCAGCAAACAAGTTCTACACCTTAAATTCATTGCAACTTGTTCACCTCTTGAGGTCTCTGAACTCAGCATCAGTTTGGTGCCTGTTTATATAATGACATGTAGGGGTCGACAGATCATCGGCCTGGCCGATTACTGGGACCGATATCTGGCATTTTACTTTATTATCTGTGTCGGCACTGTATTGTAATGATCACCGATAAAATTAATCAATCAAAAAGTGCATGGAAAATATCATCATGGTAGGACTACTTACGTTGTAACACCTCAAGGGAGCTATTTTATATATTCATTTTTATTTTAAAAAGTTGTTAATTAAAGACTGCAGTTGCAGGGAACTTGCTGTATCTGATGTTGAAAGTTTCAGTTTCGTTTGGAACATTTGCTAAAGGCATTTCAAGATTTCTTTTTTATTGTTAATGCATATTGGTTCCAAATATCAGTTATGGGTCTCATTAACGACTAATAATTAATATCCGTATCTGCCCTGAAAAACCAATATCAGTCGACACCTAATGAGATGATTGTGTTCCTTTCCAGGTTTGTGGAGTGGATCCCAGAGGTGCCAGCTGATATGCGCTGGCTGATCGGGGTGGCAGGTGGGATGTACCAGCAGGCTTGGAAAGGAGCACCAGCCACCTCCATGAGGTAACATGATTTTTCATACAGTGCAATACAGTCACTGAGTTGGCTACCTGTACATTACAAACAAAGTAAAAAGGTTGTATATAAACAACAAGTCGAATCACATCAATTAAAAAAACAAATTGTTACTTTCACCCTCCATAGACTTTCACACATTAGATCAAACTATGTATTTGCTTTTGATCTTTGTTGCCTATAGAGCTTGGCATCCAACATCATCACTCAGTGTGCTGAAAAGTAGTTCAAAAGACAGTGGAATGTACAGGGAAAAACTTACCCGAGGCAAAAAATGTTAGTTGAGAAGATTGAGAAGATTAACTTTATCAGAGTAGATCCTTATGAAGTACCAAAAGAAGACTGGCTTTGTGATGCAGACACCTTGTCTCCCTCTTTTTAGTTATCTTGTGTAGTGTTAGTGCGTAACACTGTGTCCTAGTTTCCAAATGTTACATTTTTAGAAGCCCACGTTCAGTTTACTAATGGCTGGGTACATGATCTGGAAATTTATAGAAGTACAAATTGTGATTTACAGTAGTAGTGTAGTGCAGTAACATTACAACCACCGACACAGCAAGTCCTTCCTCCCATGCTATTTCCACCGGTTGCATGTGCATTGCGTTACAGCTCCGCTGCAGTTTTTCTCCGAGCTCCCTCATCCATCAACTCCCACTGTTGGCGGTGGGAACGACTTGTTGTGATTAGGATTTAGTGGTCAAAGGTCACTGTGACTTCATAAAACATGATTTTGGCAATAATTCCAGAATTCATACGCTAACTTGGTCAACATTTACGAACATTTAGTAGGATAAAATCATTAAGTGATGACATTTTATATCAAAAGGTTAAAGTTAAACTTCACTGTGACATAATAATGTTTTACAAAAACACGTTTTCTGGCCATAAATCAACGTCAAATCTCAGGAACAGAAAGGAACACATTTGGTCAGATACTGAACTGGTGACACAAATCTGTAATCTGTGCTGATTCTAGAAAACTTCATATTGCGAGGGGAAGGTGTGTGTGAGGCATCAGTGTTTTCACAGACATGACTGATGCATGAAGACATACAACTGCGAGGCAGTGATTCTAGATCAAATCTCAGTCACAAACTCCTTGTGATTGTCTTTACAGTGAGCCCTGCCTGAGGAAATGCTTGAGCGCACCGCCTCTCTCGTCAGAATGTGACAAACCCCTGCAGAGGGACACACCACCTGCTCTTTCCTCCCTGGACCTGCACGGCAGCTACTGGGAGATCCCCAAATCTACTTGCTGTTTGACCTCCTCGTCCCACCCTCATTCTCACACCATCCCCTCCTCTCCACAACAAGTCTGCTTCTTTGTTGGCTCGCAGGATGAACCTCACAGCCCAGCACAGCAGTGAAATGCTCCAGGACCTGCACTGTATCAGTGATCAGATCTCCACTCTGGAGCTGGTGGATGGGTGGGAAAACATTTGAACCAAGAAGCAGTAGTGTGTGAATGTTAAAGGAAGCACACTTTATCTCTGACTCTGAACACACCAGACAGCACCAGTGTATTATATTTGAATGAGTGCTCTGGAAGACAGCGCCGCAACTCACTCAGGATCATGGATGTGTTTAATGGCCTTTTTTAATGTACAGTCTGGTTTTGCAGTCTAACTATAACCTACCTGTTTGTTTAACTTGTACTCAAATGTAGCATTTAGTCCCCATTCCAATACAGTTGATCCAATTATGAGTGGCTCTATCTATTAGAGCCTGACTGATTAATTGGCCGGACGATTTTTTTGGCTGATTTTAGTCTATCTCAGAATAATCATTATCAGCAAAAAGTTGGTCAATAGACGCCGACATTAACACTTTTATTTTTCCTAATAAAGTGCAGAGAACATGTCTTTGTTTTACTTAGAATTGATGTCCTTGCACTATCTATCCAGTAGAGGGCGATCTGCCCCACACAACACATTACCACATTGATGTTTAGGACCTCCTTTGCCAAAATGAAACACTGATGCTAACTGTACTAATCAGGACAGTGCATCCAGTGTTTTCTGATTATCAGTGTTGTCTGTGTATATGGTCTGACCTTCAGTCTGTTTTTCATCACTTCTCACTTGAATGTAAAGTTATGTTGTTTTACTGGGATGTTCTCTTGAGATTAAAACATTTCAAATCTGTCAAACCTGTGACCTTGTTTAGTCTTAAAATAACTACAAAACACAGCCATTTCAAGTTGAATGCTCCTGACCTAAGCCAACTCCTAAAACATAACTCCCTCCCCTAGTCCCTCCCCGTTTTGCACCAACCCCCTTTCCTCTCATAAATAAGGAACAGTCCCTTACCACCTAGGGGTCGCTGCATTGACAGCATGGCTGTATTGTAGTAAAGTCGGATTAACACCGGGGGAACACATTTGGATGTAACACCGGGTCTCAGCAGGAAAACCATGGATGTATTATAGTGAAATCGAGGAAAGCATCAGAGAAAACATCTGCTGGGTGATGGGAGGCTCTGCGCATGCGTCCTGGCTCCGCACCCACATCAGCAGGACGGAGGAGGATGGCGGAGGATGGGAGGGAAGAGTCGGTGGCTACTGACGATGACTCAGAGCACACAGCTGCAGACGGGAGCAGCAGCCTCAACAACACGGTAAAACTGCAGCTTCCCTTCACATTTTAGTCGTAGGATTGTTCTGATAGAAAGGCTGTGTTAACGCTACAGTGTTTGAGCTGACAGGCTCAGCTAGCTTGCATTATGGTATATACAAGCTAGCCGAATATAAGTTCATAAATCTTGTTTTGGCACAATTCAGCCAATATGTTAGCCATTTAAATAGTGTCCGCCAAAATGAACTCTGGTATATCGTTAATAAATGACCGCTCCGTCCACTGTTTCATCCAGTCTGTGACTCCACCAGTCTGTTGTTATTTCATGCTAACATTAGCTTGCTTAAAGGGGAAATATGCCCTTTTTCAAAATTCATATATGCTGTTCCTTTGGTCTAAGACAGTCCAAAACATTAGTCATTATGAAAAACCGTCTCCCAAATCAAAAAAACAGAGTGCAAAAACTCAAATCTGTGATGTTATTGGGTATAAAGTCTGGAGCTGCTGGACAGAAAATGAGTGACAGATGTTGTAGATCAGTGGTTCCTAACTGGTTCAGCCTCTGGGGACACATTTCTCCTTAGCACTGAGTTCAAGGTACGCACTTATGTTAAATTACTAGGGGTCGACCGATATTGGTTTTTCAGAGCCACTATTGATACTGATTATTATTAATAGTAAATAAGGCCGATAACCCATACTATACATGCATTTGCAATAAAAATCAAAATCTTCCTGTCAATATTTAGAATTTGGAATATACCAACTCCAACACAAAACTTTCTTTAAATGCCTTTAGCAAATGTTTCATCAAAACTAAATAGCTCCCTGAAGTTTTACAAAGTAAAATTCCGCTCATGCTGCCATTGTGTTGCACTTTTTTATTAATTAATTTTATTGGTAACCATTAAAATACAATGCAGATACAGATAAGAAAATGCCAGATATCGTCCCCAATAATCATCCAGACCGATAATTTGTCAACCTCTACAAATTACCACATATTCAATTTGATTAGAAAAAATGTAAATAATGTGGGGTTAAAACAGAATGAAGTAAAACTTATTGAAAGACTAAAGTGCAATTTTTTTTTTTTTTTTTTTGCAAACCTGACATGGTCAGGAGTCACCGTTAGAATGGACCCGTGACCCACCAGTTGGGAACAACATTTCTAGATGTTGTAAAAGCAGCCAGGGGAATGTTCTCAGTATATGGTTACGTTATCTTTTTTTATTGTGTAACTATTTTGGTAAAAATATTAACCTGTCAGTGTGACAGACCGCCCTCTGAGATTTACTCACCAAACAGAAAATCTACCCACATTTGGCTCTTGGTGGGTGTTAATTCTGGACCCTGCTGAGAATAGCTGCACTTATCTATTTTTTTTTCTCAGTTAAGCTAAGATCATTTTTTTTATTAGTCAACTAATCTAACAACTAGTTCATTGATTATTCTAAGGATGATTTTATTTATTACCCAATTAATATATAAATTAATTAACCAAAAAGTATTCAAACTTCCCTCATTCATATTTAAATAATTTTATTGTGTCATCTTTACTTAAAATCCTTAATAACAGCTGTATTTTTTAAAATTAGTCTGATTTACAGGTCATTGCTATGTTATAATAATAATATTTATTAATAGTAGTGTTATAATAGACCATTTTTGGATGCCTTTTCAGAGAGATAGTGGAGCTCAAACTCAAAAGCATTACTGTAACACACACATTATTATCATCTCTGTAGGCCCGTGTCACAGCAGCTCTTTCCCTGAACTGGAGAATCAGCAGGTTATCTTTTCATCAGTGCTTGACTTGAAACTTCAAATGTTTAGTAATATGTAGTATAGAGCATCATTAGGCGGTTTTCACAGGTTGTTAAGGACACTGTGATGTTTCAGATGGTGGAGGAGGGCTCAACTCTCCTGCGCAGGATGGAGATCTGCGTCGCTGAGGCTGAGAAGAGGAGCGGCAAAAACGCAGTGAACATGCAGGAGACATTCACCGTGTACCTCATAGAAACACGGTGAGATCACTTCACACACGGTGTTATTAGAAAGGAAGTGCTGTGGGTTGAGATGTTGTGATGTCTGTACTTCCCTTTAGTTTTATCTCTCTGGTGCATGTGTTTCCTTCTGTATTTTGTTGCTGTGCAAAAACAATTCACCAAAAACTGTCCAATCTTTAAAGGCCGATGGATGCAGTTGCTGAAGGTCGTAACCTGGCCCCCGACTCTCTGTGGAGGAGATACAGCGAATTTGAGCTGCTGAGGAACTATCTGTTAGTTACCTACCCGTTCATCGTGGTGCCCCCTCTGCCTGAGAAGAGGGTGAGTGCAGAGGAATGCAGCCTTGCTTTATCTCATGTCTCATAAAATGGAAAAAGAGCAGAATTAGAAGCTTGAGAAAGCACGACTGGATTCTGGATTTTGCTCCATGTAGTTCAGACAAAGCTGACAGAGTTATTATTTGAACTAACCAGCTGCCACATAAAACAGGAGACCAAGTTGATAGTACATGATTGTGTAAAGTATACAACATAATAATGATCATAATAATGGCTAACTAAACGATGTGGTGACATTTATTGATTGGAATGGGCTAAAGCTTCAGTCCCATCCCTAAATTCAAATCAGTGTGAGTGCAGATTTAACACTACAACTGCCATTTCAGTGTGCAACCTTAGTTTAGTTTAGTTGTACACAGTTAACCCTGTAGAGCCTGGATTGACATCAGTTTTGCTGACACCTCTCACGAGCATTTAAACCTTTGGCAGCTGAGAAAATTGGTTTGATTTCTTTTGAACAAATGGGAAAAAGGCAATGGCAAAAAATTAGTAAAAGGTGACAAAAACTGACTTGAAAATTAGCTTCAAGGGAGATTTGATCAAAAACAGGGAGAAATATCCAGAAAACTATATTCTCAATTCTTGTAAATATGTGTTTATTTTGTTTGTTTGTTTGCTTTGCTTTGCTTATTTTCAGGCAGTTTGGTTACTCAGACAGTAAAAACTGACAAAAACTTGAATGCAGTTGGTTTCCTTGTTCTCTTGCGTGCAGGCAGAGTTTGTGTGGCACAAGCTGTCTGCAGACAACATGGACCCAGACTTTGTGGAGCGCCGCAGGGTCGGCCTGGAGAACTTCCTGCTCCGTGTGGCATCACATCCAGTCCTGTCCAATGACAAGATCCTCCACCACTTTCTCACTGAGGTACACGCTACAGGGCCACAGCTCTGGGCTGCTTTTTGGCAAGATTGTGTGTATTTGTTTAATCTAGGAATTTCCAGCTTAGCTCCTACATTTAGTCAATACAGGAAAAACTCCCCCAAAACCTTCTAACGGGGGAAAAAAAGGTAGAAACCTCAGGAAGAGCGACCGAGGAGAGATCCCTCTTCCAGGACAGACAGATGTGCAATAGATGTCATAAATAACAGTTAAATTACAGTAATGGCAAAAAGGAAGGAGAAAGAGAGGGAGGAAGAGAGAGGGGGGGGTGATAATGGGAGCAATAATGGTAACAACAGCATATCATAAAACAGCGTATCATATGACAATAGTGATAGACATAAAATTAATAAATGCAATTTATGTTACATGCAAATATCGTTAGTTGTTAACATTCCCATGTGTATATTAATAGTGGAGGCATGGCTCATAAAAATGGCAGTAGAAGTTGGCGTCAGCCATCAAAGCATAAAAACATGACATTATATTATTTCTGGGTGTCATTCTGGGCTTTTGACTTTGAATTTGTCATTTTGACTATTTTCCACCAGATGACACCTTTTTTCATTAACCATAATTGGCATACGAGAAAATACATGCTATTTCCACTAGTGGCACTGTCACAATCAGCGTTGCTGCAAATCATTGACATATCCCGGACTGTGATTACAAACAAAATCATCTTCTTTGTGTGAAGTATGTTTAAAATAAATCTTTTTTTGATCTAAAAACATACTGGCACCATGACAAAAACATGGCATGTAAAGAGTTAAAATTCTGAAAATGTATGAATGTTTGATGTTTATGAGGACTGATGTTGGTTAAAAAATTAACTCAAATTAATTAATTTTTTTAATAGCTTGATGTGTTGAATGTTTTTTTTCTGCGGTGTGTTTTGCAGGAACATGGCTGGAAGGAGGTGGTGTATGAGACAGGATTTCAGGCAAAGGTACTTTGTGTAACTTTATATTGTACAAAGACTTTTCAGTGCTGACAAATCTTGATAAGCGCTTGTTGCTCCTGTTTCAGGCAGATTCCAGGCTGAGAGCTCTCAGCGCCACCTTCAGGGTGAGAAATCCAGATAAGTAAGTTAGTGTAAGAAGAGCTCTGCTGTATTGAAAATGTGTCAAAATTTTCTTTTAATGTCAAAATAATTCACCTCTGGTTTTGAGGAGTTGTACTTTCAAGTTGGAGCTGGATGTTGACCCAAGCTAACTTACCTAAATTAAATCTAGAAAACCAATTGCTTTGAAAAATGTTAGTAAATATAACTTTTAATCTTAATTTAGGTTGTTTTATATTCAATTGTCAAGTTTACTGAAAATGTGGTTATATTTACTTGATTTTGTGCAGTTGTTGAAGTTTAATTTAATCAATCTTTCTTCGTCTTAGCAACTTCAGTAAATCAGGTATTCTGTGCAATATGTCTGTGTTCTGCTATTTGCAACTAGTCAATCATTTTTTTAAATTTCAAGTTTACATGTTAAAAAACAGGACTTGGATCTCCTAACTTCATCATTGGTGAAATCCTTTTTGTCATGATCTATTTAAGTCAGACTACATTGGTTTACTGAAGTTGCTAACACAAGGTCATTTCACTAGTCATTTTTTATTTCATTAAGTCAAGTCTCTTCTGACGTGGAATTAATATCGTATTCTGCTTCCTTTTTTGTGATGGTCCACCAGCAGATGGAGATATGAAATATAATGCTTTTCAGTGTGTGTAATAATATTTAACTGTGCAAAATAAGAAAAATACTTAAACTTTGTACATGTACAGTTTGTCAATTAAAAACAATATAGTGGTTTGGGAAACTGGCAGAAATCAGTAAGTTGGCTTCATTTCTTCATCAACTTTATCAGTTGGATTTCAGAAATTGATTTTAAAGCCAATATCTGCCAGTACTGATGACATGCAGATATTATTGTGCATCCCTAATATTTCTTGTCAGTTTCTGAAAGGCCCCTAATGTGTGGGTCCATCTAGGGCTCCAACTAATAATTGTTTTCATGATCTTTTAATTATTTTCTCGATTAATGAATTCATTGTTTGATTCATAAAACATAAGGTTACAGTAGGAAATGCCAGCAAGAGCCAGAGCACAAAATACTATTATTTACAGCTGTGACAATGTCACAACGGCTGATATGATTAATGAAATGTCTTTGTTTTGTCATTTGAGAACATGAAAATTTCAGATTTTTGGTCTTTTTGCTTGTTAAAAATTAAGTGATTAATGATTATTAAAATGATAATATAGTATTATAAAAAATGTGACTCCTCTACAGTGGTCAAATCAAAAGAAAAGTAAAAAAGTAATTTAAAGGATGAACAAATACATTTACACTGTTGAATAACTTAGTAGGAGAAGCCAAATGAAACTAATAACTGTGCTCTGTGTATTTTCTCTCACTCAGACGCTTCATGGAGATGAAACACTACAGCGATGAGCTGCAGTCTCACACATCTCAGCTGCTCCGAGCACGAGCAGTAAGTCTCTGTCTGTCTCTCTTTAACTCTCAGAGATACACACACACACACACACACACACACACACACACAGCTGTACTTCCACCTCTGCTCTTCATAATGCATAATGCATTACACATCCTTTACATAATGCATTCCTTACACCTAACCTTGACGGTACAGTTCACCCCACAGTCATTTGTCAGTCTAGCTTGTTGTAGTGTGAGTTGTCGAGTGTTGGAGATATCAGCTGGATATTTTTAATATGTGAACAGAAGTAAAAGAAAATACTCCTGGCACCTGCTGGGCTCCATACAATGAAAATCTGAAATGTTTCCTATATATTTATCATAATTAACACTTACTTTCAGGTTTTTTTCTGTCTCTTCCAGAGAGTTGCAGATCGGCTCTACGGGGTTTACAAGGTCCACGGGAACTATGGAAGAGTCTTCAGGTTTGACAGCATGCATATTACATTTTATCTGTGCAAGACTTGGTCTGCTCATGAATGTGTATTGTTTCCATTATCAGGTCAAAACAGTTTTAGGCCAAAATCACAATTTTGCAAAAAGGGCTTTTACCCTTTGAAATCTGAGAAAACAGGCTTGATTTTTTCCAAAATTACAAGAAGGGAATGAGCACCTTAACAAGACATGGCTCAAAAATTTGTAAGTACTTAGTAAAATGTTACAACATTTTTTTTACTAAATAATATTTCGAAAAAGGGAAGTTAAAATAAGAAATGGGAAAATTACCCTACGAAAGTACTAAAAAAAAAACCAAAAACAACTATTTTTTTCAGTAGCATAATTTAAATACATATATATAAGAATTTCTAAGAATGTTAATATAGTTTTTTGGATATTTCTCTCTAGTTTTGATAAAATTTAATAATGTTCCTGCAGCTAATTTTCAAGTCAATTTCTTGTCACCTTTCACTTTTTCTTTTTCTTTTAAAACAATTTTAAGGACATTTCTTACCGAGTTGGTCATTGCCTTTTTCCCACATGTTCCAAAGAAATCAAACCAATTTTTTTCAGGCGCCAAAGGTTTAAATGCTTGTGAAAGGTGTCAGCAATTGTGATGTCGATCCAGGTTCTAAAGGGTTAATTGTGCGCAAAACACCCATTTTTAAATGTAAAGCATTACAAAAAAATTGCCTGAAAATAAGCAAAACAAACAAACAAACAAAAAAGTTTTGTTTGTTTTTTTTTTTAAAAAAAAAGGATATGGGAAAATTACCAAGTCAATTTTTGTCACTTTTTCCTAATTTTTTTTTTCAACAATTTGTCAGGATATTTCTTGCCGCGTTGGCCATTGCCTTATTCCCATTTTCTCAGCTGAGAGGTGTCAACAAAACTGATGTCAATCCAGGTTCTAAAGGGTTAAATCTGTACAGCATAAGATGACTTCTGTCATTAGAGCCTAGAGTGTCAAGGAAAAAAAAGTGTGACTTAATGACAAAGAAACCTTTAAAAATGTTCTTCAGTCCCAAAATTCAGAACAATTAAAATTATGTTTTATGACAAATGTTTCTTTTTTTTTTTTTACATACAATGTAAATGAATCCTACAATGAATATCATTCATAGTGGAAAACAAAACTTCAGACATTCTTCAAGACGGTATTTCCTCAAATGTAGCTCTGTGTGTCTGTGTGTGTGTGTGTGTGTGTGTGTGTGTGTGTGTGCTCCCTGCAGTGAGTGGAGTGCCATAGAGAAAGAGATGGGCGATGGACTGCAGAGTGCCGGTCATCATATGGATGCGTGAGTGTTTGAGTCGGGTCTCTCCGCCTGCTCATAATCCCATTTGTTTCTGTTAATATAGTTTTATAGAATTTCTGGACAGATGTGATCTCTCTAAATAACACATACTGCAGGCTTGTTCCTGCTTCTGCTGATGTTATTAATCATTCACCTGCAGATACGCTGCCTCCATAGACGATATCTTAGAGGAAGAGGAACATTATGCAGACCAACTGAAGGAATATCTCTTCTATGCTGAAGCTCTGAGGTAAGAACCATTTAAAGCAACATCGACCCATATTGTTTTTTCAGGGCCGATACAGATTATTAGCAGTTAATGAGGCTGATAGCCATATTTGGAACCGATATGCATTTAAAATGAAAATCTTTCTGTCAAAATTTAGAATTTGGAAAATAACAAACTCCAACACAAAACTTTGTTTAAATGCCTTTAAAAAATGTTTAATCAGAACGGAAACTTTCAACATCGTATACAGCAAGTTCCCTGCAACTCTTTTTTTTTAAAGTCAAGTGAAATTTAAAGAAAAAGAATAAGGTAAATTAGCTCCTCCCATGCTGACACCTTCGTTGCTCTTAATTTTATTTTTTAAATTCTTTTATATTTTCTCTTAGCAGGAGAATGTTGCTGCATGGGGCCAGTTGTTACACACACACACACACACACACACACTCTGATACACTACATGTATTGTCCTCAGACAAAATCCCAACTACATGTTCAGTGGAGGGTTCTCGGTGGGATTAATGTTGGCGCCAGCTAGTTTCTGCAGGTGACGGGCTCTCTGAGGTGACTTATGACGGCAGCTGGTGGGGAATGTTTATCTAAGTTGTCCTAAAAGTTCACACTGGGGTGAGAGTTGCTCCTGCATCTCTGACTCGTTGAGATCTAAAGGGATTAACGGTGGTTTGGGTGAGGGTTCAGGTTTGGAGATGTGGGAGGTGGAGGGTCCTCTTATCTGCACTGTTGCTGTTTGCAGGATATTGTAAATCTTTATGATGTCTGTGCAGCATTCCTGAGGTCTGAAGAAAGAGCTGCTCCTTGCAGTTTAACGTGTGTACTGTCTGCGTTTGAAACATGTAGGATCATCCCCCTTCACTTAGCACACCAAATCAATCCCAAAGTGCACTTAAAACTAGCTGTTATTTTTCAAGCATGGGGAAAAAAGTACAGAGATTAAAGAAATGAAATATTAATGAGACAGTTTGTTTAATTTAATGCTAATGGAGTGATTTGATTTGATTTATTTTGACGTGTAAAAAAGAAAATATAGATTTTTTTCTTACAAACAAGCAGGCAGACAAAAAAGTAATGTTTACAATGAAAAACATAAGCAAAAGATATGGTCAAACACATGATGACTTTGTTTATGTAGTCCAAAAAGAGTGAGAGGAGGTACACACTTATTGAGCCCTGTCCCTTTTCCATGAGTCACTGAATTTATATTAAACAGCTTCCTTATCAAATTAAACCTGTACTCCAATTAATGAAACATATATGCATGCACCCACATACCCAAATTCAAGTAGCTATTTGCTACAATTTTTCATTCTTATTTACAGGAAAAAGAGGAGGCTAAACTATGAAATAATGAATATGAAATGAAAAAAATAAATATGAGTGATTTCTGTCAGGAGCTGTAGTTTGACTCACTCTTTGCTTTGACAGGTGTTGTGGCAAAACATCTCTGAAGACTCTGCTAAAATGAACTCAAACTTTGATCTAATTTAAATATTCTTGCGAGCTTTCTTCAATAATGGTGGTTGATGTGGTAGCTTCTGCCAAGGAACACTGGACCCAGCAGTCTCCTCCTTCTTATGCTCTCAACTTCTGGCTCTGATTTAAACAGTCAGCTTTCACTGGGGTTCTGGGTACTTTTCCACACCCCTGACCTATCTCTCCTGTGACACCATTATTTCAAAGACCTTTAATTCTGTATTTTTAAAAAACAATGCAACTCAGTTTAATTATAATATCACACACAGGTTATAAACTGGGTATACATACTGGTTAAATGTTTACCTTGTTTCAAACTATAGCATAATAGACCACACAGCAGATAAACACAGGATTAAGATTTAATTTACTTATGTGAAAACCATATTCAGCTACTGAAAAGAGTGCATGCGTGTTTTTTAATCATTATCTTATCTTTCTTATCTTGCAGCTGCTTCTTTCATTTTTTTGCCTTGGCTGAAGACTTTTTCACACAGTTTTCTTAATTTTATCATTACACAGGGCGGTCTGCAGGAAGCATGAGCTGACCCAGTTTGAGCTGGAGATGGCGTCCCAGGACCTCATCTCCAAGAAGCAGCAGCGTGAGGAGCTGGCTACAGGGGTACTCTTCACGCACTCCTCTACTGTTGCTTTGTCTTATTCTTTAGCAGTTCTGGTTTATTTAGTCACGTCTGACGAGGTGAGACTGCTGAGGAGGACTCTAGATGTTAACTTCTAAACTCATTATTTGTGTTCACACCTTCCCGTAGATCGTGCGGACGTTCTCCTTCAAAGGCATGACCAACAAGCTTTTTGGCCAAGAGGCGCCTGAGCAGAGGGAGGCCAGGCTGAAGCTGCTGGAGGAGCTGATCACAGAGGGAGAGGAGACGGTCAAGGAGAAAACAGTGGAGTGCGAGTGAGTCATTGACACTGCTTAACTGTGTGGGCCCGCTTCGATATTACTCACACCGCTCTGTGCACGAAATGCATTTTCCAAAGTTAGACAAAAAAAATATTATACATTAATATAATTTTCTACTTTCATTGAGTTTATTTTTTAACCAACATCAGTCCTAATCATAGAGATCAAATATTCTTTTTCAGAGTTTTCAGCTGTCAAAGCATAAAAATATGCATTTTATTAGTGCTGGGTATCATTCTGGTCTTTTGCCTTGGAATTTGTCATTTTTACTATTTTTCACCTGATGATGACATATGGAGAAAATATGATACAATGCGATGCAATGCGATATGATACGATACGATATGATATAATATACTTTATTTCCACCATAAGGGAAATTTGTCTTAGACTCAGTGCTGTATACATGCTATTTCTACGAGGTGCACTGTCACAGTCAGTGTTGCTGCTAATCATTGACGTATCCCAGACTGTGATAATCAAAAACATCTACTCAGCATGTAATGTATGGAAAATAATTTATTTTAGTTTTTGTTGGGTTTTTTTTGTTTATTTTCATCTTAAGACATAGTGGGACCATGATAAAAAATTTGGTATTTAAAGGGTTAAAAATTCTGAAAATTAACAAATATTTGAAATTTATGATTAGGACTGATGATGGTTAAAAAAAAAATAAGCTCAAAGAAAGAAGAAAACCATATTAACATTTAAAAATTTTTAAAGCTGGATTTTGAAAAGCACATTTTGTGCATAGAGTGATATGAGTGTTTTTTAATATTAAAGCGGGCCCAACAGATTTTTCAGGTTCATGTGCGCTTCATTTGCTGTGTTTGACTGCAGAGAGCATGTGGAGAGGGCGTGGGTGGACATGCAGCGCTTTAAGGAGCAGAAAGACAAAGATCTGCGGGAAGCGCTCATCAACTACGCTGTCATGCAGATCAGCATGTGTAAAAAGGTACAGGACAGCACATCAGCTCTCTGAAGGGTATAGGACTACTAATTAAAGTTTTTTCTTTATTTTATTTCTCCTCCTGCAGGGAATACAGATGTGGAGCAATGCCAAAGAATGTTTCCTCAAGATGTGAAGATGAAGCCATATTCACAGGAGAAAGATGCTGATGTCCTCTGGATGGAGGAACAGTACAGGAACAACTTTATGTAAAAAGATAACAAGTATTTACACAAAACCCATTCATATAAATTTCACTTTGAGTGGTGATTTACCTTCACTGTTAACCCTTTGTGGAGTGAGAAGGCTGAGGGAGGTGGTGGATCATGCAGAGCACACGACTGGGACTCTGGAGGGTCGTCAATATTTAGCTGAGACCATGTTCTCTCACCTTTAAGAGGCACTTTTTACATGCTAACGTCAAGATCCCTTTTTACTCATTTGTCAATATTTATGACATATGGTCATAAATCCAGAGAACATAAGTAAAGCATCAGGTCCAATAAAGAGCAGCATTAGAGGCTGTCTGCCGCCAGAGTTCAATTTGATCGACGTGGAGCTGATTTCAGTTGCTGAAGCTATTAACCCTTTGAAACCTGGGGAATTTTTTTTCTGCTTCATCCAGGCGCTTTTCACAAGCTGTCTAACCTTTTGAAACCGACGCAAATTGATATGATTTCTTTTGAAAAAATGGGGGGGAATCAAGAAATAAATAAAAGGTGACAAGAAAATGACCTAAAAGAATGTTTTAAAAAGGGCAGGATTACTAGAAAATAAAAACCTAGGTAAAGAATATCCAGAACCAAAACCATATTTGTAATTATATTTTTTATTTATTATTTGTAATTAGATATTCAATATGATGATATAGTCAAATAATAGTTTATATATATATATATACCTTTCCTACTAATTTTTTTTAGGCCATGTCTTCTTGTTAAAATTTATTTTTTTTTAAAGTAGAATAGAAAACTTTGTTGGACCAGATTAATTTTTTACTTAACTTAAAAACATGTTCATAATTATGGTGACAGTCCATAACACTTTTGAAATTCATTTGAGATAATCTGAAAAACTTCATTTTGATTAGGATATAACTTAAAAATGTGTCTTCCTCATTTTGGTAATTAAATACTCGAATACTCGATTACCATAATTATGAACACAAGTTTATAGTTTAAGTTAACCATACAAGTAAATTTGTTCTAAGTTGTCCAGATCATCTGACACAAATTCTAAAGTATTATATACTTTTAATTACCATAATATGAACATATGTTTTAAGTTAATTACTTATAAAAATGAAGTAGTGCCAACATTTTTTTTTGCATTATTTAAAATGAATTTTAAAGTATCAATTTGCTCCTTTGCCTCTCTGTGTTTTAGAATGAAATCAAAGCAAATTGCTCAGGATTTAAAGGGTTAAACCAAATTGGAGCAGAACTAAAAGGCAGCTTGTGTCATATTTTTCCTTTGGCCTGAACCAAAGACAGGAAACTGCAGGTGTAAAAGGAACTTGAGCTTCTTAAACATGACTATAAAAGCTTCTGAGGTACACTTAGTGCTCATTAATACTCAGGAGTGGATACTGTGGTGATAACAAATATTTATATATACATATGTGTGTGTGTGTGTGTGTGTGTAAAATATCTTGTGTGTGACGTTACATTCCCCTCTGCTGTGAGGGAACGGCTTTTAATTCTGCTTTAATGAATCAGAGAGGCTGCAGGATGTTGGTGTATAAAATTCAAGTCATATTCACTTTAGATGAATTGCATCTTTATTTATTGACTGAAATGTTTATTTTCTGTTGTTGAGGCTTGCTAGCAGTAAGCTTTGTGTGTGTATGTGTGTGTGTGTGTGTGTGTCTGTGTGTGGTGTCTGTGTGTGTGTGTGTGTGTGTGTGTCTATAAGATTTCAGACTCCATTTGTTTGTACTCTTTTACATTTTCATATTTTAATCCCCAGTTTGGATGTAACTGTTTTTTGTTATATTTATTTTAATAAAAATGTGTCTCACAGCGGACTGTGTTTGCAGAGTAGTTTCTCTGGTGTATTTCTTTTAATTTATTTTTTTACATGAACTAAGACAGTTGTTTTCAACCTTTTCCTTATGAGACCCCTTTCACTATTAGTGAGGAAAATTTGTATTTCATATGTTCAGATATCCAGATATTTTATAATAGATTCAATGCATAGCAATAACTGAACTGAACAAGTGATTAACTGTACAGTTAGATGGTGAATGCTATGAAAACTACAAGAAGTTTTGTGAAAAATCAGCAATTTGCATACATTTTGAGCAGATTATTTTCTGTGAATGTTTCATCAAAGATGAGTTTTCCTGATCATTTTAATAATGTTTTTCTTTAGCTCTTCTCTGCTTTATGTTATTAGTATATTTTATCTTTTAAAAAAAATATTATTAAATATTAATTTGTTCCCAAGAATTAATAATTCATGATAATAACTTGCTCCCACAAAAAGTAATTTGTTTTTATAAAATACTAATTTGTTCCAACAAGATGATAACTTGTTCCTACAAGATCATTAACTAACTAATGGAAACATCACTTTTTGGGAACATGTGTAGTATTGGATGGAGTTAATATATATAGTAATATATATATAATATATATATATATATATATATATATTATATATATATAATATATATATACAACATATATATAGTAACAGTAATATATAGTGTAACTTGAGTAGTAATATTAATCCTTTGGCACACTTTGCACGCTTTTCATTCTTTTTTAAAAAATTATTTTGGCTGTTGTCCATGCAGATAGCAACAAATAAAATACTTGGAATTTGTCATTTTTTTGTACATGGAGAAAATACGTTCCGTTTCCACTTGATGCACTGCCACAATCAATGCTGCTGCAAATCACTGACATATCTCAGGCTGTGATAATACATGTCTGCATGTAATATATTGAAAATAATTATTTATTTTACATCTAATAAATAGTGGCATCATGCCAAAACCTGGCATTTAAAGGGTTAAAATTAGGAAAAACGAGTGCATATTTGATAGTTTATTATTATTAATACTTATGTTGGTTAAAAAAAAACACTAAACGAAAGCAGAAAATCATGTAGATGTATAATATTTATGGAAGCTTAATTTAAAACATACGCATTTTGTGCGCAGAGCGCTACAAGTGTGTGTAATATTAAAGTATAAACAGAAAGTACAAGCACAGCGAAGTAAAACTGGAGTTCGATGTAGAAAGTTGTAAAAATACACAATTGCCCTTTAAGTTTCTCCCACAATGCATTGCCGGCTTAACTGCCAGCCTCTTCCGGGTCTGTTCAAGCTACCTCCACGTGAGTGTAAGTGACCGGCGTCATGTCAACAAACTCTGTCACTGTGAACGGAGGCGAGGACGAGGAGTTCAGGGGCTTTGTGGCCCTATACGGCGGGGTCCTGCAGTCCTCAGGGATCCCTCAGATCTACTGGAGGAGCCTCCACCACAAAATCACCAACGAGGTCTGCCTGCTGCTCACTGACACCCAAACACAGCGCCGATCACACCCGAACACAGCACCGATCACACCCGAACACAGCACCGATCACACGCTCCAAACCAGATCACACCTGCAGCTGCTGCTTCAGTTTCAGTAACTGCAGCACAGCACAGAATAAAACAGCAGGTGGACACAAAAATGCATTTTTTTTGCATCTCTCATCCGTCTTTTCAACTGCACGTGCAGCAGCACAGCTCCGATTGTATGAAAATGACGCTATTGGCAAATTAGGACATATTATAATCCCTTTATTTGAGAAAAGCATAGTGATGATCGGTAATGTTCCCCGGCTAGGAATATAACATTCATTTCAAGTATATCCCGTTCTGTCGCAAAGGAGGCGATCATGCCAAACTCGCTTTAAAAATCTGATAGTTCTCATTTTCCTTCATTGTTTGCAAACACACACAGCCGGTATGCCATGGTTTAAAATTATAACACATGTATATGTTCCTGGGGTCAATTCGTCATATAATTTAGCCACCAATCTGTGTGCTGTTTTAGTGAAATTTCGATCTTTGTACTAGTTGGTTCACACGCCAAATTCTGGGTGCGGTATGTATCTCCGTGTATGGCAGGAGAAAGAACGAGAACAACATCAAGTGGTGTCTGGGTATGTGATGTGTGCCGAGTTCGAGGGTGGAACTATCAACCATATTATTAACCGTGTTTAAGCTGCGTTGCTGACTTCCAATAAAGATTACAGGCAAGCAAAGTTTAAATTCACAATTTCTCCAATGGTGTCTGGATATGTTACTTTTTATGTCATAGATTTATGATGCTGGGGAGGTTTTCGGAATCATGCAGTTCCAACAAGCAGACGATGAGGAGGAGGAGGAAAATGGAGAGAATGAGGAGAAGAAGAGGTGCAACCCTGGAGCAGCGATCAGCTGTAAGGTGGTGGTGACCCGGGATAGCGGGCTGTCCGCCGCAGAGCCGACCAGGTGAGGGAGAGGGGAGGGGGGGGCTTTGTTTTTCTTTGTGATTTTTTTAAAAAATTTTTTTTATATATATTTATTTTTTAACCTTTACCTTCAAAGGAAGCTCTAATAATTTCCTTGTGCCTGAGTGACTGGGGAAAATGCATGACCCTCCCTCCACCTTAAATAATCATATTTAGTTTTTATTCGCACCAAATGTATCAGAGCCAGTATAATGAGCAAACATGATGGAAGTGACACTGCAGTAACTTTGAACAACAGGTGTTTTTAGATTCAACCCACAGTGCCCGCTTTAATATTACACACACTAGTATGCAGACAAACTGCGCTTTCCAAATTTAGGCTATAAAAAATATTTTGCATCAATATGATTTTCTACTTTCACTGAGTTATTTTTTGTAACCAACATCAGTCCTCATCATAAATATCAAATATTTGTTCATGTTCAGAATTTTGATGCCAGGTTTTTGTCATGATGCCACAATGTTTCTGGATGAAAAAAAACAACAAAAAATAATTCATTATTTTTAACATGTTAAGTAGATTTTTATTATTATTATGACAGTCTATGATATGTCATTGATTAGCAGCAACATTGAGTGTGTCAGTGCACCTGGTGGAAATAGCATGTATTTCTCCATTTATGATTAGGACTGATGCTGCTTAGAATATTATTTAAATGAAAGTAGAACATGTATAATATTTTTCATAGCCTGATTTTTAAAAGCACATTTTGTAAGCAGAACAATATGATTGTGTGTGTAATATTAAAGTGGGCCCTATTAAAAACAACAAAAACAAAGTGATTGATATGTATTCATGTGTGACAAAGTGGAGGTTTTTTTAAATGAGCTGTAAAGCTGAACTTGAGTCCGTTTTCCTGCAGCGTCTTCTTGGTGGATCACGCCTGGACGTATCGTATGGAAGGTGCCCGTCAGCAGCTGGAGCAGGTCCCCGGCCTGCTGCCCAGAATGGCGGCCCTCATGGGGGTGGACTTCCACGGCGAGGCCCCTGACCCGGACACGGTGGAGCTGGTGATGGATTGCATGTGGAAGTACAACCAGACCTATAAACTCAACCAGGGGGTACGTTAGAATACACGGTCCACAGTCTCTGTCTCAGTCGTCCCTGTCCACTCACTGTCCTCGTCCTACTGTGTCTTGTGGTGCAGTCTCCAGAGGACAAGGTTCCTGTGTGGTACATCATGGATGAGTTTGGCAGCCAGGTGCAGCACTCGGACCAGCCCAGCTGCGCTCTGGCTCCCTTCTTCTACATTCAGGGAGGCCTGACCTACTCCGTGCTGTGGCCCCTGCAGGACCTGCAGGAGGGAGGTGAGAGCACACTCACGCACGTACGCACACACACACACACTCCCACACGTCGTACGCACACACACACACACACACACACACACTCACTCAGAAGAAGGAAGAATTTGAAGGATGAGTCTGTTTTTGTTTGTTTTTTTATTTCCCCTATTGTCAACCATTTAACACCTGAGCAGTTTGACTTGGTTTCTTTCAGAGACATGAGAGGAAGAAGGCAATGAGCAAAAATGGCAGGAAAGAATTAGCAGGAGATTCACAAAAATTTACAAGTGCCCTCCATTTGTGGCCCCTGCAGGACCTGCAGGAGGGAGGTGAGAGCACACTATGCATTTTTTGCCCTTTTTAATGAATATTTTATTTAGTCGCTACTCTCTTATTTGCTGCTGCAACAAAACAATTTCCCTCACAGGATTAATAAAGTTTTTCTATTCTATCTATTCTATTCTATTCTAGTCTAGTCTAGTCTAGTCTAGTCTAGTCTATTCCATTCTATTCTATTCTATTCTATGCTATAAGAAAATCACATGAAAATAAGCAACAAAAACAGAAAAGTATAAACAAACAAACAAAACAAAAAACACAAAAATGACCTTAAGAAAGTCATAAAAAAGATTAAAAAAATCTATATTAAAAATGTTTTATTTTGTAGAATAACTCTAAATATATAATGATTCGATTTATAAATGAAAAATGAAAATGTCTCAAAATTTTTCCCAAATTTTCTTTTTTATATAATATCATATAATTCCCCCTCTGCTCATGGCCTTTTTTTCATTTTTTTAAAAATAAATCAAACCAATGTTCTGAGGTTTCAGAGGTGTAGATGCTTGTGAAAGGCGTCAGAAGACAGCTAAAGAAAACTGATGATGGTTCAGGTGTTAATGGGTTAACCCTTGTTTAAGAACAAACTAAACAGAAAAAATCCAAAATCCAGCAGCCTGGGAAAAAGAATGAAAGAAGCAGCTGCAAGATAAGAATGATGAGATAATGATTAAAGGTTAAAGCAAAACAAACAGAGTGAGCAAGATTAGCTAGCAAGAAATTAAAATGATCAGCCGCATGCAGCTAAGAGATAAAATAAGAGGTCATAATAACTTTTTGGCATGAGGACTTGACCAGCTGCATCTTCGTTGTGTGAGAAAAACAGGAGAGGTGAAAAGGTGAACAACACACACTCTTTCATTCACTGAATATGACTTTCACATAAGTAAAAAGAATCCTGACACACACACACACACACACACACACACACCATTTCAAAAGCTGTATATGATTTTCATATAAGTTAAATCTTGATTCTGTGTTTATCTACTGAGTGGTCTATTATGCTATAGTTTGAAATAAGTTAAACACTTAACCAGTTTATAACCTGTTTGTGATATTATAATTAAACTAAGTTGCATTAATTTTTAAAAATACAGTACATACAGTGAGAGATAGGTCTGGGGTGTAGAAAAGTACCCAGAACCAGAATTTAAATCAGAGCCAAAAGATGAGAGCTTAAGAAGGAGGAGACTGATGTGTCTCCAGAAAAGGGTGGAGAGACCCCAGAGTCCCCAAAAGAGTATAAGAATGAGCATTTCAAAAGTAATTTTATTTTAATCCTGGGATTGGCTCGAGTTTGTTGTTGTGCTGTTGAAGACCGCAATAAAACTCTACTTTGCAACTGACTTTGCTCATCTCCAGTGCTCCTTGGCAGAAGCTACCACATCAACCACCATTACTGAAGAAAGCAAGCAAGAATATTTAAATTAGATCTAAGTTTGAGTTCATTTTAGAAGAGTCTTCAGAGATGTTTTGCCACAACAGTTGCCGTGCGTGCTCAGTAGGGAGCAGTCTGCTCTGAGCTGAGAGACGCAGACAGCAGGGAGGGCAGACACTAGAGACAACATTTCCTCCCAGCTAAAATCTTATTATCTCCACAGATGAAGTAACCCGAGACTACACATACGGGGAGCCAGACCCTCTGCTGAGGAAATGCCGGCTGTTACCATGGAGACCTGCTGAGCTAGAAGGGGTCAGCAGTGTCACCACTGAACCCCCAGACTCTTACTATGAGGTGAGGACTACCCATGGATTGCATGAAATAGACTACCACTTTGATTTGTCAAACACAAAAGACTCTTGTTTGACTGAAATTGGCAGGTTTCATACAACCCCCGGCAAAAATTATGGAATCACCAGTCACCAGTCCTGCATACAAGCAGTGGGGGAGAATCTATTCATTGATGAAGTCTTTCTGACTCCTCCAAAGCAGGTGGCGATATATCCTCTTTCAGCTAGATTCTAATAATCTTTATTATTTTTACAGTCTTTGATATTGACTGAATATTACTGTTTATTTACAATAACTTCAGGGTAGAAAACTGCTGCTTCATGTACATGATGATGCTGATCGAACTCTCTCTATACATACATATATACATATATACAACCCCTGGCAAAAATTATGGAATCACCAGTGAGGATGGTTCAGTTGTTCAGTTGTTTAATTTTGTAGAAAAAAGCAGATCACAGACATGCCACAAAACTAAAGTCATTTAAAATGGCAACTTTCTAGCTTTAAGAAACACTAAAAGAAATCTTGAAAAAATTGTGGTAGTCAATAACAATTGCTTTTTTAAATCAAGCAGAGGGAAAAAAACATGGAATGGTGTTGCCATTTTAAATGACTAGTTTTGTGGCATGTCTGTGATCTGTTTTTTCTACAAAATTAAACAACTGAATGAACATCCTCCAAGACTGGTGATTCCATAATTTTTGCCAGGGGTTGTATATATGTATATATATGTATATATAGAGAGAGTTTGATCAGCATCATCTGATTATATGCACATGAAGCAGCAGTTTTCTACCCTGACGTTATTGTAAATAAACAGTTATATTCAGTCAATATCATAGACTGTATAAATAATATAGATTTATAGAAACTAGCTGAAAGAAGATATATTGCCACCTGCTTTGGAGGAGTCAGAAAGACTTCATCAATGAATAGATTCTCCCCCACTGCTTGTACACTGGGACAAGGACGGGAGTCCAATAACACAACCTAATAGAGCTCTGAAATGTACAGACTGTTAGGTCATCACTGTCCTCTGTGTCTCTGTCTCCAGTTCATTGCATTGGAGAACAAGGAGCAGCTTCCTGTTGAGATCAAACCCCACACTGTCCCCGAGGACAAAATCCTCAAGTAAGTCTCTTACCTCATGAGCTTCACACTCAGCATCTACAGAGATAAACCACAGCTGTGCAGAGCAGAGAAGCAACAAAATGTATAGAGTGACATATAAGCACCATTTTAGGTTAAAATGTACAATCAATTAATTGTTGCTTAAATTAATATTTCTTTGTACTGGGGTCCATAAACAGTCCTAAATTACATAATGTTGGTTTGAGTGGAAAACTGAGAGTTGACTGCAATACTCTTTACACTCTTTGAGTTGTGCACACAATTTGGCCAATATTTCATTAACCCCTAGGGACAGCTTTATTATTAAACACACTTATATCGTCTTGTGCACAAAATGCGCTTTAGAAATCAAGCTTTAAAAAGATATTATACATTATTATTATTTTCTACTTTCTTTTAGTATTTTTTTTCACCAACATCAGTCCTAATCATAAATATCAAATATTCATTCATTCATTCAGAATTTGGCATGATGCAACTATATTTTCAAATGTAAAAACAAAAAACAAAAAAGAATTCTTTTCAGTATATTACATGCTAGAAAGATTATTACTATGTTGATTATGACAGCCTGGCATATGTCAATTATTAGCAGCAACATTGATTTTTATACATTATTATACCACACAGTCCCTAAGGGTTAATGTGGCCCTCAACATTGAATAAATAAATTAACAGTAAATGTATTTACTGTATCCACTTCAAAAAATCTGAACTATCCCTTTAATTAACCACACTATGTGGAAAAGTGTTTCTGACCCGTTACGCCTGTTTTCCTCATCATTTCATGTCTCTGTGCTTTCAGGGTTTACTCTGACATGTCTCAAGTCATAAACAACCTGACGCATCCACGCTTCCAGCTGACAGAGGACGAGGAGGAGGCCGACATCATCTGGAGATTCGATCACATCAAAGACTACAGGTCAGCGACACACAGCATACATCCACACACTGCTTCTGGCCCAGCGGTGCTCTTTCATCAGTCAGACAAAATATAAGATCTGCTGTGGGAGTTGAGCTCTGATGCATGATTTATTGGTAAATATTAAGAAGATTTATCAGAAATAATGCATGGTACGCAAGGTATAGAAATGCCAGAAACAAACCCAAAAAAAACAAACAAAAATTTAGGCCATGTTTAGAAGAGAACAGCTGTACCTAAAATGATGATGGTGGTGATGATGATGATGGTAATGATGACATGATGACGGTGATGATGGTGATGATGGTGATGACAGTCATGACGTTGATGGTGGTGATGATGATGATGATGATGTTGATGATAATGATGGTGATAATAATGATGATGGTGGTGATGATGGTGGTGATTATGATAATGGTGATGATGACGTGATGATGATGGTGATGGTGATGGTGATGGTGATGATGATGATGATGATGATGATGATGGTAATGAGAACATGATGACGGTGATGATGATAGTGATGATGATGATAATGTTGATGATTATTGTTGTGGTGATGATGATGATATTTCAGGCAGTGTGTACGGTGATGATCTGGTGGAAATTGCTGTAACAAAAGGCTCATAGGCAGAGAGTGTCTTTGTGGTTACATAAGAGCTGGTAGGTTATAGTAGTTACAACAAACTGTATTTATTAGGAGTTTATAATTTTACATGAGAAAGGCACAAAGTGATGGGGTTGTCGGCCAGCGAAGAAATCCATTTACCTTACCACATTTCACCCCCTATAGCCTAACTATTTACGTGCCTATCTCTCCCCTAACTGGCGGGAAACCCCCTCTCTTTTCACACAGTATGATCCTTTACCAAATTGGTCTTTCTCCTAGACTAAGGTTTGGGAAAGTACCAAGAACGTTACCACATTGTCACTGTGTCCCTACCACCAGAACGAACATCTACTTTTTGCCAGTACAAGTTGTTTTTCACATAGTTGCCTAACTCTGTCATGAGTTGTTTATCCCAATCCTTACAGGTGGCACAGAGTGCAATTGCTTCTCCTTATGCATGAATATTACTGTCCAAATGTGTATCTCTGAATAACCCCCAACATTAAAAGAATATAATTGGGAGAACAAAGTAGCATGTGGAATGTACTCAGCATGTAGCATAACCCACGCTATATCCCTATTAAAATCTTGAAGGTAGAATTATTTGTCATTTTTTAAACTTTGTTTAAACTTTGTTTAAAAAATGAAATTACATTTGTTCTTGACCCTGCTGCATCTTTGGAGTTATAGGATGAGTTGATTAAAATCAGCAGCTACTACCAGATTCCATCTGGTTGCTCAGACATGTTGCTGCTGTTGGCATCATGCAATTCCTGCAGTGCATTTTTTTGCATTAGTGTCCTTTTAGATGCGAACAAGGTCTGCCAATCCAGTGCAACAGCTTGATTCAGAATGTTAGGGGTTAACCATGTGAAGATGTGTGCAGAGTAGTCTCACTTTGTCCCCCAATCTCCCTTTGCTGAGAGAGCCTCAATCACATCTCATCCACTTTATTCTCCTGCAACCAGACATTAGTCAGAAGAAGGCTTGGTAGAGGAGCAGGCTTGGTCCAAGTCAAGTCAGCCTCGTCCTGATGCCGGCTCTCCTCCCTCTGTTCGTCTTTCAATTTCAATTTCAATTTCTGACTGTAGCCCTGTGTTTTCCAGCTCACTGACAGAGATACTTTAATGTGTACAACAAGCAGGGGACAGCAGTAGACCATCCATCACTCTTTGTGAGGGTCAACCAATATTGGTTTTTCAGGGCTGATACCAATACTAATTATTAGTATCTTAATGAGACCAATAACTGATGTTTGGAAATGATATGCATTTACATTAAAAAAAGAAAATCTTTCTGTCAATATATAGAATTTGGAACATAACAAACTCCACAAAACTTTGTTTAAAAGCCTTTAGTAAATCAAAGTGGAAACGTTCAGCATCATATACAGCAAGTTCCATGCAACGTTTTTATAAAGTTCAGTGAAAACTTAAATAAAAAATGAATAAATAAAAATAGCTCCCTGAGGTTTTACAAAGTAAAAGGTTCTCCCATGCTGACACTTTCTTTGTATGTATTGCAGACTGCCTTCTCTGCTTTTGGCTCAGTGTAATATGCACACCTTTTCATTAATTACTTTTATTATCATCAAAATAAAACAGCGATACAGATAAAAGGCAAAATGCCAAATATTGGCCTTGATAATTAGCCAGGCTGATAATCTGTCAACCCCTGCTTCTTTGTGTGTTTGTAAAAGTACATTTCAATAGATTTTTTACACCATTCAGCTGGAATTCTGCTCCTACAGAGGTGCAGGTGAACATTTATGTTTCAGTGTTTTACATCTTTGGCATTTTGAATGCTTTTGATATTAATCAGCTGTACTGAGGGAGTGATACTTTAGACTGTAACCTTTGGGTGCCGTCAGCAGAGGGCCCTCTGCGGCTGCAGCAGCGTGTGTGCACATTTCTATGGAGTGGAGTTGCATATAACACTTACATGGTGGGCAGTTATTGACTTAATTATTTTCCTTTTATATTCAGTCGGCAGTGGATAATGCAAATATGATGCTTTTTGAGGATGGTTTTATTTTTACTATTTATTTATTAGACACTTAGTTGAGTTTCAAACAATCATTTACTCTTTATCACCATACAAGAATAATGAGAGACAGAGAAACAGAGAAATGGAAATAAATGATAAATAGAAATAAATAAATTAATTAAATAAACAAATAATAGACACAAAAAATAAAAATGGAAGCAAAATTAGAAATTTATATATATATTATATATATATTATATATATATATAAATAACTTGTTCACTGTGATATAAAGGAAATGCTCCATTTAAAAATTTAAATTCCACAGCATGCATTACAGGACAACAGGAAAGTTACTTTTATTCTCATCTCTTATTGTGATCACTGTTCTATGCTGCCATATCACTGATTGAAGTTTCACTTTAGTGTCAGGATATTAGAGTAACCTCTAAATATGACTAATGATAAACCCACAGTTTTTGATATGTTTGCTCACATATGAAGTGCTATTTTTCCTGCTGCAGAACTTCCTGTCTCACTCGTATGGCAGCCTAAAAAGTTTGCAGCCTGAGAGGCAAAACCCAGGGGAAAAAAAATCATTGGATCTTAGATTCACAGCTGATGAGGAAGCTTACTGCTGTGAGTGTGTTGTTGTTCAAGATTATTCAGTGACGCCCTTTGCATTTCAAGTCCTACTTTGTTAAAAGTTGTGAGAGGAACTTCTTCCAAGAATTTGAGAATTGCTAGTTCTCTGAAGAAAATACAACCACGGTGTGATAGATCAAAACCTTTAATGCATGATCTCATGGAGAGAAGACACACAGTAGTTCTCTGTTGACAGTGCTGCTTGGACTGGCTTAATTATCTGGTCATCTTCCACCACCACCACAAGAAACAAGACATCAAAGAACATTCCACATGAACAATAAAACAATAAACGGATTAAATGGAAAATATCAATTTAGGGGCAACCAAAATACCAAAGGATGATAAACCACCAGGTGGAAAGATATCAAAAAGATAATAACCACACCATAAAATCTTAGAGGCAGGATGTCTTACAGCTGCTCCTATCACACAGATCAAACTTGCCCAAAAAATCTCTCACAAAGTTTACATGTTATGATAGTCTGTATCCATCCCCAAAGATTCTCCAACACTAACTTATGGAGAGAATTAGGAATATCAGTGGAGTTTCAAATGTGGTTTCCAAAAGTGCCAAAATCTCACTTGAATCCAATTACAATCCAGATACGATCACCGCAGGCACCAACACCAACAACACCAACAAGACTGCCTCCAACTATGGTTAACCATTTAAAACCAAAAGGCAGTGCACATGCATCTGCTTTCCCAGATGTGACACACACCAGCTGCCGCCTGCTTTCATGGAACCAGCGTGAATTTTCTATGAACTCTACGGCAGCTCAGAACAGAACACTGTGATAAACAAGACAAAAAAACCACAAGTGCACTGAGTGTGTCTGTGTTTTCTAACCGTCATATTTGCATGTTTTGATGGTTTGCACCTTGCTGTCCATGTTTTTAACCCTTTGAAACCTTCTTGTGCTGCTCTCAGATGCCTTTCACAAGTAATTAATTTAACCCTTTAAACCTGAGCAAATTGGTGTGATTTCTGTCAAAACAATGGGGAAAAGGCAATGAGCATACTTACAAATTCAAAGTTATATATCGGTGTGTATACACAATACACTATACACAGGATGCAGCGGTTACACACAGGATGTGTTACACACAGGATGTGCTTCCTGTAACAGCGAGTTGGCAGATTGCTCCCTTGGGGTTTGGCCAATATTGAAATCGATTTTAAAAATAAATATAACGACTTTTTAACCAAGCTTCCAACAGGTATGATGTGTTTGAGTCAAAAAAAATGAAAAGAAAACAAAATCAGTTAAAATGAAAGGTTGATGTGTTAACAAACAGCCTCCCAACATCACAAATGGAGCAAAGTCAACAGAAATGTCTGTCTAGGTTTCGGCAGGCTTTTTATCTTCCCTTCCCGTTGCTCAGTGTGCTCACAGTGAACCAATCATCACAAACTTTACCTTATATAGTCGTACTGAGCTGTAGGGGCTTGGCAAAGCAAGATCTAACTCCTCCTCACTTCATGAAAAACATTTGTCTCTTGCTGCAGTGTCATGTTTTCACATGTTCTACTAGTGACTCACTCCCTTATCCTGTAGAAAGTACCGTGCAGCAGAGGCGTCTCTAGGATTTTAGGACATTGGGGGCTTAGCCTGGACCTCTTTAGGGGTGATCCTTTTTCATGAACAGGCGCTATTTTGATGCTTTTTTTATGCACTCTGGCATTATTTACCCTGATTTTTTTTAACTTATTAATAGTTGTTAGTGATCAATACTGAGCAAAAACAGAATACTTTACAACTGCTGTCATTTAACATTTATTGACTAGAGTGAATAGTCTGTCTTCTTGTTCAAAGTTGCAAAATCAAAAGTAAATTTAGTCAAGTATAAGTATTGACAGAATGGCAGATTATTAGATCGGGGGCTTTTTTTTAATCATTATTAGGGACTATTATTATTATTGTTATTTATGAGAGGGGAGGGGGTTGTGCAAAAATTGGCAGGAATTTAAAGTTCTTGAAGCACTGGTGGAGGTACTTATGGGTTTTTTGGCTTTAGGGGGGAGGGGCATACAACTTTAAATGTCTGTTTCTTGTATTTATTTTACTGACGATTTTTATAAAAAACGTGGGATTTTAAGGTATGCTTTCTTTAAAAATGTTGGCCTTTTTTTTTCTTTTAAAGTATAGGATACATCCTGTTCTCATGAAAAAGATATCTCAACAATGCCTTTGGGGAACATCTTTTAATTTGGTTTAAACATCCATTTGGACTCAACGATGAACAGATTACAATTTGTTGGTCGTTGGTCAAATGTCAAAGATACTGTGACTTTGTCTTGCTTCTCCTTGTGAACGCTATATCACAAAACAGATTTTTTTTCAAATTTGGCACATTCATTTAGACACAACAATGAGCTGATAAGATTTTGGTGGTCAAGGCCACTGTGAAATTGCATCTGTCTCATTCTCAATAACAACTCAACTCATAACTCCTGTAGGGAATTTCTTAAAAAATGTCCATGTTGAGTCAGGGATGGAAGAATTAGAATTTAGTGGTGGCACCTTTTATGACAATTTTATAACTCTGTATCTACCCAGTGTGAGCTCATACCTACCTATAGTAAATTCTTTGTTCCTGCAAGTTGTGTTTGGACAGATGGTAACTGTAGGTCCAGTGTTTTAGATACTTGAGCTCAACTGGCACCCTAAGTCTAGAAGAACACTTCCTAGAAGCAAATCCCTGTGGACATACGCAGATATGTTGGGCAACTGATAGAAACCATTTGTGTAACCAGCAAGAAGTACAAATGCCACTTCCTTCTATTTGTCCAGTGTCAGACAGCAACTTGCATGTTTCTATCCATGTCTCTGTACTGACCCAAGCACTCGTAATAAACGTTTGCTGGTTGAAGTGTCAACGGGTATCTCATTTCCTAAGTAAGAGTCATCCTAGAAATTCATCCTATCAATACAAAAGGTCAAAGGACAACTGTGACATCCTGTAACACATTTTCTTGAAACTTGGCACAAACATAAACTTAGACTCATGGATTAACTGATGATTTTGGTGGTTAAAGGTCAAGGTCGCTGTAACCTTGCATTTGTCTAATTCTTGTCAAAGTTATATGTCAAGAACGCCCTGAGGGAAGTTCTTCAAATTTTACACAAGCATTCATTTTGACTCATTGATGAACTGTTGAGAATGTGGTGCTCAGAGGTCGAGGTCACCGTGACCTTGCATTTATGTGAATGTGATAGGTGCTATATCTCAAGAAGGCCTTGAGGGAATGTCCTCAAATTTAACACTTGGACTCAAGAATGAACCAATTAGAATTTGGTGGTCAAGGTCAAAGTCACAGTAACCTCATAAAACATGCTTTTGGCCCTAACATTTTTGGCTCATGTTTCTCACAAATGTCTATTAGGGTATAATAATGAAGTTCTGGCATTTATGTCCAGGTCAAAGGTCAACTGTGACATTATAATGTTCTGTAAAAACACTTTTCTAATGTTCTAATGTTAAATGTTTTTTTGTGCTGCCTGGGGAAAAATGTGTGTGAAGCATCCATGATTTCACAGACATGGATGTAAATGGTTGGAGAAACCTGAATGGTTTGCAGAGGTATACAACTGCCAGGCAGTAATTCTAGTTATACGGTCAGTCGTCATTACATCTTCCTTTCTGACAGGAAGCTGAGCGAGCAACGACCTCATGTGATGTTAAACCAGTTTCCCTGTGAGAGCATCGTCACTGTGAAGGACCTCATGGCCGCTGTGGCCCGCAGACTGAGAGGTGGCCCGCAGCCTGATTGGCTACCAGAGACCTTCAACCTCCAGTCAGAGCTGCCACAGTTCATCAAGCGTTATCAAGAGAGACAACACAGGTTTGAGTGTTCTATTTTTAATACTTCTGTGGAATCACAAGCCTGTAGTTGGTAGTGATGGTCTGATCAGCTCTGGAAAAAATAAAGTGTGTGCGTGTGTGTGTGTGCGCGTCTGTGTGTGTTTTTCAGGGGAGAGGATAACCACTGGATCTGTAAACCCTGGAACTTGGCCCGTGGACTGGATACACATATCACCAACAACCTGGACTACATAATCAGACAAAGAGAGAGTACACCAAAGGTACACACACTTGTCTAAATATATTAAGGCCAAAGGTCATAACAACAAGGGGCAGACATGGGCTGATAAATATCAAAAGGGCATCTTTGTATATTAAGGTATGAAAGGACTCTGCCAAGAACCACAAACATATCAAGATATTAACCCTTAGGGACTGTGTGGTGCATTTAGCGTGCTTTTCATTCTTCATTTTTTGAACATTTTGGCTGTGTTCATGCATATGGCATACATTTTGGATTGTGTATTTTTGTTTAATCTGTGAATTTCAAGCTCAGCTCCTACAATAAGTCTAAAATACACTGTGGAAACTAAATTGTTACATTTAGACTGTTAAGGTAAAAAAATGCTCCATTTTAACCCATTCAGAGTTTTTTGATCCCACAGCCATCAAAGCATACAAACATGCATTGTATTATTTCTGGGTGTCATTCTGGGCTTTTGCCTTGGAATTTGTCATTTTGACTATCTTTTACCTGATGATGTCATTTTGACCAAATTTGGCATATGGAGAAAATACATGCATTACATTAGGTGCACTGTCACACTCAGTGTTGCTGCAAATCATTGACATATCCCAGGCTGTGATAATAATAAAAAAAATCTAGTTTGCATGTCATATATTGAAAATAATTCATTTTTTGTATTGTGTGTTTTTCATCTAAAACATAGTAGCATCATGACAAAAAAACTGGCATTTAAAGGGTTAAAATTCTGAAAATTCATGAATGTTTGATTTTTATGATTAGTACTAATGTTGGTTAAAAAAAAATAAACTCAGGGTGCCTGGTGGCTCAGTCGATAGTGCGGGCACCCCATGTTTAGAGGCTGTGTCCTCGCCGCAGCGGCTGCAGGTTCGATTCCAGCCTTAGCCCTTTGCTGCATGTCATCCCCTCTCTCTCCTCCTTACACACTCATGCTGTCCTATCAATTAAAGGCAAAAACGCCCAAAAAATTATCTTAAAAAAATTAAAATGAAAAAAATAAACTCAATGAGAGTGGAAAATCATATTAATGTATAATCAGTATTGTCATTCTTTACACAGACCATTTTCTTTGTAACAAAGTGCAATTGCATCAGTGCAAAAAAGATTACATCTACAAACCCCAGTTCCAATGAAGTTAGCATCTTGTGTAAAATGTAAATAAAAACAGAATACAATGATTTGCGAATCCTTTTCAACCTATATTTAATTGAATGCACTACAAAGACAAGATATTGAATGTTCAAACTGATAAACTTTATTGTTTTGTTGCAAATATTCACTCATTTTGAATTTGATGCCTGCAACACGTTCCAAAGAAGCTGTGACAGGGGCAACAGTAGACTGGAAAATTTGAGCAATGCTGAAAAAACACCCGTTTGGAACATTCCACAGGTAAACAGGTTAATTGGAAACAGGTGAGTGTCATGCTTGGGAGCATCCCCGAAGTTCACAAGCAAGGATGGGGCGAGGTTCACCACTTTTTGAACAACTACGTGAGCAAACAGTCCAGCAGTTTAAGAACAATGTTTCTCAACGTACAATTGCAAGGAATTAGGGATTTCATCGTCTACAGTCCATAATATCATCAAAAGATTCAGAGAATCTGGAGAATCTCTGCACATAAGCAGCAAGGCCGAAAACCAACATTGAATGCCTGTGACCTTCGATCCCTCAAGCAGCACTGCATTAAAAACAAACATCATTCTGTAAAGGATACTACCATGTGAGCTCAGGAACACTTGGGAAAACCATTGCCAGTTAACACAGTTCGTCCCAACATCTACAAGTGCAAGTTAAAATGCTACCATGCAAAGCCAAAGCCATGTATCAACACCCAGAAACACCGCCAGCTTCTCTGGGCCCAAGCTCATCTGAGATGGACTGACGCAAAGTGGAAACGTGTGCTGTAGTCTGACGAGTCCACATTTCAAGTTGTCTTTGGAAATCATGGACGTCATGTCCTCCGGGCCAAAGAGGAAAAGGACCATCTAGACTGTTATCAGCGCAAAGTTCAAAAGCCAGTATCTGTGATGGTATGGGGGTGTGTTAGTGCCCATGGCATGGGTAACATCTGGGAAGGCACCATTAATGCTGAAAGGTACATACAGATTTTGGAGCAACATATGCTGCCATCCAGGCAACTCTTTTTCAGGGACATCCCTGCTTATTTCAGCAAGACAATGCCAAGCCACATTCTGCACGCATTACAACAGCGTGGCTTCGTAGTAAAAGGGTGTGGGTACTAGACTGGCTTGCCTGCAGTCCAGACCTGTCTCCCATTGAAAACGTGTGGCGTGTGATTGAGCACAAAATACGACAAGGGAGACCCCGGACTGTTGAGCAACTGAAGTTGTACATCAAGCAAGAATGGGAAAGAATTCCACCTACAAAGCTTCAACAATTAGTGTCCTCAGTTCCCAAACGCTTTTTGAGTGTTATTAACAGGAAAGGTGATTTAACATAGTGGTAAACATGCCCCTGTCCCAGCCTTTTTGGAATGTGTTGCAGGCATCAAATTCAAAATGAGTGAATATTTGCAAAAAAACAATAAAGTTTATCAGTTTGAACATTAAATATCTTGTATTTGTAGTGTATTCAACTGAATATAGGTTGAAAAGGATTCACAAATCATTGTATTCTGTTTTTATTTACGTTTTACACAACCTTCAAACTTCATTGGAATTGGGGTTTGTATTTCTTTCCAATATAAATATAACAGGTGGTGTGTGTGTGTGTATTAATCAGCCTGCTATACAACGATTATACAACCTACATTTATTTTGCTCCTGGGATCACAGTCTTGCACATGCTCGCACAGTCGTTCTCCTGATGACTGCAGCAGTCCCTGGACATTCCATGCAGAAAGTTTGTCTAAGACTTGAAACCCTCCATCTCTGTGCAGCCAAACATTTCCATTACACCACACCAAATCGACCTGGAATGGCCTGTAATTGGCCAAAGTAACCTGTCACAAGCTTGATGTTCTGAAGCCTGAAAACAGATCAGAGACAAGGCACACACATCTAGTTTTCTCTCAAACCTCTTGTTAGTTTTGCCACAATATTTTACAATGTGCTTAGAGGTTATAATGGGATTTTTTCCAAATGACGCAAAAAATAACACGGCCTCTCCCAGCTTTAACAAACTCAAATATTAAAGAGTAACTAAACCCCAATTTTTGGCTTGAGTGCCACCTCCCTGGAATGTAAAAGAAAAGTCTCAAAAAAAGGGGCAGGGTTGGGAGGGAGGCTAACACACGCCCGGTCACCTACCCACCCATACGTACTACATCTTGATCCACAACACCTCCCTGCCCCCCACACATACACAAAGTAATTGGTGTGAGGATGGCAAAGGGGCGGCAACAGGGGGCTCTGTTGGTGATGAAAGCAGGCTCCTGAACACAGGAGATGCCTACTGTATTGACTTTTTTATTGACAAAAACCCCTAATCTCCTCCTCCCCACACTGCCAACATTTCTGCCAGGTCAACTCAACATCCAGTTACCAAAACAGCCCCAAACAAACTCTAAATGTTCCCTATCCTGAGAAGTGCCAGTCCCCAGACACGCTTTTGGCTGCCGACTTCATTCCTTTCTAGGACAAAAACAACCGCCAATCATGGGACATTTCAGCAGTTGCAGACACCAGTTTGCTTGTCCTCAGACCTCAGAGGATCATTCATGAGAGTACACTTGAGTTATTGTGGAATATGACTATGCACACAGTTTACATATTTCTTTGATGATAGTTTTTTTTTTTTTTTTGTGATCAAATGATTCTGGTACTCTAAAATATACAACACGACCAGGATCAGCCAACAAAAGTTATGAGCTCATAGGCTGTAAGTGGTCAAATTTTGATGACAAAGTGATGGTCCCAATGCCAGTGTTCTAATATCACTAGAATAATAGTAAAAATTGCAGTAATGGCAGCCGTTGCATTGTGCAAATATACAGTAGTTAACCCTTTGAAACCTGGAGCAACATCAATTTTCTTTTCCTGCTTTTTGATGCCTTTCATAAGGCATGGGGTTAAGGCAATGAGCAACTTGTAAATGTTTCAAAACTTGCAAAAAAAAAAAAAGAAGGGTTTGGAAAACTATTTTTACAAAGCAATGGGAAAATGTATACAGAAAAAAACAGAAAAAACTAGGGGCAAAATACATTAATAATTGTTATAAGTATATCTTTAATATTGTCACAGAATTATTTTAATTTTTTAAGCACCTTTTTCTAAGTCTTCATTTTTTTGTTTTGTTTTCCTTTCTTTCTTTTTTTAATCTATTTTTCAAGTAATTTTTTGTGCTTTTACTAATTCCTTGCTACTTTTTGGCTTATTTCTTCTTCCATAGCTCATTGTATTCTTCTTGTGTTTTTGAAAGAAAGCAAGCCATATTGCTCAGGTCTCAACGGTTAAATGATATATTCCTCTTTAATTTCAATACTAACACATAGATGTTTTATTGTGCGTGTCTTTGTTTTCCAGGTGGTGTGTAAGTACCTTGAGGATCCAGTGCTTTTCAACAGAGAGGAGGTTGGAATGGTGAAGTTTGACATTCGCTACATGCTGATGCTGCGCTCTGTGCAGCCTCTGCGCCTCTATGCCTACGACGTCTTCTGGCTGCGCTTTGCTAATAGGTACAACATACAGACATGCATACACATAGTACACGCATATATCAGAATCAGCTTTAATTGCATTCAGTGTGAACACATACAAGGAATTTGCCTCCAGATTTTTTATTGCTTTCAGTGTAGACTCACAAAAGTAAAGATACAGCTGAAGACAAGGACAACAAATCTGGAACACTATGTATATACTGTACATAAATGGATGGTATTGCAAATGGTCCTGGAATAAATATGGAATAATTAATGTAACCGGTTGCTTTTTATACAAACCCCAATTCCAATAAAGTTGGGACATTGTGTAAAACGTAAATAAACACAGTATACAATGATTTGCAAACCCTTTTCAACCTACATTCAATTAAATACACTACAAAGACAAGATATTTAATGTTCAAACTGATAAACTCTATTGTTTTTTGCAAATATTCAGTCATTTTGAATTTGATGCCTGCAACACATTCCAAAAAAGCTGGGACAGGGGCATGTTTACCACTCTGTTACATCACCTTTCCTTTTAGCAACACTCATAAATGTTTGTGAATGAAGGACACTGAAGCTCTGTAGGTGGAATTCCTTCCCATTCTTGCTTGATGTACGACTTCGGTTGCTCAACAGTCCGGGGTTTCCGTTGTTGCTTGGATGGCTTAATGTGTTGCTCCAAAACCTGTATGTATATTCAGCATTGATGGTGCCTTCACAGACGTGCAATTTACCCATAACATGGGCACTAACACACCCCCACACCATCACAGATACTTGGCCTGGAGGACACGACGTCCATGATTTCCAAAGACAGTTTGAAATGTGGGCTCGTCAGACCACAGCACACTTTTCCACTTTGCATCAGTCCATCTCAGATGAGCTCGGGCTTAGAGAAGCAGGCGTTTTTTTTTGGGTGTTGTTGATACATGGCTTTCGCTTTGCATGATAGCGTTTTAACTTGCACTTGTAGATGTTGGGACGAACTGTGTTAACTGGCAATGGTTTTCCGAAGTGTTCCTGAGCCCACATGGTAGTATCCTTTACAGAATGATGGCGGTTTTTAATGCAGTGCTGCCTGAGGGATCGAAGGTCACAGGCATTCAATGTTGGTTTTCGGACTTGCCGCTTATGTGCAGAGATTTCTCCAGATTCTCTGAATCTTTTGATGATATTATGGACTGTAGACGATGAAATCCCTACATTCATTGCAATTGTACGTTGAGAAACGTGGTTCTTAAACTGTTTGACTATTTGCTCATGCAGTTGTTCAAAAAGTGGCGTACCTTGCCCTATCCTTGCTTATGAATGACTGAGCCTTTCAGGGATTCTCCCAAGCATGACACTCACCTGTTTCCAGTTAACCTCCAAATACGTGTTTTTTGAGCATTCCTCAAATTTCCCAGTCTGTTGTTGTCCCTGTCCCAGCTTCTTTGTAACGTGTTGCAGGCATCAAATTCAAAATGAGTGAATATTTGCAACAAAACAATAAAGTTTCAGTTTCAGTTTGAACATTCAATATCTTATCTACAACGTCCCATCTTCATTGGAATTGGGGTATGTACATAAGGAAGGTGATATTTACATGTTTCCAGAGTGTATTTTAATCCTTAGGGCCCACTTTAATATTACACACACTCATATCGCTTTGCACACAAAAAAATATAATAAAAAATATTTAAAAATTATAAATTAATATCATTCTACTGTTTCTACTGTCATTTAGTTCATTTTTAACCAACATCAGTTCTGGTCATAGATATCAAATAATTATAAATTTTCAGAATTTCAACCTTTTAAATGCCAGGTTTTTGTCATGATGTGTTTTGGAAAAGACCCAGAAGACTGTCAATTCACTGGAGATGAGCAGAGTCAGTAGCAAACAAAGAGTTTATTGGAGTAGTTGGCAGTACAACAACAAACTTGAGTCAAACCCCAGATCTGACTGACTAACACTCTCAAAACATCTCTTCTTAAACTCTTTGGAGACTCAGTGGTGTCTCCACCTCCTCTGGTGGTCCCAGGAGATTCCTCCTTCTTATGTCCTTCCCACATGGCTTCGATTTTAATTGTGTCTGATCTTAACAGGTAATTTATGTATACTTTATGTATCTTCTGGCTTTCCATCTGCCCCATTATTTCTGGAGTCCTCTGCTGTATATTTTTAAAAAAGCTGCTGCAACTTTATTTGTTTGTTAGCACACAATTATCTATTCAATTATATCCATTAATGTTTTCACACAAAGGCTTACATAAATGTTCCCTTATTTGTTGACACATAGTGATTCACACAGGTATATTAGATACTGCTTCAGTGATACTCTAAATAAATTTTTACTACACACTAGGTTATATGAGTAACATTATTATGCTTTCCATTTCTTTTAAGTGTAGATCATAGCGCAGGCTAAGCACACCTGGGATTACCCGTATTTACTATGGGGCCCCTCGCCTGGGCTTCTTAGATGTTTGTTTACCACCTAGATAATCATATTATATGGTTTGACTTTCATCCCTATAGAAACAAACATGTTTACATGCTTATCAGACTTTGTAGTTTTGCACTACAGCACTCATCTTCTTGTTGAAAAAAAAATTGTCTGCCGTCGCCACTGGCCTGGGGTGCCCTGTGGTTGTGGCGGTTATGCACCCATGTGTGGACCCTGGAAGTATTTCGGTTGGGTGCCTGGAGGTGATGGGCCCCAACTAGCTATATAGTGGTCATGTCCATTGTTCTCTGCATATCCTGCCATGACTGCTTTATCTAATTAATACGAACATAAAATGATTAGTACATGTGTCTTGATTAGCCTACACACAAGTCTTTTGTGCAGTTTGCTTTACCTTATTATTCATGCACTATTCATGTCTTCCTACGTTATGTGTCTGTACAGTTGTGTACTGGGTTAGTTGTTCAAGGTTTCATGTTTGGGATGGTGACATCATTCAGCTATTTCCTTCTTGTGTCCATGTGCATGTATACACTCACTGCTTCACAGTTGAGGCTGATGGCTTTATGTGAGTCTCATATGTGCAATAGTCGTGCATAGGATTTAGCTCGATGTTAACATTTTGTTCCGTCACTTAGGGGAACTGTCCCATCATCATCATCATCATCATCATCATCATCATCATCATCATCATCATCATCATCATGCACAATGGCCCTTTTTATCACGATTTGCACTAGGGGGAATATTCAGCATGATATAATTAGCAGTAATCCTATCACTAGCCCGATGGATATTCCAACTACTCTGAAAATCTTGGTTAAGGATAGACTCTGTAACCATTCCATCAGTGTGGGGACTCTTGTGTTCCAATTAGAGTCCCTGATGTGCCGGTTGCGCATTACTCTCATATTGCATAGAGCTTTAGTCAAGTTACCGTCATCTCCTTTGTGCATGGGGATGATCATACAGCAATCACTGCCAGTCACTTCACACACACCTTGATCTTCTGATAGTAGTGTTTCTATGGTTTATCTGTTTTGCATGGTCATCAGTGATGTTTTATGCAGTTGCGCACTGACTCCTTCCAACGCGTCAGTAGACCGATTTTTGAACCGCTGCTGGTTGTACCACCGGTAATTCACACATCTGCTGTTTTGGACTATGTACTGTGCATTTTGTATGGGGCATGTGAAGGGGAAGCCTTCCGTGGTGTGTCCAGCATTTATCCAGGACTCGCCTATGACCTCATGGTCCTTTGGCACGCCATATGGCACCTGATCCTATGATATGTATACTTGGTCATCTTCTCCCTATGGTGTGCTAGGGGCTACATCTCGTCGTTCTCTACTCATAACCTCTTTAGTCATGTCATCATCAGCAATATTAAATATCATTATTGGTCCTGTTAACATGACTGCGGCGCATATGCCCTTCCAGCTTTTTGACAATACTGCTTTTACTTGCTTTTCTTTGTCACATTGCCAAAATATGTCTGCCATGGGTTCAGTGCCATCAATAGTATTATATATCCAGATCCATGTGGCGTTGTAGATATCTTGGCCCATTGCTCTGTCTCCTGCCCCTCTTACAACCTGATTACATTGTATTTTTGCCTGATGAGTGATGCTGCATATTTGCGAGGTCCAGGTGTCACCGGATAGAATGTGGGTGTAGTTTTCTTGTTTACATTGTATTTGACCTTTTGCCTCTAGTGTCTCTAGGAAGTTAACTTTTTCTCCTCTGTCGGTGCTGCACAGAATGGAAACACAGTGTTTCTGCTCATGTGGATGACTGGTGGCACCTCGTGTAGCAGTTATTAATAACTACGTTAGAATTTGGATTTTGCACTCGTTAAAGTAAGTTTCCTGGGAGCCCTGACTCATCTTTTCTATCCAGTCCTTCAGCAACATCTTTTTTAAATTGCACAATCTGCTCATCATCATTCAAATCCACATTGTACCACCTACCTAGGCTCTTCACTGACTTTTCAGAAACTAATCTGTATTCCGCCATCCTTTGGGTTAATCACAGTTAGCTTTAATTTGTTGACTCTGGGTTGATCAGGGAATGTGTAATACAAGTGCTCGGGTCGATACAGAAATGAAAGGAACATGCAAGTTCCCATTTGACACAGAACAGAGAGTCCTCTGATGGATGAAGAATGTGACACTACTGCTAGACTTTACCATAGATAGGTATGGACTAACCAGAGGTAGATACAAAGTTATAAAACAGCTGTAAAGCAAGAATAATCATAAAAATGTAGTCTAACACCTCTTGTTACTATGTATTTTTTATTATCTTTTATAATTATTTTATAACTCTGTATCTACCTCATGTTAACTTTTACCAACTCACAGTTATGTCAATGGCCTTGCAGGTCATGGTAGGCATATGGTAATGATCGCGTGAGGACTACCCCCATGTCCTGTACCCCTTATGGGCTTTGTCGGCCAGCGACTTGCATGATACTTTGTTTCTGTATTGACCCGAGTACTTGTATTAAACATTTCCTGATTGAAGCATCAATCGGTGTCTGCCTTCTTGAAGAAATCATCCTTTCACCTCTAGAAGACAAAAGTCATGAGTAAACATCCTCCAAGGGCCATAAACATCCGTACAAAATTTCATGGCTATCCATCCAAAACGTGGCAAGGTAACCTTAGTCTGGACCAATGTAATGGACTGATCAACATGCAATTTTAGACCAAGTTGATTTGTATTTGTTTCAAAATAAAATAAATAAAAAATAAAAAATAAAATATTATACAAAAACAGACAGACCAAAAAACAAAGAAATAATTACAGACAATTAAAAATATAAAGCAAAAGAAATGGCCAATATACAATGACTTGCTTTACACATTTGGAAAGGAGTGAGAAGAAGTACAAATTTATTTGTACTTCTTCCCCAAAAGTCATTGAAATTTAATTAAATAGCTTCTTTATTCATTTAAACCTAGAGTATAAGTAATGAAATATATACACACATCCATACACTCAAAATTAAATTTCTACAATTTTTCATAACTATTTACAGAAAAAAAAGAAAGATAAAGCAAGAAAATAATAAATAATCAAAACAGTGGCCCCTGTAAACATCTAGTGATTGTTAAAGCCTCTCTTCATCCCTGCACTTTGTGAAAATCATGTTTTTGATCTAGTTGCTACCAGTGTGTCTATAAACAATACCCGTGTCAAGAAATGTCTAAAATTTCAGAATGTACATGTGACTTGGCATGTTCTGGTTTAGTTTTGTTGGTAGTGATAATAAAGGATTCATTCAGAGATTGAAGTTTTTCTTGTGCCTGGACCTGATGTTTGTTTCTTCTCTTTAGACCATTCTCCTTGGACCATTTTGATGATTACCAAAAGCACTTCACCGTCATGAACTACACAGATGGAGTGGAACTGAAGCAGGTACCTTTTTACTGATGTTTTCTGTTAGCTTATCAAAGCACTATCCATTGGTGCAATCAGTCTGAGGCCACAAGAACATGATCTGGTCCCTGCAGTCTGTACTGGCTACATGGTAAGAACATGAAGAGTTGGAGACGTTATGGTAAACACTCAGAAGAGTTTTCATTAGCTAGCTCAGACTTCTGATAAATGATCCAATCTTGCAAGTTTCTCTTCAGTTGAAGACAGAAAACGTTGCTTCAGGAAGGATTCACTGGAGATGAGCAGAGTCAGTTGCAAACAAGGAGTTTATTGGAATAGTTGGCAGTACAACAAACTTGAGTCAAACCTGGGATCTGACTGACTAACACTCTCAAAAGCATCTCTTCTTACACTTTTGGAGACTCTGGGACGACACCGCCCTCTCTAGGAGTCCCAGGACATTCGTCCTTCTCATGTCCTTTCCACATGTCCTCAATTGTAATCGTGTTGGGCTTTTTGGTTTTTCTCATGTATTTATTCATTGTCTGTCTATCACCATTGTTTTCTGAATTCTTTATTATGTATTTCTTAAAAATTGATGCAACTTTATTTGTTTGGCAATACACACAATTATCTATTCCTTTATATTCAATATTGTCACACAAAGTTTATATGTTATTTTCTTATTGTCATACAACACTTATAATATTTTCTTAGTTGATATTCAGTGATTCACTCAAGTATATTAGGTACTATTTCAGTATTCATTCTTAATACATTTCATTCAGTGCACATTAGGTTATATAATGAGTTTTTATAATTACCTTAATTGTAGTTTCAGTATCCTGCCTGCTTTATCACTTTCTGCTCCTGGGTTGGGATCATAGTACAGGCTGAACACGTGGAGCCACGCCTTATGGCTATTTTGGGGACCTCATAAGGGCTTCTTTGATATTCTTCTTCATCAGTCGAATTTGGCTGAGGCCTCTCGTCTGGGCTTCCTGGATGTACATACTACCATTCGGATTTATCTAAGGGGCCTCTCACCTAGGCTTTGTTTGGTCATTTGGGTCATTACTCGCCCCAAGCATGTTTCTTCATTATGTCATTACTTAACACAAACATGTTTCCTCATTATATGGCTTGACCTTTGTCCCTTACAGACACAAACAACATGCTTTATGAGCCTGCCTGTGATCTCCTCACCCTTTCTTTTTCTTTGGCAGGGGGTTTTTGCACAACAGAGACACCCTGCAGCCTCGGAGAAGGCTATAAAAGCAAGTGTAGTAAGAGTGTTAGTCAGTCTGATCCTGGGATTGACTTGAGTTTGTTGTTGTGTTGCTGAAGACTGCAATAAACTCTTTTTGCAACTGACTGCAAACTCACTGCTCATTTCCATCCTCTCAGTTGACTTCATCTGACTTCAACTGAAGAAGCTTTCAAATTACATTATTTAGCCCAAAATTAAGTTAACTTAAGATAGTCTTCTGAGTGTCTACCACAACAGTAACCATGGTGTCTACGGGTGTGTGCTTGTTGCGGTGGCATGACCTTTCTTAACAAAATGCATTTATGATTGTTTTTTTTTTTTTTTTCATTTTTCGTAGATCCTAGCTCCATCATTTTGCACTAAAAGTGCACCAGATTGATGTATTTGAATTTAAAATGTTCACTTTTTTTTTTTCCTCTAGAGGGTTAGAGGGTCCCGTACAGGCTCCAATGTCCACCCACCATAGCCTCTAAAACTTCCATGGAAAACACTGACTTCCTATTAGGGAAGATTATTCCCTTCTGATTATTTTTGCAGGGAGGGGCATGGTGTGTTGTGGAAGATTTTCAGAAGAGTATCTTAAATTAACTCTAAACTTCATGGTCTAAACTGTCTGAACTTGAAAGCTTTCCTCTTCAGTGGAGTCAGATGGAGTTACTCAAGAAGATAACTGGAGATGGCAAAGTCAGGTGCAAAGAGTTAATTACAGTATTTAGCAGCACAACAAACTCAGTCAACCCTGGGATTAGACTGACTAACACTCTCAAAGCATTCAACTGTATGCTCTTTTGGAGGCTCCAGAGTGTCTCCACCCTTTGGGGACCCAGGAGTCTCCTCCTTCTTATGTTCGCATCTCTTAGCCTGTCTGGTATTGGCTGGTACTTTAGGTACTTTCCATGGGCAAACTCTATCTCCCTCCTGACACCATTATTTCCCATATTGTTTTTTTTAACAGTTAGTGAAATCACTGACTCTCTCCATCTCTAGGTGCACTACGATGAGTTCATCCCCATGTTTGAGAATCAGTACCCACTGTATCCATGGAAGGAGGTGGAAGTAAGTGGAAACTTTATCTCTTTTCAACAATGGGAACTTTTCCAGATATTCATAGTTTTCAGTCACGTGACTGGCACGGAGCCTGTGGTGCCAAACACTCAAAAGATTTGTTTTTAGCTAACTCAAACTTCTTTTTAGATCTAAATAATCTAATCTTACAGGCTTCTTATCTTCAGTTGAAGACAGATGATGTTGCTTCAGGAACGACTCACTAGAGATGAGCAGTCAGTTTTAAACAAAGAGTTTATTGGAGTATTTGGCAGTACAACAACAAACTCGAGTTAAACCTGGGATCTGACTGACTAATAAGCATCTTTTCTTATGCTCTTGGAGACTCTGGGATGACACTGCCCTCTCTGGGAGTCCCAGGAGATCCCTCCTTCTCATGTACTTTTCACGTATGTGCGATTCTAATCGTGTCTGACTTTTTAGGTATTCCAATGAAGTTGGGATGTTGTGTAGAACGTAACTAAAGACAGAATACAATGATTTGCAGATCCTTTTCAACCTATTCAATTGAATACGCTACAAAGACAAGATGTTTAATGTTCAAACTGATAAACTTTATTGTTTTTTTAATATCATTAATTTTGAATTTGATGCCTGCAACACGTTCCAAAAAGCTCTTTAAATTGTAGGCCTCTTCCAGACGGATGTCTGGCCTCAGGGTGGTTGCAACAATGTGCTGGGGAAACTTAAGCTGTCTGTCGACCTGTGCTCCAGGTTGACAGACAGCTGCCAGTCCTTTGCAGTTGCCAGGAGTTCAGATGGGTTCCTGGCTCCTGTGGTTCTTCGCAGCTGTTCTCCAGCCTTCACGAAGGCGATCGCCTGGTTGGTGGAGCGGGACTGTCTGCTGCTACTGCTGATTCCCACGCTGATGGCTTCCGTGGTGGGTTTCAGAACCTGGTTTTGGCGCCAGGTGAACTGACCCTGCCCAAGAGTTACTGGACAGCAGCTCAGGATGTGCTCCTGCCTGGGCATTTCTGGCAGTTTGGAGACTCTGTTTTGCCCCAGATGGAGAGGTTTGATGGGCTCGGCAGAGTGTCGTACACTGCATGGACAAGGAACTTTATGCGCTGTGGTTCTGCCCGCCAGAGATCAGTCCATGTGACTTTCCGGTCGATGGCCTGCTCCCACCTTGTCCAGGCACCCTGCTGCCCCAGGCCGACAGCTCTGCTGGTCCTCCGCTCCTCCACCTCTGCCCTCACTTTCTCCTGGACCAGTCTGCGTCTCTCCTTCCCCTTGGCCTTCTCGTACTGTGGAGTTGGAAAGGTCCCCAGACCAGCTCTGCCTCGGGTCACTGCTCTAACCAGGACTCTGTGGCGTATCCACGACTCTGCTGCGATACAGCTTCGTCGGCTTTCCACTTCCTCATGGTTTTCACCTTGACCCCTCATTGACCCCACCTTGGGGTCGCTGGAGTCCCTATATAACATCACCTCTCTTGCCCTTGTCACCTTAAACTCCTCCTCTAGTGACTTCAGGGGCAGCTGAAGCTTGGTGTCGCGTCCATAGAGGGCAATGCTGCTGAGGCTCCTAGGCAGTCCCAGCCACCTACTGAGAAAGCTGCAGACTTTTTTTTTCCAAGCCCTCTACAGTGGAGATAGGAACTTCATAGATGAGCAAAGGCCAAAGTATCCTAGGCAGGATACCATGTTGGTAGATCCAAGCCTTGAACTTTCCGGGAAGCCCTGACCGGTCCACTGCTCTCAACCAGCTCTCTAGTTCCTGACAGGTTTCCTGAACAGATACTGAATTTTTCAGGCTGCTGTTTAACACCTTGCCAAGGCTCTTCACTGGCTTTTCAGAGACAGTTGGGATTGGTGTCCCTCCAATGCTGAAGCAGAACCTGTCCACAACTTTGCCCTTCTTCAGCACCAGTGATCTTGATTTTGCAGGCTTGAACCTCATCCTTGCCCATCCAATGAGTTCCTCCAGCCCTTGCAGAATCCACCTGCTCCCTGGTACTGACTCTATGTTAACAGTCAGGTCATCCATGAAGGACCTGATTGGCGGTTGGCACATTCCTGTTCTGGTCTTTGGGTCCCGGCCCTAAACATCAGCTAAATCTAAAACCTGCTAAGAAGTGTTCTTTCTTGACTCAGTGGTCCTGACTGAACCTGTATGTACCTTTCAGCATTAATGGTGCCTTCACAGATGTGTAACACACCCCCATACCATTACAGATGCTGGCTTTTGAATTTTGCGCTGATAACAGTCTGGATGGTCCTTTTCCTCTTTGGCCCCGGAGGACACGATGTCCATGATTTCCAAAGACAACTTGTGGACTCATCAGACCACAGCACACTTCTCCACTTTGCATCAGCCCATCTCAGTTGAGTTCGGGTCCAGAGAAGCCGGCAGCGTTTCTGGATGTTGTTGATATATGGCTTTTGCTGTGCACGGTAGAGTTTTAACTTGCACTTTTAGATATTGCGACAAACTGTGTGAACTGACAATGGTTTGTCAGTGTTCCTGAGCCCACATGGTAATATCCTTTGCAGAATGATGTTGGTTTTTATTGCAGTGCCGCCTGAGGAAAGTTCAGCGACATTCAATGCTGGTATTTGGCCTTGCCACTTACATGCAGAGATTTCTCCAGATTCTCTGAATCTTTTGATAATATTATGGACTGTAGATGATAAAATCCCTAAATTCCTTGCAATTGTACGTTGAGAAATGTTCTTTTTAAACTGTTGGACTATTTGCTCACGCAGTTGTACACAAAGTGGGGAACCTCGCCCCATCCTTGCTTGTGAACGACTGAGTCTTTTGGGGATGCTCCTTTTATATCCAATCATGACACTCACCTGTTTCCAATTAACCTGTTCACCTGTGGAATGTTCCAAACGGGTGTTTTTTGAGCATTCCTCAACTTTCCCAGTGTTTTGTTGCTCCTGTCCCAGCTTTTTTTGGAATGTGTTGCAGGCATCATATTCAAAATGAGTGAATATTTGCAAAAAACAATTTAGTTAAACTTAGTTTAAACATTAAATATCTTGTCTTTGTCGTGTATTCGCTTGAATATAGGTTGAAAAGGATTCGCAAATCATTATATTCTGTTTTTTTTTTTTTATGTTTTACACAACGTCCCAACTTCATTGGAATTGGGTTGGTATTTACGCACTCTCTGTCTACCACCATTATTTTCGAAATTCTTTGCTATGTTTTTTTTTTTTAATTAATGCAACTTTATGTGTTTACCAACACACAATTATCTGTTCTTTTTGTATTCAGTATTGTTGTCACACAAGGTTTATATAATGTTTTTTTTAGTTGTTGATATACAGTGATTCAGTCAGGTATACCATCTCAATGTTCATTCTAAATACATTTCATCCAGTGCCCATTAAGTTATACAGTGAGTTCTTATAATTATATATCTATAATAAATTCAGTGTCATGGTTTTTCCATCTCTCTTGCTCGTGGGTGGGGTTCACAGTTTGGGCTGAACATGTGAGATCATACCCATGGCTATCTTGGGGCCCTTGCATGGCTTATTTGATGTTCTTCTTTATCATTTGAGTTTAGGCGAGGCCTCTCACCTGAGCGTCATGAAAGTACATGCTATTGGTCGAACCTATCTGAGTCCCCTTGCCTAGTCTTTAGTTGTTGGTGTCATCATTTGACAAAAATATGTTTTTTTGTATATGGTCTGACCTTCGTCCCATATAGAAACAGCCACATGTGCATGCTCATCAGACCTACCTGTGATCTCCACACCCTTCTTGATGCTACAGTATGTCAGGGGATTTTGCACTACAAGCCTTGGAGGGCAAAACAACGCTCCAACACAGTGGCCAATGTGGGAATCATTCAGGAATTCATATTAGATGGCATTTTTCGATATCTTAGGGGGAATTCCTTTTTCTGGTCGGGGAAATTGATGACTCTGTTTTGTGGGGGGCACACTCCTTTTCGAGTGCAGCTGTGGTATAAAAGTCTATACGTTTTGAGGTTTGTCAGAGAACTCTGGGTCTCGTTGCTGCATGTGTTAAAAAGACTTGATTCCTCACACCGAGTCTCGAGTCTGTCACTTCTATAGAGAGGGGAATTGCCCTCACAGCCAACAGTGGAGATGCCAGTGAACTGCAGCAAAAACCCGTCAGATTTCTTTTTTTTTCATGCCGTTAATATTTAGATCTCACCTCCAAAAAAAGAAAATCAAAGAAATGTGAACAAATGGCAAGTTTTGGGCGCTTGGGATCCAGTTATAGCACCTGCTGCAGCATTTCTATCACTAAAAACAGCTCAGTTTCTGCCAGAGATGCAAAGTGACTACAAATAGACACAAAAGGACCAAGACAGTCACAAATTGGCTAAAATAAGACACTAAATGACTCAAAAAGACTGACTCAAAATGATCAAGAAAGACACAAAATGGCTACAAAGAGATACAAAATGACTGCAGACAGACACAAAACAGACAAAAAAAATGGCTACAAAGAGACACAAAATGACTAAAAAGATACAAAACGACCAAGAAAGACACTAAATGACAAAAAAAACACAAAATGACAACAGACAGACACAAAACAGCCAAAAAATGGCTACAAAGAGACACAAAATCACACAAAAAAAACAGGCTAAACAGCCTGTACTTTTTGGTCGTTTTTTTTCTTTAGGGTTTTTAACACAACAATGTCCATAACACGTTCCTTCCTCCCTCTCACAGACGGAGGTGTTTAAAGCGTTCAGGGAGTTCTTCGAGGCAGCCTCATCTCGACCAGCTCCTTACGGTATTTGTTCCTACCCGTCGTCCCGGGCGATCTACGCTGTAGACCTCATGCTGAAGTGGAGCAAGGGGCCTAATGGTGAGCATCTGTTGTATACTTACTTTATCAGTGTGCTAAAGAAGCATCTACTAATGTTAGACACTGAGTCGCATTGGGCCTGAGCCCAAACTGTTTCAGAGGCCATAACTCTACTCTCCATCTCTCAGATGTTGATGCTAATGAGGTTTCAGATGCAGATGCAGAGGTCCCATGTGGCATTTCCAGTGACAAGTGGTTGTAACGGTCAAGGGTCAAGCTGGGGATTTAAGTGTACTACATTTGGATCAGGTTTAATTTTGCCCAGGGTTCTTTTAATCTGACTGTTTTTAGGTCCCTTTGGGATCAGGTCTCTTAAAAATGTCTTGTACATACCTGGCTCATATGGGTCAGCTTTAGACTTGAGAGGACCTTTAAACCAGGACTCTAACTTTCAGACACTGCCACTATGCCAGTGTGACCTCTGTTCCTTTAGGGGTTTACAGTAAATACAATCAGATTCTTGTTGTCTGCTGGAGGGGAGATCACATGGACTTCAGGGTTTCCCACACATTCACAGCACTCATGGATCAGTCAGACTATGCTAGTGGGCCCGTAGCCCTTGGAGAAATGCGCAAGTTTCTCTGTCCTTCGTCAGGTTGCTACAGTGGGTCCCCTACGCGACCCAGCCTCCAGAACCCACTGTGGCCTCATCACCAACGTGAAGTGCCAGCACAGCCCGGGCACCTGGAGGGGAGCATGGGAAGAGGAGAGGAGGAGGGCACTCATATCTGAGGCCCTGTTAGTACCCTATCGGGATATCGCTAACCAAAAAGGCGAAAACCTGTCGTTTTTTTGTTTTTTTGTTTTTTTGACACTCACTCCAATATGATCACTTCACAAAAAGGGCTTGTAGCTTCATTTTTTTTTTACTCGCCTTTTATTTGTTCACTCAGTCATAGTTGGTGAGGTTTAATGCAAAAGGTATAAAAAAGAAAAAGTTAAAACAAGAAACAAAATCAGTAGAACTGGTCTGGTTCTGTTTTCAGATGCCTATAAATCAGGCTGAAAAATTCATGGTTGGGTCTGATTTTAAAACTCTTTAGATAACATTTTTAAAAAACTAAAATTTGGTTTAGTGGTTTGCTTTAATTGTTGACAAATCCGCAGCATCTGCTTTCGGACTCTCATCCCAGGTCCCCGCCTTCATTAATTGCATTATTTTCCACTTGTTCAACACTGGAAAAAGAGCTCTCTTTTTTTCTGTCCTGCACCAATGAGCAGCTCTCATAGGAATAAACCAGGCCCCGCCTCAAACGCTGTATCCAGACTTTCTTTAATACATCCATGCTGTCAGCACATGTTGCTTTGGCGAGCACATAGCTGCAGTTTTTAATTTTAAAATTAGATGGATCAGATTTATAAACCCCAATTCCAATGAAGTTGGGACGTTGTGTAAAACTTAAATAAAAACAGAATACAATGATTTAGGAATCCTTTTCAACCTATATTCAATTGAATACACTACAAAGACAAGATATTTAATGTTCAAACTGATAAACTGTATTGTTTTTTGCAAATATTCAGTCATTTTGAATTTGATGCCTGCAACACATTCCAAAAAAGCTGGGACAATGGCATGTTTACCACTGTGTTACATCATCTTTCCTTTTAACAACACCTAATAAGCGTTTGGGAACTAGGGACACTAATTGTTGAAGCTTTGTGGGTGGAATTCTTACCCCATTCTTGCTTGATGTATGTCTTCAGTTGCTCAACAGTTTGGGGTTTCCGTTGTCATATTTTGCGCTTCATAATGCGCCACACATTTTCAGTGGGAGACAGGTCTGAACTGCAGGCAGGCCAGTCTAGTACCCACACCCTTTTACTACAAAGTCACACTGTGTGTAACACGTGCAGTATGTGGCTTGGCATTGTCTTGCTGAAATAAGCAGGGATGTCCCTGAAAAAGAGTTGCTTGGATGGCAGCATATGTTGCTCCAAAACCTGCATGTGCGTTTCAGCATTAATGGTGCCTTCACAGATGTGCAAGTTACTCATGCAATGGGTACTAACAGATGGTGGCTTTTGCACTATGCACTGATAACACGCTGGATGGGTCTTTTCCTCTTTGGCCCGGAGGACACCATATCCATTTCCAAAGACAATTTGAAATGTGGGCTCGTCAGACTTTCCACTTTGCGTCAGTCCATCTCAGATGAGCTCAGGCCTAGAGAAGCTGGTGGTGTTTCTGGGTGTTGTTGATATATGGCTTTAACTTTGCATGGTAGAGTTTTAACTTGCATGTGACGAACTGTGTTAACTGGCAATGTTTTTTTTGAAGTGTTCCTGAGCCCACATGGTAGTATCCTTTACAGAATGATGTCGGTTTTTAATCAGTGCAACCTGAGGGATCGAAGGTCACGGGCATTTAATGTTGGTTTTCGGCCTTGCCGCTTACATGCAGAGATTTCTCCAGATTCTCTGAATCTTTTGATGATATTATGGACTGTAGATGATGAAATTCTTAAGTTCAACTGAGCCTTTCGATGCTCCTTTTATACCCAATTATGACACTCACCTGTTTCCAATTAACCTGTTCACCTGTGGAATGTTCTAAACAGGTGTTTTTTGAGCATTACTCAAATTTCCCAGTCTTTTGTTGCCCCTGTCCCAGCTTTTTTGGAATATGTTGCAGGCATCAAATTCAAAATGAGTGAATATTTGCAAAAAAACAATACAGTTTGTCAGTATGAACATTAAATATCTTGTCTTTGTAGCGTATTCAATTGAATGTAGGTTGACAAGGATTCGCAAATCATTTTACACTGTTTTTTTTTTTACATTTTACACAATGTCTCAACTTCATTGGAATAGGGGTTTGTACTTACGAAGTTTCATTACATGGATCTGTTGATGTTGCTTTCCAGTTATTACTCAGACCACATATATTTCCATGGAAACAGAAATCAGCCAAAAGTATTTTACTTTGAAAGCAAGTGACTCCAAAATTTAAATACATAACTTTTGACCATATTTGGCATGTGGAGATAATACATGCTATTTCCATTAGGTGCACTGTCACACTCAATGTTGCTGCTAATCATTGACATATCTTTAACTATATTTGATATTCATAGGTTAGGACTGATGTTGGTTTCAAAAAAGTCCTATTAATTCCTATTAATGTATAATGTTTTTATAGCCTTATTATGAAAAGCTCATTTTGTGTGCAGAGTGTTGGAAATGTGAGTATTTGACAAAATACTGAATAATCAAATGAATGTTACTGCTAATCATTGACATATCCCAGGCTGTGATAATTAAAAAAAGTAATCTACTTAGTATATTAAAAATAGTTCATTGTTTGTGTGGGGGTTTTTTTTGTTTGTTTGTTTGTTTGTTGTTGTTTTTTTTATATAATAGTGGCAGCAATGATAAAAACCTGGCATTTAAAGTTTTAAACTCTTCTTCTGAAAATCAGTGAATATTTGATATTTATGATTAGGACTGATGTTGATGAGACAAATTAACTCAATGGAAGTAGAAAATAATATGAATGTATAATATTTTTATAGCTTAATTTTAAAGGTGCATTTTGTGCGCAGCGTGATACAAGTGTGTGCAATAATTAAAACTTAATTTTAAAAAGCAGGCCCTAAGGGTTGATGCAATTAAGTGCATTGTACATATATGTTTATATTCAAATCTGCAATACTTTTTTGTGGCGTCCAGTAGCTTAAGTGCTAGAGCGGGCGACACAAGTACAGAGGCTGCAGCTGCCATGGGTTCGACTTCATCCTGCTGCCCTTCTCCTGCATGTCACCTTCTCTCTCTCTCTTCCTGTCACACTTAAGATGTCCTGTTTAATAAAGGCTAAAAGCCAAAACCTGTGCTGTGGCTGCCTTTGTTTAAGATACTTCCAGCTCCCACAGTCATCATGTGTTGTCTCTAACGTTTGAACGTTGTGATCTTTGCTCAGGTGAGCGAGTCATGCAGCCTCAGATCCTGGAGATGAATTTCAGCCCAGACTGTGCAAGGGCCTGCCTCTACCACCCCTCCTTCTACAACCACATGTTCCAGACTCTGTTCCTGGATCAGCCCGAGCAGTGCCCGGTCACCCAGATCCTATGATCGACTCCACAGCACGGCCAGTGTATCGACCATCTTTCCAATTTGATTTTAGGAGCCTATGAAACATTTTTGCCTCTGTAGCTCAGGTCCCAAAATTTTAAAATTGTTACTTTTTTTTCCTATTGATGAATTTATTACAGTTGTCCCCAAAACTGCTGCCGTTACGAACTCAGTGATGAAAACCAAAACTCGAATGTACAAATAAGCAATAAAAACATTTTTTGGATAAAATGGAATTGCATCATAAATGATTGGTGCTTTGAAACTTCACCCTTTGACACCCAGGGAAATAGGCATGATTTCTTTTGAAAACATGGGAAGATGACAACTTAAGATGAATAATGCAAAAAACAAGTTAAAAAAAAAAGGAAAGGAAAGAAGAAAATTGGAACAAAAAAAAATCTAAAACATTATAAAAACTGGGGCACAAACTTGAAAGGAAATGACAAGTTTTAAAAAAAAACGATATAGCAATAGAAATAGAATTATTATTGTATATTATACCATATTTTGTTGTATATTATATAATATGTGTTGTGTATGTTTTTTGTATGTAGTTTTTTTTGTGAGTTTGTTTTTGTTTTTTCTGTGTGTCCAGGCAGAAATGTGAGTGTGCTCAACTGAGGAGATCTAGTAAAAACAGCTATCAGCCAGGTCAAATGGAAGACATTTGTCAATGGTGTCTGCTTCCTGAGGAAGCAAAGGAAGGTTAAGTAAGGAAGTCATAGAATTATTATAATTAGAAATATACGTTTACTAATTTTTCCAGGCTATTGAGAAAAATAATTTTCTGAATCTGAAGGAATCAAACCAATGTGCTCATGGTTTCAGAGGATTAAATACTTGTAAAAGGCGTCTGAATGCAGCACCAGAAAAGTAAATGATTCAGGTTTCAGAGGGTGAAACATGCACTCACCTCTCTCCTCAGCCCACTGTCCACTTTGTTATTATTTCTTTACCTCCTTGTTGCTTGACGTGTCAGTGGTCCACATGCAATGAGGGTCCAGGACTGTGCGGAGCCTCGAGCCCTGCGGGGCACAGTGAGGCCTGCTGTTGACTGCAGCAGTCCAGAGAGATCATGAAGAATAAGGAAGACAGACCATCCAGACAGGAACTGAATAACTTGTGCTCGGTTAGAGAAAAGTCAAGTAAAAGCAAGAAGCTCTAGAAGAGCTCACACATGATTAGATTTATTTAGCACATATTAAAAACAACAATGTTAAACATTTCAAGAAAAGGAGACATGCAGGAGAAACCCAGAAAACCCTCAAGGGGCTTTGACAAGTGAGGTTCCCCACAAAACTAACAATCAGTGCATACAGTCTCTTAACATTGATAAGAAAAACAATTAAAAATTTGTATGAATATATATATATACATATAGGCTATGATAATAAAAAAATATTAGTAAGAAAGGACAGGCAGATGAAGGCAGAGAAATGTATCCTTCGTGGCATACCATAAATCATATTTACTTCGTATACATAAAGTACATAAAGAGTTTTATTGTAGAGGTTGTAATTATGCTTCCCCAGTCACATCCAGCAAACCCTTCAGATATCTTATCAGTGGGCCCAAGTTGCATTCAAACCATTCTTATTCATCTTTTATTGTAATATTTTTCCATATTCATTTCCTTAAGCTGATGCCCAATGCTTGCTGGGAACATTCTTTTCTACAGTGTGAAAAGTTCTCTTCAGCTTCTCACATAACAAAGTCACTGTCCAAATCAGGCATATTAAATATAACCCTTTTACAGTCACACTGAGAAATGCCTTTGTGAAAAGAAAAAGAAACAAAACATTATAGACTGTAGAATATGTTAACAAAATGCATCATTTTATTAAGAAAAAAAACATTTTCCCAGTATAATGAATTATAAAAATGGGCCCAAAATCAATGTAATGCTATAGAAATCTAAAAATAAATGAAACCTCATACAATAAACATAAAATAAAACAAAATAAAATAAAATAAAGAGATACAAATAAAAACTAATCTAGTAAAAAAAAAAAATGTTTGAAATATATGGTAAAATCCAAAATCCAATAACCTCATAAAATAAACAGAAATGAAGACAAATAATAATGAATCTAGTAACAAAAACAGTTTGAAATGTATAACATCAGAACATACAGGTTTCTCAGCAAATACACAGGATGTCTGAGCCACACACACTCAAGCTTTAGGAATCATTGCCAAACTATGGGTGGCTTCCTAAAATAAGCATTGCTTAACTTTCCTTGACCTTCTAATTTCGTAATCAACCTACAATTCTTGGAATCTAGAAGAAAACAATGAAGACTCAGATGTCCTGTTTGGCAAGCCATCTTTGTTTACTAAAAATCTGATCAGCAGGATATGAAGGTTAATCAAAGCACACTATACAGCACATCAGTCCTAAACATAAACATCAAATATTCATTCATTTTCAGAATTTTAACAAGGTACAAGGTACAAGGTAGATGTATTGTTATTTTTCTTATACGTGCTTTAAGAAGAAATTAAATTTAAAGTTGATCCTAAATTCTGCTACATCTTTTTGGAGTTAAAGGAGAAGTTTGGGGAGTCGTACAGCCTGGGGAAAGAAGCTGCTCTGTAGTCTGGTGGTTCTGCAGCGGATACTTATACTGTATCTTTTCCCAGAATGCAGCAGGGTGAACAGACTGTGGCTGGGGTGGCTGCTGTCTTTCAGTATCCGTTGGGCTCTGTGCAGACACCTCACTTCACCGAGGTCACTGATGCTCTGTAGATGGGAACCAGTGATGTTCTGGGCAGTTTGAATCACCCGCTGTAGAGCCCTCCTGTCCTGGGCCGTGCATGAACCATGCCAGTTCTTGATGTTTCCAGTCAATATGCTTTCTATCACTCCTCTGTAGAAGTTAACCAGGATCTTGCTAAGGAATTTAGCCTTCCTAAGGTTCACAAAGGAAGTAGCTATGTGGAAGTAGATATGTAAGAACGCGATTACCCGTATATTGTGTTTCCATCAATGCCGATCAGAGCCGGAGCTGATGAATACTCATGACTACAACAGTCATTTCATGCAGGTGTGAAAGTGAATGTTCTTGATACTTTCCCAAACTTTGGGCAAGGGTGACGCTAAATATGGCAAAGGACCATTGTTGCTGTGTGGAGAAGAGAGGGGGTTTCCAGCCAGTTAGAGGAGAGATAGGCAGGAAGATAGTCAGGCTATAAGGAACGAAAAGTGGTAAAGTGGTGGATTTCAGCATTGGCTGACGACCTCATCACTTTGTGCCTTTTCTCCTGTGAACTGATGAATTCTTAATAAATGTATTTGTGATATAACTGTCTTCAACCAACACAGACCTATGAATTTTGACTTCAGAAGCTCTTTTTGCGTCAGCATAATGCCCAATGAATCATTAATCGACTTTTTTTTTCTCTGGTGCAAAAAATGAATTGCCTCTCTCCACCAGTGTAGCATTCCATTCTGTATCTCTCCTTTCTCTGGCTGCCTCCTTCATGCTACTCTCAGCTGTCTCTTTCTCTTTTTTCTTCTCTTCACCTCTAACTCGAACTGCACTGAGCTGGTTCTCTTATTTTTTTTATAGTTTCAATTCATACGATACAGATATAACTCATATACATAATATGACAAACACAGGATTTAGATGTCCACCATGAGAAAACATGTTTTATTCTTCTTTCTAAATCGAATCATCAACATCATTTAGCTCCCTAAAAAACAAAACAGCCACACACACACCAACTAAAGCAGACCTGGAGTGTACACTTCCTGATCCTCCCCCACCATTATCTGTTGGTTATCATGATGCCTCCTATTTAGACTTTGGACATTGTGGAACGAGTTCAGGCTGATGTTCCCCTGGCATTAAGTATTCATAAATATGTTAAATTGCACACTTTTCGCACACAATTGAGAGACATTAGTCGGGTATATAAAGTGTTTATTAAAGCAAAACACAAAAAGTCACTTTAACATTGTTGAGCACAGGAGCTGCTGGTCTTCCACCGCCTCAGTCAGTTATCTAATTTGTGTTATGGTGTGACTTTAGTGTTTAACCCTTATGTTTGGTGCATTTTACCCGCTTTTCATTGTTCATTTTTTTGATAATTCTGGCTGTGTTCATGCACATGGCAAACATTTTGGAAAGATTGTGTATTTTTGTTTAATCTTGGAATCACAGCATGTGAGCAGAGTGGGAGGATTTTGGCTGGAGCATCACCTTATCTCCTGCTCCATCCCGCTACAATGTCCCTCCAGCGCCGCTTACACCATGCATCTGACGCATGTCTGACCCAGAAAGCATCTGTGTACAATTAATTGCTTAGCCCTTCACACTATTTTCTTTAACTTAATTAAAGTAGAAAATAATATTAATGTATAATATTTTTTAAAGCTGAATTTTGAAAAGCGAATTTTTGTGCAGAGTATTGAATGTACTCGCCTAGCTCGCCTGTACCCTCCTGGCTTTTTTTGGCAGCTAATAGATGCAGATACTAAAATGTTCAACTACTAAAGGTTAATGATAGCTACTAGGAACAAAATAACCCAATGTATATTATTTTACTGTCAATTGTTGACACGGTTTCCATGCTTTCAGCCATTTCTATATTGATTCTGTATTTTCAAGGAACACATGAAGGCAGCGTTAACATCGTTTTGGTTTCCTTGACAAAAAGCCTATGGGATTTTTCCACTGGTTTTTGGATAATTGCAGAAAGTCAGCTCTGTGGAAAATTAACGTTTATGATGCTAACAGTTTTGGTCAAACGTTTACATATGCTCATTAAGAACATGTAAGTCATGCAGTCTTATTTTCCTGTGATGAAATAATTAGAGCACATATTTGTCACGAAAAACAATCATCGATCTGGTTCCTTTATACATTTTTTTGGTTATAAGTTATGTTCTTATAATGTGACAGGAGTTAGTTATGTTATTGTCATTGCAGTGGCCGCAGCACAGACACGGCACAGTTACTTTCACACCTCCTGTGGACCGCGCTTGAGTCCAGCACACTGGTGTTCATACATTCAAGTGTTCTCCTCTTTCACTTTCATCCTCTCTCCTCCGTTGTTCATTAAGTCATTAAAAAGTGGACCGAAAAATCCAAACTATTCCTTAAATTGTGAAGTTTCAAACAAGCTTCACTCATCCACTCAATGGTGTGTTCTGTCTCCTGGTCTTTATTTTCCCTATAGGACAGCTTTCAAAGTAAACAACAGATCAGACACTTTTTAAAGTTTGCTAATGATTGTGTTATAAGTCTCCTGAAAGAAGAAGAACTTGGTCTTGGGAAAATGTGTGTGTCCATGAGCTGATGATTTGATGTGTAGCTGTTTGTGCAGAGATATGTGTGGGTATGGGAATGTACATGTAGGGAAGAAAAACAGAAATGTGGCAAAAAAAACAACTTTCAAGAGAGTTTGGGATATGAAACCTCCATAATCCCAAACACTCCTTGACAGATTAGCAATCAGCTCAGCCATTAATAGAGCAAAACATCTCCTTATATGGTATCACTGACCCCAAATGTTGTATTTCTCAATCATGACAGGTTGCAGAGGAGCCATGAGCCTCCCCTGTATGAGCACAGAGAATTTCAACTGTGTGTGTAAACTAGCGATATTCAACTTGCTTTGCTTCGAGGCCAGGGGCTAGTTGCAGCAGGCCCATACATGCTTTTTGGATATTAGGACATTTCTAAGATTTAAGGATGTTTTTAGGATTTTAGGACATCTGTCAGATTTCTAAACATTTCTTAACTTTAGGAAATTTTGCTTTAATTTAAGGACAGTTTGTCAGATTTTAGGACATTTCTAGGATTTTAGGATGTTTCTAGGATTCTTTGGACATTTAAGATAGTATTTTAGGACATCTCTCTGATTTTAGGACATTTATCAGACTTTATGATGTCTGTAGGATTTTAAGATATTTCTAGGATTTAAGGATGTTTTTTAGATTTTCAGGACATTTCTCGGATTTTAGGACATTATTCAGCTTTTATGGTGTTTGTAGGATTTTAGAATGTTTTTCAGATTTTCAAGACATTTCTAGGATTTTAGGCCATTTCTCGGTTTTTAGGACATCTCTCAGATTTTAGGATGTTTCAAGGATTTGATGACAATTCTCCAGATTTTAGGAAATTTCTCTTACTTTGGGAAAGTTCTCTGATTTTAGGACATTTGTCAGATTTCTGGACATTAGTAGGATATTGGGTTGTTTCTCAGATTTAGAACAACATTTTGTTGTGTTCTAGGACAATTCTCCAGTTTTAACATATTTTCTCTGACTTTCGGAAATGTATATGATTTTAGGACATTTGTTGGATTTAAGGACATATCCAGGATTTTAAGACATTTCTCTGATTTTTTAATGTTTGACTTTTGGGACATTTCTAGGATATTAGGATTTTAGGATATTTCTTGGTTTTTAGGACATCTCTCAGATTTAAGGACTCTTCTAGAATTTAAGCATGCTTGATTTAAGGACATTCCCAAGATTTTATGGTAAGTCTCCAGATTTTAGGACATTTTCTCTGATTTGTTAGATTTTAGGACATTTCTAGTATGATGGACATTTCTCTGATTTTCTTGAAGTTTTTTAGGACATTTCTCTGATTTTAGGATGTTTTCCAGATTTTAATGTCTTCCACTCCACACAAATGTCTCCTTTCTAGTTCGATTCGTATTCTCCGACATCTTTTTCTTCATGTGTTTGTTTTCATCACACAAGTTTTATTCGCATGCTCCGTGTCTTATTCTCTGTTTTTGGTGTATTTCTGTGGCAGCGTGATAGCGCCATTTACAGGCCTGGCATATATACTACAGCGTTTTCAGGGGTTTTGCGTGGACACACACATTCCTTGAGATGATTCCGTCTTTACAGAAAACTTTTTTAAAACGAAAAAGAAATAGATCGGTTCTGTCTCTGTGTGGACATGGCCTAAAAGGACGAAAACAAACACAGAGTCAATCACTTTATTTTTATTGTGAATTAGAATATGGCCCTCTATTGGGGGCCCGATTTGACCTGCAGGCCATAAGTTTAGTATCGCCGGTGTGTTCTGTTCAGTTCAGAGTATAGTGAGGACACAGTGAAGATATGGAGGATCTAAAAGTTAACATGAAAAATGTAAAAGTTGATATGCATGATTATAAAATGTTAATAACAGATACGATACATAATGATATCAAAACATATTAACTAATCAATACATTATTAAATGATTGCTTTAGTTTGGCATAAAAAACACCTATCAATTCACTCTTTTCTAAGACTTTACCACCAAATAGCGTGCCCTCAGAGGGTATGCTACCTTTGCACACACACAAGAGAGAGAAACTCCTCCAGGTACCTTATCTGTTTCCCTTCAGACTGAAGGACAGAGCTGTGTTGTGTCTTTCTCCAACACAAACATTATTACATGTAGTTCCACACAGTACCTGGCTCACAGTGACCTCAGTGAACCTCCTTTTTATCTCTTCTCACCAACAAAAATTCAAATGCAAAACTTGTGTTTTTGCTTCCTTTTCATACAGACTTAATGAAGGTGTGAGGACCAAGGGTCTGAGGACTGAAAATTAGTTTTGAAAGAAAGGAAATTGAACATGTCTTTAAAGAATTATGATTTTGTAACATAATTCTAAACGTGTAATTATGATAATTACAAATATAGTTTTTCCCTTGTGTTTTACTTTTTTCCCCTTAACAGTTTTCTCTACCTTTTTAAAAATGATTTTCTAAATTGACTTATTTCTTGCAATTTTTTAAACATACCTTTGTCAAGTCACTCACTGCCTTTTTCCATGTTTTTCAAAGAAATTGCCCCAATTTAAAGATTTCAATACATGTGAAAGGCATCTGAGAGCAGCTGAAGTGATGTTGCTGTGTATAGATGTTTTTATTTTGTTTGTGACAGTTATTCCAATAGAGTTCGGTGTGTGTATATGAGAGTGGCACTAACTGTTAAAAACAGGGTGTGAAGAATGTGTGAAATCAAAGAAAAAGTGTCAACACATTTGCAAGGGAAGACTTCTGCTCTGCTAAGAAGGTGATGAGGATCAAGTGGATTCCAGTTTAGTTTAATGGGTCATAGCAGTTGAGAAAAACTGTAACTAAAAATCCCAAATCATAACGCTAGCTACGCTAGAAAAGGCCAATTTGCCAAAACTTAGTCCCTGCTTTCACGCATGATTCAGATTTGTTGATCTGTTTCTGAAATACTCTATACACAAATGCCTTCACTTATCACTAGGCAGGTTTAACCCTCAAATTGCACAAATTAAAATTGGGGATATAAAATATGCCAACGGAAAAAAATATGGTAACAATTTGGAAAACGAATCCCCTTTATCGCAAAAAAGTCTTAGCGCTTGCATGAGGTGGTATTTCAGGCAATTGGAAAAAGCCATATTTGGAAAAACTGATGACGTGGCTCACTGGAGATAAGCAGAGTCAGTTGCAAACAAAGAGTTTATTGGAGTAGTTGGCAGTACAACAACTAACTCGAGTCAAACTCGGGATCTGACTTACACTCTCAAAAGCATCTTCTTATACTCTTGGAGACTCTGGGATGACACCGTCCTCTCTGGGAGCCCCAGGAGATCCCTCCTTCTCATGTTCCTTCCACGTGTCTTCGATTCTAATCGTGTCTGACTTTTAGGTATTTCTCATGTATTTACTCGCTGTCTGTCCACCACCATTATTTTCAGAATTCTTTGCTATTTTTTTTTTTTTTTTTATCCTCCTCTAATTTTGCAAAAGTCACCCTCAAGCAAAGCAAGTTAAGTATCCCTGATGTAGGCCTACTTGCTGTATATGTTTGCACAGCTGATGCCTACAAGTAAAAGTGAATAAAGTTTATGATATTGAGCTGCCACACTTTGGCAAGAATTGTGAGTATGCCAGTAAACACAGTAAAACCCACGACAATAAGGGTATAGACTCTTTTCTCATTGCCAGTAGACCATGCTGTGTACATGGCTCTGCAGCAGACGAGTATGCCTTTCAGGGGTTTTTTTGTGGTGTGTCACATTAGACATTGTGGACAGGCCAAAAAACAAGTTATTAAACAGCAGAAAGCAGCATGGAGGCTAGTGAAAATGTTACAGTGGATTCATCTTTTTATAAATTTCTCTTACTATTTCAGTCTCTCTTTCAAACTTAGTGCAGACTAATTTGGAACAATGTTTGAGCACTGCTTGGAGAGAGACAGACGGTTTGTTGTGGTGGCTTGTTATCTCATCTCATGTTGTGGAAAAACCTCTCAGAAGACTTATCTAAAATTAACTCAAACTCAGATCCACTTTAGCTATTCTTGCTAAATGTAAAAGGGAGTTTATTGCGGCCTTTGAAAACACAACAACAAACTTCCCAGGATCCTGGGATTGGACTAACACTCTCAAACACTCACTTTTCTGATCTTTTGGAGACTCTGGGGTATCTCCAACCTTTTCTGGGGACCCAGGAGTCGGTCATGTACTTTTAAAAACTAATGCTGGGGCACCTGGTGCCTTAGTGGATAGAGCGGCGCCTCGTTTACAGCAGTTGTATCCTCACCGCAGCAGCCGTGGGTTTGATTCCGGCCTCGACCATTTGCAGCATGTTGCCCCCTCTCTCTCTCCCCCTTTCACGCTTAAACTGTCCTGTCCATTAAAGGCAATAAAAGCCTCTTTAAAAAAAACTAACGCAACTTGGATTAATTATAATATCACACATAGGTTACAAACAGATTAAATGTTTACTCATCTAAACTCAAACTAAATACTGTTATTTTCTGCTAACACTGTAGATAGGCACTTTGGATCAGATTTCAGTTTCCTCATGTGGAGATCATGCTCAGCAACTGAGAGGGTGTATGCTTTCTCACCCTCTCCTGTTTTCCTACTTTGTATGTTTAAGTTACATTCCAAATATTTCTTCTGAGTGCGTGCAGCTGATTCCAGCTGTTTCCATCAATGCCGATAGGAGCTGGAGCCAATAAATACCCATGTCTGCTGCAGAGTCATTTGTCCTGAGTGTGAATGCTGACTGTAATCTTTACAACAAAAAGCCATATGTAAGGTGTTTGGAGCTGTCTCCTGTAATCAGATCATGCATGCCGCATGATAATTCCAGGTGGAAACAGGCTCTCAGTCCGTTCAGATCTATAGATCTTATCTCTACCCCCATTCACACCCCTGCTGGGGACCCTGCTTTCACCCCCTCAATGGAAAACACCAAGAGCCATGACAACCACCAGTACAATATCTGCATGCAACATTTCATGCTATTACATGCCATCTTAAATTAAATAAATGTATGTGTTTATTGTTACAGTTTAATGTAATGTTATTGTTACCATTATTATTGCTGAGCATCTCTCCCCCCTCTCTCCTTTTCTCTTCCTCCCTCTTTCTCTTTTACTTTCTCTCTCTCTTTCTCTCCCTGTCTTTCCTGTATATCATTTTGCCATCTACTGTAATTTAGTTGTTTGTAATGACATCTATTGCTCCATTTTCCCCCCGTTATATGGGTTTTTGGTGGAGTTTTTTCCTTAGTCAATATAACGGTCTAAGGACAGAGGAATGTTATATACTGTAAAGCCCTCTGAGAAAAATTGTGATATGCGATAATAGGCTTTATAAATAAAATTGACTTGACTCTTTTTCATGAAATTAGGGCAGGACAAAGAGCATTCAGTTGTGTATATACATATTGCTGTTACACATATGTTTTCAATCATGTAGCCTTTTCCAGAAATGCTGGCACTTTTCCGGCATACTGTTCCCCATGATCAGTCTATAGCAGCCAGCTGAAAGGCTACACATCTCCCTGGGAAATGTCGGATTTTGGTAAATGTAATGTTTTGGGAAAAATCAAAGTGTTTTGTAAAATATTGTGTTCTGCTAAATGATATTGTGTTTTGGGAACAGTTGAAGTGTTTTGGCAACTGTTTTAGGAAATGTTGGTTTTTGGGATATGTTATAGTGTTATGGGAACTGCTGAAGTGTTTTTGGGATCTTTTGTAGTGTTTTGGGAAATGTTGTATGCTAGTATTTTTTGTAAGTTTATTATGGGAACTGTTGAAGTGTTTTGGGAAATGTTGTCGGGTTATGGGAACTGTTGAAGAGTTTGGGGAAATATTTTATCTCCTAACTGGCTACTTCCATCTGATGCACAAACCTGCTGACAAAGGAGATCACATTAGCAAAGAGAAGCTACACTGTAATGCTGAAGGCACAGCATGTGCACTCAGAAATGTGGGCATTTGGACAGGCCTGCAGGAAAACATCACACCAAACTGTTAGAAACTGTCAACTAGCCAACGACCTGAATTCGTTTGAATAGATTAGAAAGACATTCACACTTCCAAAATGACAACCAAATGACCCCCTGCCACCTCCTCACCAGAGATTGTTCTTGTTTAAACAAGGAAAATGGTTGTTTTGTTCTGAATAAATGGATGCATTTTGTTAACATACTCTATGGTCTATAATGTCGTACCATTTTTTAAAATGGCATTTCTTAGTGTGACTGTTCCAGAAGTCTCATTTACAATGATACATTTGATTTATCTTGTAAACCAGATGCTCCCAAAATTCACAGATGACACTGATGAAAAATTCTGTTTTGTAATTATGAAATTGAAACAATTTGCCACTTATACAATGAATGCCAGTATTATTAATTTGTTTATTATTGATTGTTTTCACCAAAACCTAAATCTTACATGGTCGCATTGAACACACCATGAGAACTTTTCAGATTCTTATTATATAATATTGCAAATCTTTTGTAATACGTCACAGATTTTTTCCCACTGGATTTAATTTTATTTGCATCTACTTATTTTTTCTTATTTATTGTTAGATGTTTATTATATGATGTTACTTTTCACCCCAGAATTCTATTATATTACACTCACTTTTGCACTTTTTAAAAACACATTAAACAAGGAAAATGTTTGTTTTGTTCTAAATAAATGGATGCATTTTGTTAACATCTATGGTCTATAATGTCGTATAATTTTTTGAAACAGCATTTCTTACTGACTGTTAAAGGGTTGGAGAAGTCTCATTTACAATGATACATTTGATTTATCTTGTAAACCAGATGCTCCCAGGAATCACAGATGACACTGATGAAAAATCTGTTTTGTAATTATGAAATTGAAACAATTTGCCACTCATACGATGAATGCCAGTATCATTGATTTGTTTATTATTGATTGTTTTTCGCCAAAACCTAAATCCTACAAGGTCGCGTTGAACACATCATGAGAACTTGACTTTCGCTTGGTGCTCATTTTAACTGAATGGAGCTTGAAGGTATCATTAAGTAACTCAGTTTAACCTCCGTCAGTCTTCGTCACTGGCTCGTTGATACATTGCAGTGGTTTTTCGGCTAATGGCTGGATGTAAACAGGTCCTCCGACGACCACTATATATCCGTCCACGATGACTGATGTGTTGTTTGCTTCTTTGCCACCCACCCACCCGCTTGGTTCTCTGGTCTCCACAGAGTCAGCCTGGAGCAGTCTCAGTCAGTTTCGCGCTTGCGCTGCGGGCTCGGACACTTCTGGCTTGTCCGAGCCCTACGCGAAACAACTGGCCCGCAACATGTAGCATGAAGCAGGGCGCTGCCAGCGGCTGGGCCCCGGGCATCAGAGCAGTCCAGCAACACTCCCTCCAGAGACTGGAGGGAACGATGATCTGAACGCAGACCAGGGGTTCTATTCATAAACTCTCTGAAACAGATGGTGACATTATTTGTGATGTCACAAGGCATAATCCCTGACAATAACCTTGACTGGTGACATCATTCATGATGTCACGGCACACAAGTCTTGCCCATGAAGCTGGACTGGTGACATCATTCGTGATGTGATGTCACGGCACATGTCAGCCCTTGCCCATGAACCTGGACTGGTGACATCATTCGTGATGTCACGGCACATCAGCCCTGCCCATTAACCTGGACTGGAGGTTTTAGATTTTGTTATTATAATCATACTGTAATTGTATTCAGTTCTATTTTTCATACTGAACTTATTATTTGGTTTTTATACCATATATATAATTACTGTTTTTGACACTCAGTACTTAAATGAATTTATTTGAATAGTTTTCTTGTTTGTTTACATATTTGTTTACTTTACTGAGGGAATTGTAGTTTCCGACTTTTATTATATAATATTGCCAATTTTCTGTAACTATAAATACCTCACAAATTTTTTCGACAGGATTCTTTTTTTTTTTTTGCACCTACTTATTTTTTTCTCATTTATTATTAGATGTTTATTATATGATGTTACTTTTCACCCCAGAATTCTATTATATTACACTCATTATTGCACTTCTTAAAGCATATTATACACGGAAAATGTTTGTTTTGTTCTAAATAAATGGATGCATTTTGTTAACATATTCTATGGTCTATAATGTCGTATAATTTTTTTGAAACAGCATTTCTTACTGACTGTTAAAGGGTTGGAGAAGTCTCATTTACAATGATACATTTGATTTATCTTGTAAACCAGATGCTCCCAGGAATCACAGATGACACTGATGAAAAATCTGTTTTGTAATTATGAAATTGAAACAATTTGCCACTCATACGATGAATGCCAGTATTATTGATTTGTTTATTATTGATTGTTTTTCGCCAAAACCTAAATCTTACAAGGTCGCGTTGAACACATCATGAGAACTTGACTTTCGCTTGGTGCTCATTTTAACTGAATGGAGCTTGAAGGTATCATTAAGTAACTCAGTTTAACCTCCGTCAGTCTTCGTCACCGGCTGTTGATACATTGCAGTGGTTTTTTCGGCTAATGGCTGGATGTAAACAGGTCCTCCGACGACCACTATATATCCGTCCACGATGACTGATGTGTTGTTTGCTTCTTTGCCACCCACCCACCCGCTTGGTTCTCTGGTCTCCACAGAGTCAGCCTGGAGCAGTCTCAGTCAGTTTCGCGCTTGCGCTGCGGGCTCGGACACTTCTGGCTTGTCCGAGCCCTACGCGAAAGAGCTGGCCCGCAACATGTAGCATGAAGCAGGGCGCTGCCAGCGGCTGGGCCCCGGGCATCAGAGCAGTCCAGCAACACTCCCTCCAGAGACTGGAGGGAACGATGATCTGAACGCAGACCAGGGGTTCTATTCATAAACTCTCTGAAACAGATGGTGACATTATTTGTGATGTCACAAGGCATAATCCCTGACAATAACCTTGACTGGTGACATCATTCATGATGTCACGGCACACAAGTCTTGCCCATGAAGCTGGACTGGTGACATCATTCGTGATGTCACGGCACATAAGTTTTGCCCATTAACCTGGACTGGTGACATCATTCATGATGTCACGGCACATCAGCCCTGTCATCAACCTGTACTGGTGACATCATGAATGATGTCACGGCACATCAGCCCTGCCCATTAACCTGGACTGGTGACATCATTCGTGATGTCACGGCACATCAGCCCTGCCCATTAACCTGGACTGGAGGTTTTAGATTTTGTTATTATAATCATACTGTAATTGTATTCAGTTCTATTTTTCATACTGAACTTATTATTTGGTTTTTATACCATATATAATTATTGTTTTTGACACTCAGTACTTAAATGAATTTATTTGAATAGTTTTCTTTGTTTGTTTACATATTTGTTTACTTTACTGAGGGAATTGTAGTTTCCGACTTTTATTATATAATATTGCCAATTTTCTGTAACTATAAATACCTCACAAATTTTTTCGACAGGATTCTTTTTTTTTTTTGCACCTACTTATTTTTTTTTTCATTTATTATTAGATGTTTATTATATGATGTTACTTTTCACCCCAGAATTCTATTATATTACACTCATTATTGCACTTCTTAAAGCATATTATACACGGAAAATGTTTGTTTTGTTCTAAATAAATGGATGCATTTTGTTAACATATTCTATGGTCTATAATGTCGTATAATTTTTTTGAAACAGCATTTCTTACTGACTGTTAAAGGGTTGGAGAAGTCTCATTTACAATGATACATTTGGTTTATCTTGTAAACCAGATGCTCCCAGGAATCGCAGACGATATTGATGAAAAATCTGTTTTGTAATTATGAAATTGAAACAATTTGCCACTCATACAATGAATGCCAGTATCATTGATTTGTTTATTATTGATTGTTTTTCGCCAAAACCTAAATCTTACAAGGTCGCGTTGAACACATCATGAGAACTTGACTTTCGCTTGGTGCTCATTTTAACTGAATGGAGCTTGAAGGTATCATTAAGTAACTCAGTTTAACCTCCGTCAGTCTTCGTCACCGGCTGTTGATACATTGCAGTGGTTTTTCGGCTAATGGCTGGATGTAAACAGGTCCTCCGACGACCACTATATATCCGTCCACGATGACTGATGTGTTGTTTGCTTCTTTGCCACCCACCCACCCGCTTGGTTCTCTGGTCTCCACAGAGTCAGCCTGGAGCAGTCTCAGTCAGTTTCGCGCTTGCGCTGCGGGCTCGGACACTTCTGGCTTGTCCGAGCCCTACGCGAAACAACTGGCCCGCAACATGTAGCATGAAGCAGGGCGCTGCCAGCGGCTGGGCCCCGGGCATCAGAGCAGTCCAGCAACACTCCCTCCAGAGACTGGAGGGAACGATGATCTGAACGCAGACCAGGGGTTCTATTCATAAACTCTCTGAAACAGATGGTGACATTATTTGTGATGTCACAAGGCATAATCCCTGACAATAACCTTGACTGGTGACATCATTCATGATGTCACGGCACACAAGTCTTGCCCATGAAGCTGGACTGGTGACATCATTCGTGATGTCACGGCACATCAGCCCTGCCCATTAACCTGGACTGGAGGTTTTAGATTTTGTTATTATAATCATACTGTAATTGTATTCAGTTCTATTTTTCATACTGAACTTACTATTTGGTTTTTTATACCACATATAATTATTGTTTTTGATACCTAGTATTTAAATGAATATATTTTAATAGTTTTCTTTCTTTATTTACGTATTTGTTTACTTTATTGATGGAATCGTATTTTCTGATCTTACTTATTATATAATATTGCCAATTTTCTGTAACCATAAATAAATCACAGATTTTTTCCACTGGAATTAATTGTATTTGCATCTATTTATTTTTTCATTTATTATTAGATGTTTATTACATGACGTTACTTTTTAACCCCAGAATTAATGTTGAAGGGTTTGGGGAAATGTTGAAGTTTTTTGGGAAATGTTGAATTTTGGGAAATGTATTATGGGAGATGAAATGATTTGCAAAATGTTGTATTTTGGGAAATTGTCTAGTGTGTTGGGAATGTTGAAGTATTTTATGAGGTGTTCAAGTGTTTCGAAGAAAGTTAAAGTGTTTTGGAAACTGTTCAAGTCTTTGGGGAAATCTTCAAGTGTTTTAGGATATCTTGTCTTGTTTTGGGCAATGTTGTCGTGTTTTGGGAAATGTCATGTTTTGGGAAATGTCTTGTTCTGGGAAATCTTGAAGTGTTTTAGGATATCTTGTCTTCTTTGGGCAATGTTGTCGTGTTCTGGGAAATGTTGAAATTTTTGGGAAATGTTGAAGTTTTTGGGGAAATGTTGAAATGATTTGGGAAATTCTGTATTTGGGAATTTCTAGTGTTTTGTAAATGTTGAAGTGTTTTGAAGAAAGTTAAAGTGTTTTGAAGAATGTTTAAGTGTTTTAAAGAATGTTTAAGTGTTTTTGAAGAATGCTAAAGTGTTTTTGAAGAATGTCAAGTGGAAATTCTCTGCTGCTTTTGCTGGTGAAGAATGAAATAGAGACTTCTGCCGGCCGACAAGGTTTTATTTCCTTTGCAAAGAAAAGGTCAATCAACATGTGAGCGGTCAGGATGAAGAAAGACCCCGAGCATGGGGAAAACTGGACATTTTATGCTTGTGGGAGAAACACACCCCTCGGCCTCTTATCAAAAGGTGTGAGTTAAAACTAGACATCACAGTTCAAAATAAAAATACAAACGAATTTGAATCTTGAATCTTGATGAGGAGACAGAAGGGAAGGATGTCTCACGTGGTTGAAATGCAAAGGAACTGAATTCTGACATTTTGGTGAGGCGGTGGGAGGTTGTGTGTCTCACAAAGAAGTCAAAATTACAATTAAGACACAAATATGATTGACTGACGATTGATCTGTACACTTCAATAACCAACTTCACATGATGACAACAGTTTTCAAGGCTGTTTGTTAATATCAGTTACACTAAGTGTGACACTGAGAGTTAATGAAGAATGAAATTGAATTAATAATTGAATAATTTTCATTAAAATGTGTATATAAATTGGTATGTCCTGCATGTTCAATATATTTAGGTATTACATTTGAGACACTGGGACACACTGCATGGAAGTTATTGACCCTGAATATTTTCATAAAATATTTTTAGAAAATAAAAGGTGCGTCTTCAGTCCTGATGCACTGGTCACTTAAATCGGATAACAGATTCACATTCAATAATACTAATAATGATAATAATCAGAAGAAGAAAATGCAGAGTAGGCTACATTATATGAGATATATCTTTATTTGACTTTTAAAGCGAGGTCACATATTACAATTTTACTGATAGGCTATTGTAATTAGCTTATTATAGTCAACATTTGAAGTTTTTGGTTGTTGTTGGCCTGACACAACTTATCCAATACTGAAAAAAAAATAGCTTGACCAACTTAAGATGGTTAAACTGGTTTACCAGCTTGTTTGACCAACTTTTTTGCATAATTTTCAATGGTTTGGCTGGTCATAGGCTACCTGCTTGTGATGGTCAACTCTAGCTGGTTTATCCATTGAAATTCCTGTAAAATTGAAACCAAATCAATGTCCATGAGTTTGGAGAAATAACAGTGTCATGAGGGGGATGTATGAAAACCATTTAGCATAAATCAGTTAAGTCCTCTGTCATGAAGATAAATGTCCACAGCTTGACAGGCTGGTTACACCAGCATGGCTGGCAGGTGGCCCATCCAGCTAAACCATCAAAGACCAGCAAGAACTGGGTAAGAACCATCTAAGATCATGTTTGACTGGCTAAAACCAACTAAAACCAGCTATAACCATCCTACACTAGCTATAACCATCTTAAACCAGCTAAAACCAACTTAAACCAACTAAAACCAGCTAAAACCATCCTAAACTAGCTATAACCATCTTAAACCAGCTATAACCAACTTAAACCAGCTAAAACTGCATATTTTGTTCAGCAGGGGTACACGCCCCTTCCAAAAACCCACCAATCAGAGCTCGCGCTGAGGATCCTATAAATAGTGTGGTCGACGCAGCAGGGTCTCTCTTAACTTTGTTTGAGACGTACAGAGAAGTCCAGCCGGGACAAAGCACGCGGAGAATCGCGAGTCCGGAAAGAAACTATCTTTAAAAACTCACCTCACGTTTTCCTACTTCGGACCCATGGCAATCTTTGGATTAAACTGTGGGATTTTTGCTTGGTGAATTCACCATAGGGAAATATTCACCTCAGAGGACCTTTGCTGAGCTGAGGAGGCTGTGGGAGTGCTGAGCTGAGAAATGTGTTAAATACGATGAAATGCGGAGGTGAGTTAAGTTGAACGTTCGAGGACAAAACGACGGTTACATCTCAAAGTTGTTGTTTTTCGACGTTTCTATAAAGCGATAAATCGCAAAGAACGCGTGTATTTGGACCATTTAACTTTACTTTAGGCGTGTGACGCAGTGTAACTTTCATTTACGTAAATCTGTAGGAAAACCCTACGTACGTCACAATAGCGTTTCCAAACCGACTGAAACGAAAGTAAGTTGATAGCGGACGGTCTAGTACTGTCACACACTCACACATTGACGACAATTTCCTGTTGTTTGGTGTTTTTATTTCAATGTCTGTACAGCCAGCGACGACGATAAAAGGAGTGAACTTGTGGACTAACGCCTTGAACGCCCCTCCCCCGGATGGAAACAGATCTTCCGCAAAAAATCACTTAATGCTATTATCACAACACTTATTGTGTGCCTTATTGTTTCATGTAAGTGTGCTGACAGGGTGAGCTCCAGGAAGTTGTTGGCCACTATGTGACCAGGTGACCTAAGACAGATATGCTTAGAATAATATTAATAATAATAATAGTTATAATAATAACAACAATTAAAGCTGCAAGCAGCGATGAACGAGCCCTCGCACCTCCGCACACGTCGGGACTTCTGGCAGGATGTCGACTGATGCGACCGTGTCTCTCTGAGAATGGGGAACACAAAATCAGCAAAATCTGAAGTAGAAGTATTAAACTATCACCGGCTGCTGGATTACCGGAAGAGTTTTATCGCGCAGGGTGTGACTAGTTTGGCATATATATTTATCACTGGAAACTGTGCCATCTGTATTCTCTATGTATTTTAATGGCTTACCGTGAAAACACACTGCTCCACTTCGCTCCGCTCTGCACTCTGTGCTGAGAGGAGTTTAACAATGGAGAATCGAGGGAAGCTGGAGTTTTTTGATGTTGCTATCTGAGAGAACACAATAAACTCTGCAACCATCCATCCATCCATCCATCCGTACATACATATTCTTCCTCTTATCCTGGACAGGGTTGCGGAGGCAACTGGTGGAGCAGAGTATTGCAGACACCCACCCCCCCCACCCCCACCCCCCGGATGTCTGAGTGTTATGCCTCTAATGCTAAGCCCAGACACCTTATGGGGGAAACACATTTCAGCTCCTTGTATCCGAGAAGAAAATCGCTTTTTGCATTCATTCAACAATTTATATATATATTATAATTAATATTATAATTATTTAATGGTGACTGGTGATTGGTAATTTTCAAGTAAATGAATGCAAGTGTAAATGGTTGTCTGTGTCTTTGTCAGCCTTTTGATTTATGGGTGATCTGTCTAGGTTATACCCGGCCTCTCGCCCAAAGTCAGCTGGGATTGACTCCAGTGCCTTGTGACCCTGTAAAGGAGAAGCAGTTATTGATGGATGGATGGATCAGTGGGTTTATGTGGGTGATGAAACTTGGGCCCCATCCACAGTAGCAGGTGGACAGAATGGATCAAAGATAGTAGGTTTAACCACACTGGCACTAGACTAGTACCCCAAACCACCGACCTGCTCTCCTGAGCTGGGTTCTCTCTTCAGGACAGGTTTTCTGCTGGTACTGCTCTCTCTGCTCTGTTCCATTTAATATAAATACACTTATCTCACTGCTTGATTCACACCTGTATGCGGTGGCAGAGAGGTGAGTGAAGAATCTGTCAGACAGAGCATAGTCATGTCCGAGCCTTTGGGAGTTTTGTCAAGTAAATAAAATATTGACTCAAACGGTGTAATTCCACTTTCGGCCACTATGTAAATTTTGCATCAATGCATGGCACACTTCCCTGGGGGCTTGTGCGCCACTGAGCTGCTCTCATAGGAATGAACCAGGCCGCGCCCCCACGACTGTATCCAGATTCATAATAGATCCATGTTCCCTTACTAACAGGAATTGACTTAGTTATAACTAACACCTGAGCAGTGCTCAAATTTAAATTGAGGAACTCATCAGGGGGGGTTATTGGGAGGGTTATAGATTGTAAAGCCTGATTGATGGTTGCGTGCTCGACACTTTTAATGAGTGTGGCTATGCTCACATATTGTCTTCAATTTTATGCTTCAAAGGAAGGTATTAAGTTATCTCAGTGGTAATAAGAGACACCTGAGGTTTTTTATGGTCTGAGTCTATTTTTGTTTAGTGAAATGTAATGTGCACAGATAGCTTTTTAAATAATACAAACATTCAATGTATATGTGTTTTAAACTGGCATATCTACATTGATTGATCAACTCCCTGCCTGTCTGTGAATAATAGATTCCTCTCACTCACTTTGGTGGGCTGGGAAATAGAATCAGTATATATGTATAAACACTGTTGATTTCTTCATGTGGTGCCGACAGGAAAAATATTTTGGTCCAGTTAATAACTGCTGTTAGTTGGCCTGGTGAAGGCAGTGTGACCGGCTACTGTCCTCTCAGCTCACCAGGAGCTGCTAACAGACAACTGCTTTTGTGGACAGTGATGCTTAATGCAGGTTGGTGTGGATTGAAAACTACAAAAAATATGATGATGTCTGTGACATTATTTTCCAGGTACATGACATGAAAGGAAAGTATCAAGCGAAACTTGTCCTGTCAAAATTACATCATTTCTGTGTAGCAAGACTCATCAAAAGTGTTGAGCGCCTTACCATAAGCAAGACTTTAGGTAAGGTAGACTTTAGTGGCAAAGTCCTTTTATTGTAGTAATGTTGCACCAGCTTACCGCTAATTTTCCTTTTGTCTCCGTAGAATATGAAGCTAACTGAAGTCATCCCTTGAAAGTTGCTCTACATGCAATGTGATTTGGATTTCCACACAGGCAAGGAGGGGCCTATTCTGTACTTCAGCATCAAAGTAATGCTGGTGCTCTCATCAGTGTAACATCTGTATCAGTGGTACAACCTAAAATGGAATTCAAAACAACATGATAGCCACTCAATATCCTGGGGAGCTTCAGGTGACTTACAGTCTAGCTTAGTTGCCGCAAGGCTATGCACAATCACAAGAAAATTTCAGTGAACTCACACACCACACCAACTGAAGTCACATGCAATTATAGTAAGCACTGGATTCCAGCACCCAGTACCCATGGATAGTGAAGGTATTCCTTGGAACAGTCACTACCAAATAAGCAGAGACGGTGAGGCTGAGTTTCGTTTCTCATCACATGTATCTGCCCAACACAGCAATTCTTTTTGGACATCAGCTTATGAGAACTCTATAAGACAATCTGTTTATTTCAGTGAAAAACACAGGGAGTGTTCCAGGCAAAATGTTTGTAGACATTTCCTGAAAGGAGCAAATTTGAACAAAAATCCTGCACTGCAGCAAAGACAATATTTGAATTCTGCCTCATTAGCTGGCACCACAGCAACAGCTCATAAATTAAAGAGACCCACGCCACTGCTGATTGACTTAATAAAAGGAAATTCCTCAGATTCCAAATCCTCTACTTCGATGTCTTCTCTGTCAGAGAAAACCAGCATTAATGCCAGCATTAAACTAGCTAAACTGCAGAAATCTTTGCCACTGCTGACTGCCTTACTGAAGGAAAATACATCAGATTCTGAAATCTGTATCACAGCATCTTCTCTGTCAGCAGAAACTAATGCCAACATTGAACTTAATACTTTTACAAACTTTTCAGGTGAAAGACATTGCAGACATCAGCAAGTCAAAGGGTCATCAGCTGCTCTAAAGTGTGGACAGATGAGAGGAGGAACTCCCCCCATCCTCTACCAGCAGCACGTCTCTTCGTCCTCTGTCAGCAGTCTGTCATCTTCAGAAAATGTCTGTCCTGTTGGACCTCCTACAGATGACGATATAATGGGCTTTATTAAACAAAAGCTTGCACACTCTGGGACTGTTTTAACTCAAAAAACAAAAGATTATGGATATCCCAACAAGGCGTCGGACAGGAAAGTCTACTCACTGCAGTCGGACCGCACCATGCCAGAGGTTGACCTTCTCCCCACAACCTCGGTCTCTGACAAAGAAGATGTGGCAGGGCTCAGTCACAGCAAAGCTGAGACTGGGCAGTACACTGCTCCTTTTGGACAAGCACTTACGGAGGACGGTTCAAAGAGCAGTGGGGCAAAATCTAAGCAGAAGTCTAAAGAGACAGGTGATTGTGCTATATCTTCATCAGAGATACATTCAACAGGTTTACTATTTTCTGCTGTAGAAAACTCAAAACATGTTTCTAAAAATGAATCTTTTAAGAGCGCATAGGTTGATTTTGATTTGTCTGTAAAAAAGCACTTGGAAGCAATTATGCCTGCAAATGGCAGTAACAAACTTATTTATTTTGATGATACGTTTGGTGATACCAATGATAAAAGTTTTTTATGGTAAATGGTGTGTTAACTACTTTCAGAATTACACGACCACTCTACAGTATTCATTAACTGCACTGAAGGAGCTCATTGCTAGTCTGGAGAATGTAGGGTCCATTTCAAAGACGGAGAGCTTTTCTGAAGTTGTACTGCAACAATTTTGGAATGGGAATATAGATAACATTAATCTTTTTACATCCACAGAAAATCAACAAATAATGAGGAAAGTTCCTACCACCTGCACAAAGAATGAAGATGAGAGTCAAGTGCTCCATCCATCCAAGCATTTGGATGGCATAGGCCAAGTGCCTGATGACAGAGAGGGCCGCATTACAGAACAGGCGAACAGAGATACAGCCCTGAAACCAGTGGATGCAGTAGAGTTGGACAATGTGCAATGTATGACTGACTTGTCAGAGGATCATCAAACGAAGTCAGCATCAGTGGTATCTGAAAACAAAGTATTTGAATTCAAATCAGCCATTGAAAATCAAGAGGCAAGTCCAAAAAAAGATAAAAACATTGGTGATCAACAGCATTGTATTTTTACCAGTAAGGAAGCAATAGCACATTCCAAGCTAACTTCATCACTCGATGAAATTCAGATTCATAATGTGGTCTCAATTTCTACAAACTCAAGTGAACGGCTGAGCAACCTGATAAGTTTGGGGGATGCAGGTTGTATGAATTTACCAACTGATTTAAGCATAGCCCAACCCGCAAGCATAGCACTTCCTGAAACTGAGGCAGAAGAGCACGTCCCTCCATCTGAAAGGGAGGGTGAGGAAGAACTCTCTATGAACACTGTAAAACAGTCAGTGTATGAAGACATTTCAGATGATGAACACCCATATACAGAGCACAAGGAAGTAAGCTGTCCAGCACACTCTGAAGACCTGGTATATGAAGATATAAGTGAAGATGAAAGTCCACAGATTGAGTATATTGCTGGTGAGATGTCTTCACTCACACAAGCATCTGAACCCATTGTTGAGCTGTCACCATTTGAAGATGATGCTTATGGACTTGTGCAGGGTCAGGCTTCAATGAAGACAGAAATCACTTCAAATGAGGAACTTGTTCTACAAAATCAGCCTCCACCAAAGACAGAGATACTTTATATAACACAGTGTTCTAAAACTGATACTAGTTGTGAAGGTCTGCTGTGTCCAAAAGATGATAGTGGGAGTCAGGAAAACCACTCTGTTTCATGTAGTCCGTCCTCTGTTTCGACAGATGAAGATGAGACGGAAGATGAGATGGATGATGGCTGGTTTTTCATTCCTGTAGATGTGTCGGACCTTAAATTTGAAGCAGATGATGACCACATGGATAGCTTACAAGAAAATGCGCTAGATGTCGGGGAAACAAGAGACCAAGAAGGACAGTGTGACCCCAATCCAACACTCTGGCCATCTACATATCCAGAAGCTTTTTCACCGGTAGAGGTGTTTGACACACTTGAGACCTTTCAGCAAGTGACAGCGGTGGAATTTAAGGCAGTGTTGGAGTTGCCATCAGGCAGCAGCACACCTGAGCATGAAACAGACTCTGAGGGAGAACCACATACACCCAAGAACAGGAGAGAGTCTGTAGATAGCTCTGAAACTGAAGACAGTATTAATTACTCACCTGCATCGGAACGCAACATCATGACAGTGTCCAAGAAGTTGCTGAAGAGCTCAGCACCTCTGCCCTCAGAGACAGATGTTTTTGTGTCTGCAAAAGAGGATGAATGCTCAGAGGTTACACATATGCCAAAAGGTCAAACTAGCTCGGAAAAGTCCAGAATTTTGGAAGGACTTAGACAAAAGGTTCAAGCAAACCCTAAGCATGCTCAAACTAAAACCAAAGAACACAAGATTTCAAAACAGGATGAGATAGTAACAAGTAGATCTGACATGAAGGATCAAAGCGACCAAAACAGCAATACAATCGCAAAAGGAAAGTCATTTTTCTCTTCAAGCTCAGATGATGATGTAGATGCAGAAAATTGGGGGCAGCGCATTAAAACTAAAGCGCCTTCTGAGCATGTTCAACATAACAGACAAAATTCTTCAAATGAAGAACTAATTGAAATTATTATAATCGACTCTGATTCAGAGGACGACAATGGCCAAAACTACAAAAAGCCAAGCAGGAAGAGATCCTTGTTTACGGGGTTAGGCAGTTATGATGCCTCATGTGTTAAAGAAAGGAGACAGTCACCTATAACTGTGGTCAGTGACTCTGGAACTGATGAAGAAACAATTCAAGAAACTAGACTGTCCTCTGCAGACCCATCACCGCCACAGCATAGGTCTAAATTCCATGATACAAAGGTTCAAGACGTAATGCAGGATGCATGCTCTGACCTGTCACAAAGCTTGAGGAGGAGTGGACAGCTGATTGGAGCTAAAGGTAGCTCTGAGCATGGTGATCACAAGAACAACAGGCAAAGGATGTCAAAGAGAAGGGCAGTTTTCCATGATTCTGACAAAGTGGTTAAAAAAAGCAAATTTTTCAATAAGACAGCAAATACAGAGGGATTTCTTACATCGAGATCAGAGTATAGTGGTGATGATGTATCTACCACAAAAAACAGAACTTCTTCTGAAATTGTGGACAGTCTTTGTAGAACTGGCAGGGCACAGCCTCAAAAAACCAGACTGTCACCTGAAGACTCAGAGAAGCAGACCCTGTCTGCAGACGAAGAGACTGACCCTATTGTTGGTCCTAATCCTCTGAATTCCCGCCTTTTTGTTGCGGAGCCTTCTCAACCTGCTAAAAACTTGAAACTTTTAAATGAATCTAGAGTCCACAAGCAGGGTAAAAATGGTACTCTGCCTCCAAAGACCACCACAGCATCCAGCCCAAAGACAGACTCGTTGTCATCCAAATCACAGCCTGCAAATAATAGACACCATGTAAAGGACAATGATGTTCAGGCCAACATATCAAAATCCAAAGTGGTTTCGAGACAACTTTCTTTACCAGGACAGAAAGGCCCATCCACATCCTTGAACAATTTGCCTTCTACAAGCAGACAGCCTTCTGAAGCCAGATGCAGTTTAGCTGTCTCAAGAGCTTTGTCTCATCCTGGAGAAAATGTTGCATTTGCTCCAAGACATTTGTCTTCATCTGAACTTCAGCCCGCTAACAGCAACCCCTCGACAATAAACCGCCCTTGTACCATTTCAAAAGGCCCATCATCTTTTGGTACTAAGCCATTATCAACAAGGGAACAGGTGATCAAAGACTGGAAGGAAGGATATCACCCAACACGGAGAGACAGAAAACCTAACCTGGGGATGGAGGAGTACTCCAGCACTTCAAATACTTTGTCAAGGGAAGCTAGACCAGGGCCACGTCACCGTCGCAGGGCCAGACAAAGGCGGCCCTCCTATGAGACTGCAGCCCGCTGGGTGAAGCAGAGCAAGACTGAGGCCATACAGAGGACAGTGGACATAAGACGGGAGTCCACAGTAAAACCAAGTGTGTTCTTTTGAGGTTTCTAAAATGAACTTCCTCAATAAATTCATATAATTGTCAATTTAATTGTTTTAAATGTGTATTAATTAAAAGGCATTGTCCCAACCCCCTTACTCTTACCACAGGCCTCCCTGGTGAAGGATACAAGTGGAGATCAGCCAACAAGTCCAATGAAAGGTGATATTCAGAATTTCCCATACATAACAATTCTCTTGCAGCCAACTCGCATGCTGTTTATTTCATCAGGCTGTTGTTTGAGAGATGCGGGTGTAATCCTTTGTTCTCTTGTTGCTGCTTTTTCTAGTTGGAGAATTGAGCTGGATTGAGATGACCTGTAGATCTTCCCCAAGGCCCCCATCACTGAGGAAAAAGATGGCAGTTTCGACGATTCCTAAGTTTGTTCCACTCCCAAAGGGACAGGCGGTTGATGGGCTAAAACATCAGCCAGTGTTGTAACTGATTTGATCTTTATTTTCCAAAGCATTTTCTGTGTTTGAACAGTTTGTGTGTTTATATGTATACTGTATATATGTATACTGTGGTATACTTGTTGGAAATGGCATTGTTTATTGTTTTGATACTAACAGAAAAATGTTCCTTTTATCTGCTACCTCAAACTGTCTGAACATTTTGCATCAAGTTGTTCATTTTCTTTGTTTTTGCTCTGAATACTGTGTAACCTTTTGTTTTTACTTTGAGAACTTTGTTCTGATTGCACTATGCTGTGTTACATTGCTTTTTAAAAGAGTTAATATGAAAATACATAAAAGTCTTAAACAATCTGTTTGTCCCTCGTGCTCTGCTAATTACCCACCACCAAATCTGTGGTGAATTAGCCTACATGAGGTCAGTTTTTCACTGCACACATGCCGTAAGGTAAGATTCTATGGTAAAAATTTCACAAAAGCCCACTCATTCAGATGTCAGATAACATGGTGCTGGGCCAGAGATATTTCAAGCAAAAAAACAAAGTCTGAACACTAGACTGCGTCCTTAAAAATATAATTCAGTAACATCGACCTGATGTTTTGAGCTACATGTTCTTATCTGACTAATGAACACGTAGCTGGAAACGTCACCTGGAGTCTATGGCAAGCCTTTCTAACATTTCATTCAAAGTCCTGACCAGTAGCAATTAGTTTTAACCAGTGGGAATGGTTTTTAATGGCTCAAGATGTCTGTTACATATATCTGTAATCACAGACATCAGTAATTCTTCTTCACCCTTAAGAATAATGATTACAGACATCAACAATAATTTCTATACATTGAAACAAAGGATTGTGACTTGTGGAAATGTAATATCCATATACATTTGAACAACTGCATTTCCAATTTGACCAACAAACCGTGGATATTTGGGTGTGTCATCATTGAGGAACCACAATGCCATTGGTTAACTTTAAAATTAGCATATTCATTTTGAATATGTAGGATATATGCGACATTGAAGAGATCTACAATAACATTTTTGATCAGTGGAAATTCCTATTTTGTTATCTAAAATTCAGTTATGAGTATATTATAGTTATAAAAGTTATAGTTATAAAACTGTAGATATCTCAGATATGATTGTAATCAATAATAACACAATTGCTATTATTTACAAATGTATTTCAGATACCTCAAATGAAATAGGAGATATTTGAAATGACATTTTTACCAGTTAGAATTCCAAGACGACACATTGATAATGTTATTTTGGCTTCTTGGAATTGATTTTAGATATCTACTAGGATTCTAGTTATGATATCCGTTATCTGTCTGATGGCAAGAACAAACAATTTGACTAGAGATAACTTATTTGTTTATGTAAATAACTGACATTTCCACTAATGGGAACTGAATTGTTAATATCAATAATTAACATCTCTAATTGTGAGAATTCTAGATGTCAATCAGAATTGCAACTAGTCAAAATTACATTATAGATATATCAGCTTGGAATTATGACATGTCAAAATTGAATTATACATATCTGTAACCAAGTTTCATAATCAGAAATACTTCATTGATCCCCGCGGTTTGTTACAGTCGTACAGTAACAATATAAAATAGAAATACAGTAAGAGCAAACAACTGGCACTGTGTGTAAATATTAAGATCTTTAAAAAGTATGTGGATAAATATACTCATTATGTAAGTGTGTAAACATAAATGTCAAATACAACCAGCTCTAATCTGTGAAAATTTAAATTATAATAAAGATAATGTGCCTAGTAAGTGTAAAAAGAAACTATAAATGTGCATATGCTACAATGTACAATGTACCTACTAATATGTAAGTTAAAAATATAAGAATGTAAATATGTGTGCAAAGCTACAATACCAACAATAAATACAAAAGTAAGAATAGCAATAATATATACAACATATTCAATGTGTAACATGGTGAATTTGGCCTAGAGTTAAAGAATATTGCACATAGAATTGGAATAATTGCATAGAGGAATGTTGTGGTTGAAAGAGAAAGTTTGAATAGATAACAATGGCAAAAGTTGAATAGTTACAATTAAGTCACAGATATGTACAAAAAACATTTCCACTGGCAAGAAATTAATTGCTGATACCAAGAACAAACATTTTGACTAGTGAGAAAGTAACTGTAGGTATCTTTAACCCTTGAAACCTGAGCTTTTTTTAAAAAAAAATGAGAAGGTGAAGAGTTTGAGAAGGGGAAAATGCCTTGTGCTAGTTTGGTTGCGAAATCAATTTATAAACATCACATATTATCACATATTTTAATTGAACAAACAGCAGTTTCAACATAAAGAGCAAAATGCTAAAAACTAACAGCTTGACCAATTTACGATGGGTAAGTAGGTTGACCAGCTTAAGGTATGTTTTTGCATCATTTTTGATGGTTTAGCTGGTCTTACCAGCTTGTGGTCACTCTAGCTGGTTTATCCAAATTGAAATTGGAATTTCAAAATGTATCAAGAGGCCAAAATGATTGCAAAAACAAACGTGAAAAATGACCCATTTGGACAAAAATGTCCATAATGAAAGTGTTGAGGTGTGTTTTCACAGCACAGCACTGGATGTATTTATCTATCATCTCTCTCTCTCTCTCTCTCTCTAGTGGTGAAATAGAGCACATATATATATATATATATATATATATATATATATATATACAGATTTATATACAGTATATATAGAGAGAGAGAGAGACAGTGAAATAGATAAAAACTTTGTATGTTTGTCTCATGTGCTCTATTTCACCACTAGAGAGAGACATTTATACACACACACACACACACACACACACACACACACACATATATATATATACAGTATATATTATTAGGACTGATGTTGGTTGAAAAAATAAAGAGCACAAAAAATAATACACACACACACACACACACATTTATTTATTTATGTTTATGTGAATTTATGTTTGTGTTTGTGAAAATGTTTGTAAAATTTTCAACAGTAATCCTCTTTTTTCATTTTTTACTATTATGGTACTGTGTTTCATTATACTGCATATGTTTGGGTAACAAAACATTCTCCTCAAAAAATATTGGCAAAAAAAATACATTTCTTTTCTTACCACCTTGCATAATACATACCATAAATAATCAGAATACTGTTCGTCTTGTGTACTCCTTTATTTTGCCACTAGAGGGAGCCATTGATATAAAAATGTACAGATTGATGATCTCTGAAACAAACACATTTCCTCTGTCAAACCCTGCATTGCTCCATGTTTGTTGATTTTACAGCAGTGAAATAAGTTTTACGTGGATAAGGGGGAAAAAATGACACCATTTTCCAAAAGCCATGAAAGTCACCCCAAAATTTGGGAGTTGAAATTGTCCCAATATTTCCTTTAAAGAGCAGATTTTGGGTGTTTTTGTTATTTTGCAAGTGTGACCAGATTGACCCCAGATCTGGGATTAAAAAAAAAATAAATACCTGAAAACAAGCAAAAAAACCCACAAAATATCAATGAAACAAACAATCCTTTTTAAAAATGTAAAATTTGTTTTTAAAAGTTTGTTAATTTCTTTAAAAACCAAGAGGAGACGGCAAAGAAGCACATTAACAACATAATGCCCAAAGATTATTTAAAAAACAGTTTTTCTCTGTAAGATACTTTTTTATAATACTAATTTATTATGAATATAGCTTTCTGGACATTTTTTCCTTGTTTTCTGGATATTTTTCTATTAATACTCCCCTAAATTTAAAAAAAAACAACCTTTTTTGTCACCTTTTCCTGGACAACGGACAAACCAAACACTGATGGAGATAGGGACATTCATGGTTTCACACCTTTTTGGTCAGCCATTATTATTAGCAGCCCCTCATTGAGGAGAGCGTTGGAGAAAAGCATATTTTTAAGGTGACGGCGCTTTATTCAGTGTTCGTACCGGTTTTGATCACCTGCTTGTTTGTTTGGGAGAGGAGGAGACCTCTGTGCATTATTCAGCTCGCACAAAAAACCTCTGGAACAATGAACTGGAGGTTCACTGGAGATCTAACGTTACAACTGCAACATTCTGAGGATTTTTGGTGATGTAGAGAGGTGACAGATCATAATGTTCTTCTATAAAACATTCCTACAACATTACATGAGAACAAAACAAGAACATTTTCAAAGCAACATTCAAACAAAGTTATTCGAGGACTGAGATGACACATTTTTCTTAGATTAAAATGTAATGTAATGTGATATATTAACATTTATTTACAACAATTATTACATTTTTTTGTAGAGAATAATGCCCAAACTTTAGACCATCCTGGGAACATAAAAAAACTTGCTGCTGAAAAGGTTACTAAAACATTTGCATTTTACTGTTCTACGAACATTTTTAGACACAAAAATTGCTAGCTGGGTGAGCACCAGCATTATCGTATTTGTGCAATAATTTTTAAGTCTAAATTCTTGCTTTAAGTCTAAATTCTTGCTTAAGTCTAAATTCTTGCTTGTGTTGTACGTCGCTTTGGATAAAAGCGTCTGCTAAATGAAATTGTAGAATTGTAGAATTGTAGAATTTTGCCCTCTGCACGATCAATAATTCCAAAACTGCCGTAATGTACGATAATTTGACCAGTGTTAGTCCACGTCTCATTTTAACTCATCTCCTGGCTCCTACATCTGTGCTCACACCTCTCACATGATCTCCTTACAGCCGGTCGCGTTTGGCGGAGGCCTCGTTTGAGTCACGTTAGTCGAGCTGTCGTTTGTTTTCGTAAACACTCGGACACCCGCTGGAAAAAAAACCCATCGACGTCAATTGAGGGCTGACCTGTAGACTGAGAAATAGCGTCTCTCTGAGGCAGTGGCTATAGGTCGATTTGTCAAAAAGTTGCTTGAAGTTTATTAAAGTTATAAATGTAGCCTATTTGTTGTTGTGATTGTGACCGGCTTACGATATTTACGATAACCGCAGTCATGATTGTTTAACATTTCCAATCCGGCAAAAACTGCAGATGAGACACACGTGTCTCCTGGACAGCCTGAGTGGAGGAGCAGGTTTGAATGTCCCGCCCTGCAGAGGGCTCCTCCGTACGCCACGGAGCGGGGCGGAGCCTGCCAGCAGCGGCTCTCCCGGGCTGCACATGCAGCACAGAGTCAGTGAGCTCCGCGGACACGGTTCACCGAGAGCACACCGACACTGGAACAACATTTAAAAACAACTTCGGTTTACTACCAAGCTTTTGTTCTCAGGCGGAAACGGACAGAGACTAGCAGCGTCTTTTAGCCGAGCTTTTGTATCCAGTTTTCCCGGTTTTCCTGGAGATGTGTCGCTGGAGGAGCTGCTAGCGGGCAGCGCTGCTCTCTGTAGCCGCGATGAGTGGGAGCTCCGCGGTGTCCGGCGCGGCGCCCTGCCGCTTCGCTCATTACTTTGTCATCTGTGGGATAGACACCGAAACTGGATTGGAACCGGATGAGTTAGCAGGTAAGAGCTCTCTCCTCCGATCCGTTGTTGTTTTGAAAGATAAAAAGAGCAACAGCCCTCCAGCTCAACACATTTTAGGAATATTGTTTACTAAAAATGTCCTTCCACAGCTTTGTGGCTAAAGCATGCACAGTATATTCAGTCATATGCTACACTGTGACAGAAACCACAAAACCCAGAGTCAGCATCCAAGTTATCATGAGAGCAAATTACACACTGTAAGCACTAAATAACATTAATGACTCGTTTATTGACACAGAGCTCATACATTAGCCCTTTAAAATCTGGATCAGCATCAGTTTTCTTGTTCAGATACCTTTTACTGGTATTTGTACCTTGAGGAAATTGGTTTGATTTTTCTCAAAAACATGGAAAAAAGTGAGCAACTTGATTAAAAAATGTTAAACCAATCACAGTAAATATTTGATTTAGATTTTTTTTAAATCAAGGAAAAACATCCAGATACTACATCCACAGAGTATTTACAATCATTTTAATTATATATTTTAAATTAGTTTACATAATTATTTTAATTTTTAAGCACTTTTTTTCCTTCACTTTAACCTTTCTCTCTAATTTGCAGCCAGTTTTCTTGTATTTTTACTAATTTCTTGCTATTTTTTGGGGTTATTTCTTATTCTCTTTTTTTTTCTTCCCATAGTTCTGAAAGAAACCAAGCTAATTTTGGGCTAATTGGATCTTTTTAAAAGATCCTTGTTTTGGCTTTTGCCTTTATTGTACAGTATGTAGACAGACTAAGGGTGAAAGGGAGTGAGAGGGGATGAAATGCAGCAAAGGGCTGCAGGCTTGAGTCAAACAAGGACACAGTCCCTGTACATGGGGTGCCTGCTCTACCAGGTGAGCTACTGGGTGCCCCAATTCAGATTTTTTGTAGGTGAGGCTAATACTTATCCACAGTCAGTGTGTTACATGCAGTGAATGTCAGTCAGCACACCCCCAGTTCAGAAAAGCAGGCTGGAGTGCTGAAACAGAGGCTAAACAATGTCCTGCTGTGGTCGGATTCAGCAACAAAACATATTTTATTCAACTATACATTGTCACAAAGCTGTCACTCATCAGAGCCACCAGACTCCATTGAGAAAAAAAATGTAATTTTAGCTCTCTGAACACAGGAGCTGCTGGTCTACTGCTGCTTAGATCAATAAGTTTGTTTGTGTTATTTTGTGACTTAAGTGAATCAAAACTAATCACTTCAAATGCCAAAGTCACACAATAAACAACCACAAGCAAACAAATTGAGGCAGCAGTAGACCAGCAGCTCCTGTGCTCAGAGATGTAAAAATACTGTTTTTCTCAACGAAGTCTGGCATTGACACAGAGAGATTTAAAGCGTTTTTCCATTAGAAATTACTCTCTAACATTAAAGTGGTGAAAATACTCCCAATATAGTGTACACTTACACTGATAATATTTTTTATTTTACATTTTGTTGTTGGCCCCCATCCTCAGCAGTACATTACTTACTTCACTGTCAGCCTCCAACCTGTTTCTCCAAAGGAGAGGCGTGCTAACTAGCATCTAGTGTATGCAATACATTAACTATCATTACGTACCCGGTACGACCGCACTTGAAAAACACTGAATTATCCCTTTAACAACAGCACAGAGTTGCAGTAGGTTTGTTTGAGTCAGCAGCTCCTCTGCTCCGTCAGTGTCAACAGTGACAGATCTGAAAGATCTCCAGGATCTTTTCGAAATGTTCTAATCTGATGGAAGCTTCCTGTGCTCCGCTGTGCTGCCTGATCCTGTCAGAGTGAAACTACTGTTCATTATGTAGTTTTTACTCACCGTGTTTTCCACTTACTTTGACATTATCTTAGGTTACATGTGCAGCATGTTGGGCAAACTGAGCTGGATTCCTCTGGTTTTATGTGACGTCGATAGTTAAGAAAATCCTACAAATAAGGATTGTTTTTAAAGCAAGCTATCCCCCCTGACCAGTTTATGTTTTTTTTTTTTTTTTTTTTTTTTTGGTGTTTCTGATTAAATTGGAGACTGTTCATTATTAATAACAGGAGGTGGATGGTTGGGGTGTGACTTATTTATCTATATTTTTTTTAACTAACCCCCAAAGCTTTTTTTCCTTGAGCCTTCCTAAGTAACTTGGGAAAACTGCATGACCCTCCCCACACCATAAATTGGATATTAGATTTCGAAAACTGACCTTTCAATTTCTGAAAGTGAAAAGTTAAAAGTTAAAGATGAAATCCCGGAGTTAAAAAAAAGCCTCCATTTTTTACTCTTATCCTGCGGGCGGGCTAGTTCATGCAGATGGTTTATTTTTGGCAAGATTTTAAACGTGACAAAGATTAAAATGATTTGGATGAAACATCACTATTTTAAGCGAAGATTTGTTTTTTTTCTGATGGAAGCATTTGTCCTTCATAATGTGTAAAAGGACTGTCAGGAAATTTAAATTTCAACACTAATTTCTGTTTTTCAGTTTCTAGCTATGATCAATGATATAGGGTTGTTTTGGCAGTTTTTAAAGGAAACATGCTTGTGCTTTCTTTTGAAATAGGTGGTAGAATAAATAAAAAATACAGCCATTTAAAGTTGTCTGCGCTATACTACATTTGACTGAATTTTGCTCAGATATTTAGTAAATTTGAATGAACTTCGCTTAGATACTTTTTTCTAATTTTTTCCCACAAATATTCAGTAAATCTAAATTATGGTTTTTTTTTTAGATATTTAGGAAATCTTAATTATTTTTGTTCAGATAGTTAATGAACCTAAATTAATTTTGGTCAGATATTTAGTAAATCTAAATTAATTTCATTCATACATTTAGTAAATCTGAATTAGCTTTGCTCAGATACTTGTTTAAATGTAATTTATGCAATACCTTTCCATCTATTTCATTAGATCACCTGTCTCTTTGTAGAGAATCCAGCCATTTGAAGTCGTATGCGCCTCAAACCACCAATTCCTCCGCAGTGTTTAAAAAAATATTTGGCATGCCTCCTCCTTTTTACAGCCGCACATAAATAACAAACAGTCCCTAAGTGAAAGCAGAGTTGCATTAAAGGCTGCAGTGAGTGTGGTTAGGGTTGTTGGAGAATGATTTTAAGAACAGAAGCTGAGAGTTGATGAGGGGTTCCACATGTGGAGCTTTGTTTAGTATCAGTACATTTGACAGGACGATTCTGTTGTTGTGTTTACTCTGTCAGCATACATTCTCTCATTGGCTCAGTTATTGTGCTCCCGTCCAGTATCAGCCTGATCATGTCATCAGAGTAGGGCAAGCGTTACCTCATGGCTGTGTTTTTACGGCGCAGAGGGCTGCTCGCTTTGTTGCCGAGGTGTTGCATCACACGCATATCGGTAGGTTCTGTCTGTGGAACTGAGTCTCTGGGCCAAAGTTCAGGACAGTAAAGTTTCAGTGAGATGTGATTGCACATTTTTTGACCCGAAGGAGACTTTTTTTCAAGTACTGCTGCCAAAATCAGTTCTATTTGAGGGACACGTGTTGCAGAGGATTTTAGAGTTTCAAGTGTCAGTTTCTGTGTGTGTGACATTTTGTTTATGTCTCTGGATTGGAAGGATTGTGTGTGTTTGTGTGTTTGTGTTTGTGTGTGTGTGTGTGTGTGTGTGTGTGTGTGTGTGTGTGTGTGTGTGTGTTGCCCTCAGGCTGTAGAGGTCACTCAGGACACACTGATAAGCCTCCACTATACTGAATCCATATGCCCTGCTGTCTGTTCTGATAACACCGATCACCCCAACCTGCTGAACATCTGTGGTGTGTGTGTAGGCAGTTGTTGTTGATGCTGGAACTTTTTTTTTGCAGCATTCTGATTGGCCAAAGTCTCCCATCCCAGTTCAGATTTTCTGAAGTCAGACAACAGACTAGTGTTCTCTCTGACAACTTGAATTGCAATACAACAAAATAAAATTACCTACCCCAGCTTTAATCAAGTAATTATTGCATCTCTAAGTGAAACTCACCTTTTTATGATGCACTGATGGAGCTGGTATTAAGATATATATCTATCAGTTATCTTCATAAAATGCAGTAACTATGAAAGAAATGGTGGTGGGGGTTGTCGATGATGTCATCGCTGTGTGAGTTGATGAGATCATGGGAGGTGACACATCTGTAAACGGCTGTTGTCACTGCACATGATTAGCTGCTGCTGTTGCGATGCTGTTTCCTCTGATGTGCTCTCCTCCACACTGAACACTGAATGATTTTTCTTTGCTGCTGTTGCTGTGAAAGAAGATGTTTGCTAAACTTTAATAGCGAGGATTCCTGGATGACGAGGCTTGTATTTTCTTGTTATCAATTTTTTACCCATGAATCCTGAGTCTGAGGATGTTCTGAAAAGATAGAAAAAAAGATCAGAGCTGCTGTTGTATGTCCTCTCATTCTTTGAGGTTCAGTCCAGGCTAACTTGCGTGTCACTAGTGTGTTCTGCACATGAAGCACGAGGAAAACAACTGGACAAAAGTATATGGCACAATATGACACACTGATACATGTGCATGTTACCAGAATACTAAAGAACAGTATGAATTTGAGTATAGATCTTAGCTTAAGTGTGACGTAAACATAAATGGAGCATTAGCAGAACGTTACATCCCCCTGTCCCTCAGTCATCCCCAGAGCTGCCCAACCCCATGTCTTCATCAGGAGCCTCAGTGAGGAGCCTCACTGAGCCTCCACCCTTCTACACTTCACTGGAGATCATTTACAATTCTGATCAGGCCTGTTGCTGTCCTCCCCCATGATGCACCATCACCCAGACTACACTAATGCCGCCATGATTGATAGCAACATGTTGTCTTTGGTGCTCCCAAAACCTTATGTTTTTGTCAAGCACACAGCTTCGTCTCAGCATCCCCATAAACCCTGAGTTATAGGCAGATCTAATTGCAGTGACCCACATTAAGCAGCGTTCTAGGCTTTGCTTATTTTGGGCTGTGATTCCCCTCCTCCCTGCTCTTTGTGTGGCACTGCGGCCTTATTTCCCTCAGCCCATTGTTCCAGTCAGAGAGCCAGACTTCCTGTAGACCTGCCTCAGGCTTCTTCATGGTTTACATTGCCACCTCTCTGTCTGTGTGTGAGTCTACTGCAGTGATACTCAACTTATGGCCCATGGGCCAAAGCTAGCCCGCATTATATATGTATGCCTGGTGGCCCCCCCAACAATTTTCTAATGCACAATAAAAATAAAGTGATTCACACTGGGAATTGTTCTTGTACTTTTAGTATACATGAGGTGCAGGAGTGCATAAAACAGCATCAAAATAGAGCTTGTTCATTAAAAAAAAGTGCAAGTGCAAGTGCAAGTGCAGGATCCCGCACACCCCCTGACAGAGGTCCTAGCTAAGACTCTAATGTCCTAAAATGCTAATTATATCTACACTCTTAGAGATGCCCTTAAATCCTATAAATGTCCTAAAAGCCAAAAACATCCTAAAATCCTTGAAATGTTCTGAAATCCTACTTGTGTCCTAAAATCCTAGAGATAACCTTAAATCCTTGAAATGTCCTAAAATCCTAGAAGCATTGTAAAACCCAAGAAATGTCCTCAAGTCCTGTAACATGCTAAAATCCCAGAAATGTCCTGAAATCCTAGAAACACGCATGGGGCTGCTGCGACTGGCCCCTGGCCTCCTATTATGTCGCAAAAGTGGCCCCCAAGCAGAGTATCCCTGGTCTTCTGTCTACAAGATCCCCCAGTATTTCATTTATTTCAGTTCATGCCCATTATAGATCCTGAGCTTGAAGGCTAATGAGCAGCTTTAATTCCTCCCATAACTCGCCGCGTTATCATCCAGACAGCCAGCCAATACCGTGCCATGGAGCCTCTGCGGTATAAATACCCCCTGGCTGGCACGCAGAGCTTGAAATAGCCCCTGCATTCTCCCACCAGATGCATTCAGGGTCAGCAGCAGCATTGTGCAGTGGAAAGGTGAGAGGAGCGGGGAGTTAATTTGGGGAGATGTTTGGCGTGCCAGTTGTAGATTGAGATATGAGGTCAGTGCTGTCACAGCGTCAGATGTGTGTCTTGTACCCCTGATCAGGAGGTGGCAGTCATCCAGCCCTGCAGAGCTGCTGGAGGGCTGATTTTAAACCACTTTACCCACAGTCAAAGATGTGACAGTGACAGAGCAGAGGGCAAAAGGTTTGTGCTGGTTTGCATGTATCGTTACTGTAATGCATGCATGAACACACACAGATGTGCAGTATGTAAACACACACACACACACACACACACACAGTGGAGGCTGTGATGATGATGCACTTCTGAAAACAATAAACTCTCAGTTTCATTTCTAAGATGATCCCCTCTATCAGGTGTTCAACTTGCCACCACTTGCCAGTCACGTTTGGCTCCGCCAGCTCCAGACTTTCTCCTCTTCTCCTTCCTTTTATCTCCTCCTCTGTCTCACACCTCCCACTCCTCACACCCGAGCGTCACCGCGTGCTCTCCCACAGCAGTGATCCCTGCTCTGCTCTGATAGATGGGCTTTGTTCAGTGTCCTGTTCCAGGTCGGTCTTTGGCTGTAACGTGGATGTAAATGAGTTAATGTCACCTCAGGGAGAATCGGCCGGGCTGCTTAAATCTCAGGGGTTTACAGCCGCCTCCGCTTCCTCACCAGGTGCCAATAACTCCCTTTAGAGAGGAACAGATTTCCTCTCTTCTTACAAGTTTCAGCATGTCCACTTCAAGGTGAATATCTTTTATAACAGCTCCACTTTAGGCAAGTTTCAGTCTGTTTGTTAATGACCATGTTCTGCTTAGTTACAGTAGGGGTGGGTGATGCATCCACTATACTCTATGTATCGTGGCTTGTTCCCCATTGGATGTTTAAATTGACTATATTGCAATCATCAAGTATGAATTATCACTTTTTTTAACCATCAGTATTAGACTCGCTACAGCGTTTTGGTTCTTTCTCTCTCCTTCTCATTGACTCACACACACAAAGAAAGATTCATTCATGATATGTCACACACACTACTCTGCCTGTCCAGATCATTTTTCTTCTGTTAGTATGAGCAGGCAAGGCGTGTGTTTTTGTTTTCATGGCTCCAGACAGCTACAGTTTTGTGGCATTTTGTGACCATGGAGCACCATTGCGACTTGCAGATTAACATTTGAACTGGAGAACTGTTAATCTGTTTTTAGTTTACAGAGTAAACTGTGCCACGGTAACAGTTTAACTAATGAATTTAATGGTATATATCAGGTGACAGACAGGTGACATTCACCCATTCACACACACATTCACACACAGGTGGCAGAGCTACCGTACCAGGTGCCACCTACTAGTAAGCATAAAGTTAAACAAAGTTATGCTGTAATAAAGCTAAATGGTGTTCTGTTACAGTAAAGTTAAATAAAGTATTATTTTAAAGCTATATTGTCCAGCCTTAAGTTATAGAGTGAAGTACTATCAGACCAGCAGTATGGAATAACCTGTATATTTGTTGATATGCATGGTGTCCTGCTTCTGGAGCAGGTGATCTTTTATCATTCTTTCTCATTTAAATCAAGAATCTTCTCAAAATTTAAAGAAAATTATCATCTACATTGTGAATTTAACATAAAAGTGACGCAGGTTCTTATTTAGGCATGATATGTAACCACATGAGCTGTTGTGATGAAGGAGGTGTTTTGAGGTAAAAGGACTGTGCTAATAAAGATTAGTGACCTGGCCTCATGAGGACGATGTGATGAATGTATAACCCAGAAACGCACCTGTGTGGAGCTCGCCTGCCACTTTAGTGTAAACAGTCTGAGCTGTTTGGTCCTCCTCCGGGACAGCCAGCAGCCACAGCGGGCCAGTCTAATCCTGCTCCTGGCTATTAATATTCAGATCGTTCAAAGAGCTCCCTCGCCGCCGCTGCGAGCTGTGAAGTTGGCTGGTGACTGGAGCACGGAGGTGTGTCGGCCCGGGCTGGGGTGGGAGTGTCCTCGGGCTGCAGAGGGACACAAAGACATTTGAGCAGCCAAAGCTCCCCTCTGGCCCGGACCATCTGTCCACACACAGAGCGGCCTGGGAGTCAGTCAGCACAAAGCTTGCGCACGACACTGCCCACTGACATATGCTAATGATGACAGGGGCTCACAACACCGACGCACACCAATGTTGACTGATGCTAACAAAAGTATGCTCGGGTAATAGGCAGATAATAGTATATGGCATAATAATGCGGTAAGCTCCATAAAACAGAGCAAACCTGTTTTATTGTAAAGGAGGAATTATATTCTCTATGTCATTCTGTTTTTCAGCATTATGACAATATTTTGACCTTTTTCTTTGTCCCATCTGTCTTTTTTTAGTTGATGAATCCACTTTTGCCATGTCTGCTTTTGTGAAGCGTCTTTCTTTCTGTCATGACCCATCAGTTCCTACCTCCTCTCTTCCCCCTGTAGTGATTTGGTCCATCTCTCTGCATTTTGTCCCCGGCTTGCCGCCTCGTGCTCCGTTAGCTCGGCCAGGCTGCTTTTAAGCCTGTTAGACTAATCCATTCAGACAGTTCCTCCAGGCTACACTGAACACATCTCTGTAATGTAACACACGGCCAGGCCTCGCCACTGTCTCCTCCGCACACACAGGACCAGCGGCATTCTCCTGTCTTTCACCATGAAGCCACCCAGAGTTGGTCAGCTTGTTAATGGCTTTTGATGTTTTGGCCTCAGTGGACAAGTAATGAGTTTGTGACCAATTTTAAGGATAAAGAAATGGCTTGTATTAAGTGGCGTTCAGGTCCTTAAATTTCATATCAAAAGCAAGTCAATTTCACAAGAAAGTACAGTAAAATTAATATATGTTGTGAAATTGATGAAAATAAATATAAATATGTTAACCTGACTACAGGTTTGGGTATCTAATGTTTCACACCTTCATACCCTCCTGAAAATTCACTGGGGTATACAGTATATGGCGGTATAAGTTTGCGGTGCTAACAGACCCCCAGCGGTGAGTGCGCCACTTACTTTCAGCTTTTCAGATTAATAAATACACAAATGAAACCCACAAAATGTTAACAAAACTAATGTTCTCACACCTGTTTTCCTTCTTAAAGTGAGAAATTCAGCTTTACACCTTTGGAATTCAACTTCCTTTCAGTCATTGAAGACAGATTAGGGTTAATTGCATCGTGAACTTGTCAAGAAACACACTTAATTCAACCTAAAAAAGTCCACTATGTCAACAATCACCAGCCTAAAATTTGCTCAAAATAAATCCTTAATTCAATAAGTTAGTTGTAAAAAAAACATGTTGTTATTCCACATAGTCTCTCTGCCCTCTGGCCGCCAGCTGTTAACAGTCCTGTAACTTCTCCCTCTATCATTAGGTGTTGCTGTGTCTTTCAGCTCAGCTGTCTGTTCCACCAGTAGAGACCAGAGACTGAGCTCTGGTGATGCGTGCTGTGCACTACATACAATGAGTTAAATAGAAAGAGGAGCACTTGTATTTATCACAGTATTGAAAAACATACCTTTTTTTTCTATTTCTGACTAGATAAACTACTGAAATGGTCTATCATGGAAAATCTTTTGTCAAATAATTGGATAGATATAATAAATAATGGAAAATTAATTTGCAACATTTCTGATAATTGATTAATTTGATTAAGAATTAGTGCATCCCTTGGGTGGCATAGTGGCGTCGTGGTTAGCACTGTTGCCTCACAGCAAGAGGTCCCTGGTTCAATCCCAGTTGGAACGAGGTTCGGTCCATGAGTTCAGCGGGGGCCCTTCTGTTACGGACCATGAATGAATAAAAATACAAGGAATGCACTGATTCTTGGCCGATACTGATACGATGTTGGAATAACAATTTGGCCATGGCCAATGTTTTTGTTGTTGTTTGTATTTATTCCCCTGTTTGTGTATTGAATACAAAAACAAGGGAATAAATAAATTCTTCATTTAAAAAAAATAGCTGAACTGTTTTAAAGTCATTCAGCGCTTCATTACTTGGTCTTTGAATGAGCACAAATTCTTACAGATGTTTGGCCGATTAATTGGTGCATCTGTAGAAAATGCCAAACATTCCCTGGTTGCAGTTTCTCCAGTTTGCTGCTTTTGTCTGTTTTGTGCGTCAAATACAGTACGTACTATTTTAGAATGATGTTTGAGTGATGCTTGGGCGGAACAGCAAAGCAGTGAATATGGGCAGAGTTACAGCAGTTACTGCATGCTCCTTCATGTCTGTGGAAGCCTTTACTCCACTAACTCAGATACTGGCCAGAAACAGTTTTGGGGCAGGCACTTGTCCAAAAGTGTCTTAGGGGAAAGCAGCACAAACAATAGAGTTTTGTTACGTCAAGTGCATATTGTTTCTAGAAGTTGAAGAGCCCTGAACCTGTCATCTGCCTGACATATTGAGTGTCAGGGAAGTGCAGCCCTATCCTTCACCCATACAGTGAGGGAGAGGCTACCATGTGCTGCTAGGCAAAGTTCAAGGATCGGGGGGTTGGAGGAGGGGGTGGCAGTAATGATGAATGGTGTGTCTCTGGGAGTCAGCGGGACCTGATGACCTCTGAAGATGCTGCTAGCTGTTGCTGACTGGTCATATCCTTCTGCAAATGCTTCTGCGTCTCCAATTGCAAAGTGAGCAGTTGATCTTAGGAGGCGTGAGGAGCCCCTCTCTCAGAATGACCTCTGACCTTGAGCTCCATATGTTCTGTCTCTATGGGAGACGAAGGGGACAAAGAAACCAGAGGGAGTTTGGGGGTTGTTGTTTTGCTCCTATCGGAGAGGCCTACAACTTGGCCAGAGCTGGACTTGACCATGGAAAGTCAACTTCATTATTCTTTGGTGTTTTTTTGTGTAAAATGTGCCTATTAACAACCACTGAAGGTTGGGGTTTGATTGAAACTAGTTGGTATAGCATGTCATTCAGCCATATCTAAAGGCCGAGAGTATTTATAATTGTTCTGAACAGCTACTTTTTAAAGGCCTGATGGCAAAGAGAAAAGTGGGACTCAATAATCAGTTAACACAGAGTAATTACACACACTTTCAGTCAGTCCTTCCTCAAATGGTGTTCAGACATAAAGTGGCAGACGTAGCTCTATGAAGAATGAAAAGGAGAGCCACGGAAAAAGTTCAGATCTTGCGGACCCTCTCACCTGGCCAGTTTCATGATTGATGATTGTTTGACAGTTGGCTTAGGTTAAAAAATAATGTCAGACGAGCCCCCGAATTTAGACCTTAGAAGGATATAGGACAATGAGGTTTCAGAGGCATTCTCAGCCCTTGATTCAACACTTTTTAAAGCTCCAGTGTGTAAAATTCAAGGGGAGTCAGTGGTGTCTACCCGTAAGGATAGCAACCAGCTGAAACTTCTGGTAGATTTCCACACATTCATTTACGTGTTGCGGCCTGCCACGATGAAAACATCTGCCACCACAAATAAATTCTATTTTTGGACCTGGGCTGTTCATTAAGAGGGCTGCTGAAATACATATTCTATTTAGTTATTCATTGTGCCACACTGTCGGAATGCAGAGCACACTCTGGGTACAGACAGAGCAGCAGAATACCAGGCACGTTGAAAGTGAAACTTAACTGTTGATTCTGCTGGCTTTAATAGATTGCATTCACTCAAAGCAGCTGCTCCTTCATCTGTCAGTCTGAGTTCTGAATGGATCAACAGATCAATTATCCACCCTCCAAAAACCTCAGAATTTAGAGAGAGGACACAGAATGAAGCAAAGGGAAACACATTTAGAAGAAAATACAAAAATGAAAGTTTGCTGCAGCTCATTCTAAGGCAAAGCAAGCACAACAATTTTTGTTTTTAGGCAATTATGTTCTGAGGAAAAAGTACTTTTGATATTATATTACATTTCTGCCAATATACATTCCCTAAATCCTACACGCTGGACCTTTGAATGACAAAAGAGGATCAGACGCTGCATCCTTTTAGCCTCAAGGGTCTGTTAAAGTCTGCATGATGTGAATTTTGTTAGCTGCCCATGTGTGTATGGACACCGCTGCAGACTCCAAAATGGATGTCTCATGTGTAGAACATTGCAGTGTTCTGACAGTATCCCTAATGTAGCCTGTGTAGCACCAACTGTACATTTACCATACACGTGCGTTTTCAAGTATTACACTTTAAAAACGTCCTCAACACCATTCTGAAAACCAAGCCTGTAGTTTCTCTGTGGTGCTATCTCAGAATGTCAAAGCATGTCCTCTGGGAACTAATGGGTTTTTATGAAAATGTCACAGTTTTCCCCTGTGGCTGGTTTTGTTCACGGTTTCTCAGATAGAACAGTGTTAACTCAGAAATGTGTTTCCCTTATCTGTAGCTGAGCCACCTATGGCAACATTGCATCATGGTATTGCGATTATCAATGTCTAAGACAAATCCACTCTAAGGCATGATATTTGCCATTTCCATTCAAACCCTGAACACTTGTGCTTTCAGTATCCCTGAAATGCAAAATACATACAGTATGATGAATATCCTTTATTATGAAGGCTCTCAAAATGCATCAGTGCCTCAGCGCAGAGTTAAACTGAATAGGAAACGTCATTCTGTTCCCTCTGAAAGCTTGATCACACTGAGCTCTGCTGTCTCCGGCCAACATCTCATGCATGTCATTCATCATTTGGAGTGCACACAGTAACTGTGGCAATGTACTGAAAGGCCATTAGTGAAATCTAAAGGTTGTCGGTCATCAGGAATTCTTTGTACTGAGATTGCTACTACTGCTACTGTAGGGTTTTAGGACACTGTGGCCCATCCGTCTTTCTGTAATATTGCAGGGTTTCCCACACATTCATTTATTTGTGGCGACCCGCCACAGTTAAAACATCTACCACCACGTATTGATTGTCTATTTTTGGAGCTGGATCGTTCATTAGGAGCACTTGTGAAATGTATCTACTAAGGGTCGAGCGATATTGGTTTTTCAGGGCCGATACTGATACTGATTATTAGTAGTTAATGAGACAGATAACCGACATTTGGAATTGATATGCATTTAAAATAAAAATGAAAATCTTTCTGTCGATACTTAGAATTTGGAATATAACAAACCCCAATACAAAACTCCGAAATGTTCAGCATCATATACACCAAGTTCTTAGCAATTGTTTTTTAATAAAGTTCAGTAAAATGTCAGGCGCACTGAAAGTGAAACTTAATCGTTAATTGTTCTGGGTCTAAAAGTTTCCATTCACTCACAATAGCTGCTCCTCTCATCCATCAATCCTGTTCAATCACCCCTGAACAGATCGACAGATCAATTATCCACCCCGGGGCTCAAACTCTAAAAAAAAAACTGCTGCTGAGGAAAAAAAGAACTCTTGAAGAGTTCTGCTGCCACATGGGCCTGCAAAAATGTCTGAATTTAGAGAGGGGAGACAGAATGATAAAAGGGACGCCCACACGCGCACACACACACACACACACACACACACAAGATATAGAAAAAACGAAACGGTTGACCTAGCCCCCTGCCAGCTGCCCTGTCTATTAGTGTAATGAGTAACTTTTGTTTCATTTGCTGTGTTTATCGTGAAAAATCAATGGTTATGTGGCGTGTTACTGCACTCTGTCCTCTGTGGGGTGATGTGTTTGTCCGTTTGAAGACCAAGTTGACATTACCCTTTATTTTAAGTGTCGGAGAAAAGTTGGTCTCACAAAGAAAGAGGGAGAAAGAGAGCAACACAAGGAAATTAGGTGGAAAGGAAGTTTTACTAAAAAAAAAAACAAAAAACTAACCTCCTGTGCACTCAGAAGCAGGTAAAACACAGATGCAGGGAGGGAGTAACAGGAGAAAACAAGCTGGCCAGATTCTAACCACAACTGAAGCAGCTGTGATTAATGAGCCTGAATTAATTTCCATTGATTGCCGAATGTGATGCGGTAATATAAAACCTCCTCGTCCCCAGTGACACACAGAGCGACATCAGCTCAAACAGACCTCATCATTGTAGCAGCGTGGAGTGCGCTGTTATGTCAGGCAGGCTGTAAATCTCCTTACATAACTGTGATAGGCTGCACAACGGTAACTAAGGCCCCTTATGATCCCCTGCTGCCGACTAACAGGACATCACCTCACTGTGAGACATGCTGGACACACACAGCCGACACTGCATTATACCCAGCATTACAGCGGAAATGCATTTATTTCTTATGTAATTACTTTTCAAGCTAATGACAAGCAACAATGTGAATTTGACAGACACTGCCGGGGCGTGAAAAAAATACAGACTGTGTGCCCTCCTCTCATGCGCAAAGCTTCATCTAAGAACAACACACTTCTTTTAAGATCATAGTTTAACCTAAAGACAGAATATGTGACATCCATTGAGTTTAGAGGCAAATGTTTAATCAAAACTGAAACTTTTAAAATCATATGCAGCAAGACAAACCATGCAAGACAAACAAAAACAAACCATGATATGTTCAATGAATATGACTACATGCTAAATATATGGTATATGTGCTAAACAAAGCAAGGCAAAATCCAGCAACAAGGCAATACAAAGTGCTCTCCATAAAAAAATGAAAAGCATTGAGTCAAAGTACAAGAGAAGCACACTGTAAAAGGGCATTTAGATGCAACAGAAAATAAAAACAAACCAAGCCAGGCATAAATATGAGAAAGGTTACAATGCAGTGTAAGATTTTTTTTTTAAAATAAAAGGCAGCAGTAAATAGAAAATGCTTCAGCCTTTATTTAAAAGAAGTGAGAGTTGCAGCAGATCTGCAGTTTTCTGGGAGTTTGTTCTAAATATGTGGTGTAAAAAACACATATTTAACACTAACACTGCGTTCCCATGTTTAGTCTTGACTCTGGGGACAGCAGACCTGTCCAAGTATACCTGAGAGGTCTCGATGGTTCATAGTGTAGCAGACTGTCAGAAATATATTTGGTCCTAAACCATTTAGTGCTTAATAAACCAACAATAATATTTTAATGTGTCTTGATTGCAATCGATTACTTTATTTCTTGTATCGTGACGTGTTTCTACTGTTGGGCTGGTGTGAAAAGTTTCAAAACAAGTTTGCAAATCTGAAGAAAAATGTGCCTGTCTATATTATGAGGGCATTTGGATATCTGGCCATACTTCTAGAAGTGTGTTTTGTGTGTGTGTGTGTGTGTGTGTGTGTGTGTGTGTGTGTGTGTATGTTGCTGGTTTATTGGACTCTGATCTCTGACTGATTGAGTTCCAACTCATCCACTGATCTCTGGCCTGAGTGATAAGGCAGTGTAAACAAAACAGCATTCGTGTGATCGGAGTTGTCGATTTGGGAAGCCGTTCTTCCGACTTTGTTGTGTTTATGCGCTTTGAGGTCGTTAAGTGAGAATGCAAGTTACAATTTAATGCTAAGAGCTCCTAAACAAGAGGTTGATAGTTGTTTCCAGTTAATTTGTATTCTTATAATTTTATTTTTTATATACAGGTGATATTGAAATAGGAGCTGCACCCTCCAGTTTCAAAACTTAAGTGTGGTGGCATTTGATATAGAAAAGAAGAGAAATGCAGTATTTTGTATAAGTTTTGTTTGAAATAATTAATAGAATATTTTTTAGTCATAATTTTTCTGTAATCCCGTTTTATATTTTAAATCGCGAGAAAATTGTATCGTAAACCCAGTATTGTGAACAGTATTGAATTGTGAGTTGAGTGAATAGTTACATCCCTAGCATATGCTAAAATGTGCAACTATTAAAAGTAAATAATAGCTACTAGGAGCAAAATAATGATTGTTTACTGTCAGTTGTTGACACCGTTTCGATGCCTTTCACCATCTCAACTGCCCTGAAACGTCATACAAACATCTCAACTTGGCAACTCAGGTATCAAGGAAACTTCCTAATTTCCCACTTGTAATTACAGCTTTGGAGGGCCGTTGATATGTTCGTAACTCGTAAATATGGTAAATTATATTTCTGAGGAGCAGGTGAAGGCAGCAATAGTCCTTCTCACTGCCACTTCATAAACTTTATTTATTCTTTCTTAACCAGAGAATGGATTGATTTATCTCCACTTTGCTTTTACCATGGTCTCTGGTGTCTCTCATTCTTTCATCCTCTCTGCCTCTTTTCTTTTCTTTCTTTCTCTTCTGCTACATCTACACCAACAACCCCCCGGCAGAACACACCATTAGGTGGAACACCCTGTGCGACTGTGCACGAGACAGGTTAATGTAGTGAATCAAACTGGTGATGTGTGTAATGAAGCCACCTAGTCGTGACCTCCCTCTGCTGCAGAGGCTCACAGCTCCTGGGTGGCCATTACACATACACACACACACACACACACACACACACACCAGTAAGAGACCCCGCTGGCAGCCACAGTAGTCCAAAGTGTAATGCTGTAAGGGTACGTGATATGAGGCAGAGATAACCTTGATGTGTTTTTCTGTGAGGGGGTTGTGTTGACTGTTTGTCTGACAGAGTGACCAATCAGTTACTTAGGGCAGTACATGTTACCTGTTGAAAAATAAGAATAAGGAGTCAAATAAGTTTAATGTTTTTTTTTTGTTGCAGGAATTAATCTAAAAGTTGTTTGCAGTTCATCCTGTCACAATGATTAGGTAATCAACTTACCGTGCCATATATGGACATGACCTTGATCTTTTGCTGATCTCCGTATTGTTTGTTGTGTTTACGTCATGGACTGTATAAATAATTGATGAAGCTACCGTGACATCACCGATCTGGGTGGATGGAGCAGCAGATAGTCAGGCGTATTGAAAGTGAAACTTAACTGTTTGTTTTGTTGGGGCTAAAGGTTTGCATTCACTCACAGCTGCTCCTCTTATCCTTCAACCTGATTTGATCAGCTCTGACTGGATTGATCAGTTATTCACCCAGTGAGTCACCGGCTGCTGCTGAGAAAAGCTACCACCACGAATACGCTCTTCATTGGAAACACTGAGATATTGTCTTGGCGTGGGTGGTGTGTAATAATGTATACCTTCATACGTTCCTAAAATTTCACTGGGGTATATGGTATGTGATGGTACAAGTGTGAATCGAGCTCTGCTTGCTGTGCACTACATGCAATGACTTAAATAGAGAGAGGAGTGCCTGTGTTTATAAGGGTATTGAAAAACATCCCCTAAGTATTCTTAAATACCCTGGTGTACTGTGATTAACCTCTTGTCTTAGATTTTGGATATTGCAACATTACAAGTGTCGTCTTTCCCTGTTTTTAAGGCTGGATCACAGTAAAATGATGTCCTATAATATTGTCACAATATTGATATAGAGGTGTTTAGTCAAATATATTGTGATATTTGTATTTCTCCTTATTGCCCAGACCCTTTTTTAAAACATTGTAGTATTATAGAGTAGTATAGAGTACAGAAGACAGACTGGACAGCCTGCAGCCGGTGTGTCCACAAACAGCAAATGATCTATGATCTATTATGATTTCTAATTCACTTATCTAAATCCTTTTCACAAACCCAGACACAAATGACATTAAAATGAAATGACTAAATAATGAGTTACAGATGAAATCAATTAGCGTTATTAGCGTTATTAGTGTTATTAGTGGGAGCTCAGGACAGCAGGGATTAGCTCGTTTTGATTATGTCACAGCACACAGCAGCTCAATGTGAATCCCCCAGAATGAGTTTAACACACAGCCGAAAATCTCCTCCATCACCACATCATCACCAATTAGTCCACACTGCTTCTGTGTGTGTGAGTGAACTTGGGTCACATTCACTCGAGGCGAAGCCCTCTCCTCCCCCGAAAACGACATCAGGTTATGTAATTGGGCCATCGGTGGGCCTGTCGAGGCAGATTAGACAGACTCTGCAGCTATTTCTGAAGCAGCGCCTTGGATTGTTGATCACAGTGGAGTGAAGGGTAAAACGTGACAGGACGAAAGGAATTAGAAAAGGGAAGAGTAGATGGTGTAATGTGAGGATTGGGGAAGGAGGGAACTGTTAGCACAAAGCAAGATGGATGTTTTTATTTGAATTAAATTGGAAATGACTTTTTTAAAAAAAAAAAAAAAAATTATAAAGCCCCTTGAAAAAAACAAGTTTACAAAGTGCTTTGACAAATAGCAGAAATGGGATACACAAACAGTGATACAACAGAGAGCCAAACAGACTGATTGAAGACAAGAGAGAAGAAAACCAGGTAGAGTTAGGGTAAAATTAAAACCAGAGGACAAATAATGCAAGATGCCGGATGTAAAATGTCAGTATAAAATAATACAAATAAATAGACCAAAAACAACAACAGAAACAATAAAGGCAATAAAACCACAAATTAAAGGAAACACAAGATAAAACAAATGGTTAAAATAGATAAAAATGAATACAAGTAAATTAAAGAAACTAAAAGACTGAAAAGAGATCACATAAATTTTAGTATAAAAATGGTCTTAAGAAGTGATTTAAAAGAAAATCAACAGTAAATTCAAAAGCAGTTTGTTCTTGTTGAGAGAACCATCTGGCCGGGCTTTAGAGCAGAACTTGTCATTTAAAAAAAACAAAAAACCTTTCTTTATCCATTAATGTGCAAGGAGGTTTGTTTCTGCTGCCATCCACAATGTTACCACTGCTTTTGCTTCCCGATTTCCCAAACTATGGCCAGGCTGAGGGTCATAATTACAGAACGTGCGTGTGTTAATCGCGCCTCAAAAAAATTCAGTGGCACTGAAATGAATTTGCGTTAACTCGTTATTACCACGTTAACTTTGACAGCCCTAGTAAATACTGAAGGCAATAACAAAATCTGAACACAAGTGGTCAGCTAGAGATGTGACATTAATGGAACATAGTGACATTTGCTTCATGTTTTACATATATTTTATATATAATTTGCTGCTCTTGGTGCATTACCAGTCTGTCAAAGGGAGGCAGCTGTGGGTGCCAAAATCGCTTTTTTGTCCATCAGCCAAGCAGCTACTCAATAGAATACCATTGTTTTTTGGTAAAGCACACACACTTAATATATGCTCAAGACATTAATATAGTCCTATGTAGAGATGGACCCATAGTGGATTTTTAAAGGCCTATGTAATAACAATAATTTGTTGAACTGAGCCTCTTGGTCAAAGTTATAAATACCTAAATAAAGAAAATAATCTGGAAATGAACATCTAACTAACTAACTCAAAATCTAGGCGGGAATGAATTTAGCTGTTGAGCTATTGTTCCTCAAAGTCAACCCGAGATTCTCATCTACACAAAACATTATCTCAACTTCCTGTATGAAGTCCTCAAGCAAATCAGTTCATGAAGATGACCAATACCATGGGGAATAACGCATGATTTTTACATCTAACTCGGTGACTTTTATTTTGACCAGACCAGACCTGGTGATTGGTGGAACAGTGGACTTACTTACTAGATTACAAGCAAGAGTAGTTAAGAGGGTTTATGTGAGTTTTATTTTGTTTCTGTCGAGTTTTAATGAAATGTGTTTAATGATGAGTTAATGAGGCAATTAAGCCTTGACAGTCTTCTGTGACTGAGAGTAAGTTGAATTCAGAAGGGTAAAGTTGTGTTTCTCTATTTAATAAGGAAAATAGGTTAGCGCTGCACCGTCATAAACCGTAAACCCCAATGAAATTTCGGGAAGATATGAAATGCTACATACCACTCAAGCCTAATTCCAACTTTTGGCTCTAAGCTCTCAAGAATCTTCTGTCATCTTCAGTTTTTATTCACTCCTTTGAGTCACTGAAATGAAAGGACATCCTCTGCTCCCTGTGTCCTCGTCTCTTTTCATCCCTCCATTCACATTATATCAGCTGTTATGCTTGAAGGCTGCAGGATGGGACATGCGGATGAATTAGCTTATGCAACTGTCTCTAATGTCCTGCTCATCCTTAGGGCCATTTCAATAAACATGTCTGTCTCTACCTTTTACTCATTTTCTGTCTTTATCATTTCCCTTCCCAGCTGCCTCTTAACCCCCACCCCCCACATCCCCTCCTCATTATCCTCTGGGTTTTCTAGGAGCCAGAGGGGTGTGCCTATTCTAAAACAACATCATTGTCTGCTGGTAGTCAGGTAGTCCTGTGTGATGAGCTGAGGGGCCTGTTGGAAGGCAATGTAATTATTATGCGCCTGGGTTTAAATGGGATGATGTAACCTCCATTAACAGCAGCCCTTTAGCCTTCTCTGTGTGCTTCAAGATGCACAGGGGTTGCCATGGAGATCACGGAGAGAATTTAAGCAAGAGAAATGATTTTGCCAAAGGGGGTTGATGAGCTAAAGAGAGCGCCTTACATCTCCGCACCCCCCTTTTGCTGACTCTCATCCTCTCTCCTTGTGATAATGTGCAGTAATTTATGTTGACTGTCAGCTGGCCAGGCTACAGAGCATTTAGCTCAATTGTGTTTCTGCACATGTACATCAAGTGTGGCTGTTGTGCAGGATGTGAAAACACCATGTCTGTTATATTTTCTTATTATTAAGAGGACAACTCGCAAGGCAGTTTGCAAAGAATCAGCCACCATTTAAACTTAGTTTCCTCGATGTGTTCTGAAAAGACTCAGGATGGAATCTGTTTGGATGTGTTTTCAGTTTTCAAGACCAACATTAGACTCTGATTGGATAACCATTTAACAAGCCAAACCGGAGAAATAAGAACTTAAGTATAAATTCATTGTTTATGAATAAGCCTGTCATTATACTAACGTTCTTTTCTCTTCTGTGAAAAGAACCAAAACTAGTATGTCACTCATCAGGCCTCATGCAAGAAACAATTTATGAACAGATTTTCTCTAATTTTTGATATTATTCTCCATTTGTTCTTATTTTGTTAGTACCCACTGATTTCTAGGAATTGCCAGTGATTGCTTATTTTTGCACCTCTCTTAGGTAAGAGACAAATTTACAAGTGGCTGAGAGCACTCTAAGATAAGAGAAAAACATCTTGTCTATTATAGAAAGTCAACTCCTTAGTTTTACTGCCCTGCTCAAACTGTCTGTAAACTGATGTTCCCTAAAGATCACAGATGTCTGCCGCAGGCCTCTTGGAGATCACCCAGTACTGTGAGAGCGATCACTGCTCTACAGTGTTTGAAGAGACTCTTCGGTGCAGCTTCAAGTCTGGCTGTGAAATGACAGATGTGTGTGTGTAGAGCCTGATCTCAACATTCAACTCAATGTCTTGATGTTGGAGCAAAATCCGTGTTTGCTTCTTGTTGAGCAGAGCTGGGGAAGCCTTTCTTGCTTCTGTCGGTGGGATTGTACATCAAATGAATCAAAGGAAGCAGAGTCAACCAGTATTTCTGTTAGAGAAGAAAAACTGTGCTGCGGTTGTGTGACTGGGTTGTTGGGGGGCATTGGGGAGTGTTGGGGATATAGTAATCTTGCATTCATATACACAGTACTTGATATGCTTGTACTTTAGTACAACTTAGTGCCACTGCATGTTTGTGTGTGGGAGAAAGTGTTAACAGAAAGAAGAAGGAGAAGGTGGAAGGTGGACTATTGCAAGCAATGTTTCTGTAAGTTATTTATGACTTATTAGTCTCATTTGTCATCACTAGATGACAGTAGTGTAATATGATAAAGTATTATTACTTTGTTACAGTACTTTTTTGGGGGGAGTATCTGTGCTTCACTTGAGTTTTTATATTCCTGTAAAGTTTCACTTTTACTGCATTACATTTTCCCAAAGCATTGTAGTTACTTACTACAAAACGGGGAAGGAAGGGAGAAGGGGATGGACAGACTAATTAAGAAATGGGAAAGAAGGAAAATCTGTATTTTGTTATTCAAAACCATAAAGTTACAAAAAAGACCTTATTTTTCAGTGTAAAGTACACTCCATTTTAAGGTATTGCATGTTATGATGAAATAAACTTCATAATTCTCCAAATTCGGACTACCAGCATTTACTTGTACTTTTACTTTCAATAGTTTAACTTTATTAATTTATTTATTTTAGTTTTATAACTTTATACTTATAGTAGGTGGAAGGTAGAAGGACATTATGCGTCATTTTTTAAACCAAGTTTAAAAAACGAAATTACTTTGGTCCTTGATCCCGCTACATCTTTGGACACGGCAACTGTTGAAGCTTCAAAGTGTAATATTCTCTCAAAACTGGTTTAGCAGTTACAACTTGCAAGCTAAAACTACTACTTTAGGGTGGGAGGGTGCATATGAGTTTGTGGACCAACCAGTCCACATGTACTTTGTGGACTTGGAGAAGGCATTCGACCATGTCCCTTTGACACGGGGAGTCCTGTGGGGGGTACTCTGGGAATATGGGGTGTCCAACCCCCTGATACCTGATACTGTGCCAGAGCTTGGTCCGCATTGCCGGCAGTAAGTCAGACTTGTTTCAGGTGAGGGTTGGACTCCACCAGGGCTGCCCTTTGTCACCGATTCTGTTCATAACTTTTATGGACAGAATTTCTATTTGCAGCCGGGGTGTTGAAGGGGTCCGGTTTGGTGACCTCAGGATTGGGTCACTGCTTTTCGCAGATGATGTGGTCCTGTTGGCTTCATCAGGCTGTGACCTTCAGCTCTCGCTGGATAGGTTCGCAGCCAAGTGTGAAGCAGCCGGGATGAGAATCAGCACCTCCAAATCCAAGGCCATGGTTCTCTACCAGAAAAGGGTGGCGTGCCCCCTCCAGATCGGGGAGGACATCGTTTCCAAAGTGGAGGAGTTTAAGAACCTCGGGATCTTGTTCACGAGTGAGGGAAGGATGGAGCGGGAGATCAACAGGCGGATCGGTGCAGTGTCTGCAGTAATGCGGACTCTGCACCGATCTGTCGGGGTGAAGAGGGAGCTGAGCCGAAAGGCAAAGCTCTCGATTTACCGGTCGATCTTCGTTCCTACCCTCACCTATGGTCACGAGCTTTGGGTAGTGACCTAAAGTACAAGATCGTGGGTACAAGCGGCCAAAATGAGCTTCCTCTGTAGGGTGACTGGGCTCTCCCTTAGAGATAGGGTGAGAAGCTCGGTCATCTGGGAGGAGCTCGGTGTAGAGCCGCTGCTCCTCCGCGTTGAGAAGAGCTAGATGAGGTGGCTCGGGCATCTAATGAGGATGCCTCCTGGACGCCTCCCCAGTGAGGTGTTCAGGGCACGTCCCACCGGTAGGAGACGGGTCGAAGCTGGTCTGGGAACACCTCAGGATCCCCTAGGAAGAGCTGGACGAAGTGGCCTGGGAGAGGGGAGACTGGGCTTCCCTGCTTAAGCGGAAGAAAATGGATGGATGGCTGGATGGATGGATGGAAGGATGGATGGATGGATACTTTTCTCTTTCTGAACCTGACTTTCTTCTGTTTGATAAATATGAGTCTGCACGTGCAGACAGCAGAGTACGCTCCCTACAGTTGTGTTGCAGGGATTCAGTGACTGTGTTGTCATGTCAGCTTTAAAAGAGCAGCGCTGTTTCTGTCTCATGTAATAAAACGCGGACTCCACAGCTGTCCGCTCTCCTTCACTCTCTCTTCCTCCCACTGTCTCTTGCTGTGGCAGTCCCGTTTGTAGTGACGTCGATTTAATCTCTCTCGTGTTTTGCTTCGTGTTCGTCTCCCGCACCTCGCTGTCACACGTCTTGTTGTTTCTGAGCATCACTGCAAGGCTCACTGCGTGTCTGTCTCTGTCTCTGTCAGTCATCCCTTGCAGTGGATTGCTACACTCCCTTTATCTCCTGTATTCACTCAGACAACACAGGGGCGCGGTCATCGCTGACAACACAGATGATGGTTAGAACCCCCGTCTCTCTGTCTCTGTCACCAAGACGTCTCATAAAGTTACTGATATGTTTTTCCATAACCATAATGCAACATTCATACACACTTTGGAACTCCAGCTTTTCAGTTGTACTTAACCAGAATTCTCAAATAAAAGCCAAAATATGATATAGCAACACTGTTATGTCATAGTTATCTTTTCATCAGAATTACTGTTTTCCAATTTATTGAGAAAGTGTCTGCTTTGTTTTTTGATCAGTGTTAAGCTGCTGTCAACAAATCACAACTCTGTTTAGCATTAAGTCAGGGTTTCCACATCATGAACTTCACACTGTCACATCAGGAGAGAAACGGGAAAATTTGAAAAGCTGTTATACGGATTTCACACTGAGATTTGGGCACCAGAATATAGGTTAGAAATACAAAAATGATAACAGATCAGAAAACAAAGAAACTTTCCTCTTAAATGTGATCAAATCATTTAAACAGGGAATATTTAAGACATTTTAAATAAAGGTCTGCATCTCTGTGTGGTTGAGGTAAATAAAAACAACCCTAACCTGTATTAGTTTACAGTAACTTCTTTGAAAGGCCAGACCAACATGACAGTAGTTTATAAGTGTATAAGTCTACTTTCTAGTTTCCTCCATAAACATGGAAATGAACCCAAATTAACTTTTAAAAGTGACGCCAGATGAGCCCTGAGCCTGACAGACACACCTGACTGCCTCTATAATGAACTTATATGTATCTCTTCACTCTGCAAAGAGTGACTCACTCACATCGGGCCCATCACCATCACCACCTCATCATAGCTCACAGCTGCTCTGAGAACAGCTGGCATTTACTGACACACACACACACACACACACAGAGAGAGAGCTCAGATATCTACTTCCTGCATGTTTGACATTGTTATTCGTCATAATAAAATAAATACGTGGAGGAGGTTTGCTTTATATCCCTGCTGAATTTAATGCTTAATATTCACAGTCTAATGTCTTAATAGCCGTTGAAGAGAGTGCTATATAGTAGCTGTCACTTGAGTGGCCGCACTGCTGAGAACTGTTCTGTTTACAGAAGAATATTCAACAAATAAAATGGGTACACTGATCCATTTTGTGGCATTTAATTTGCACAATACCTGAGTCATCATATTATCAGTTATCGATTATCACTAAGTGCAGTTTTCATCCACCTGTTTTTATGCACATTTCAAACTGTTGCATGAAAATGTAACTGCCGGAGATTACAAAGAAGCTGAAATGTTGCAAAAATGTTGTTATGCCTGAATGAGGTCACAAACTTTGTGTATTAAACAAAACAAGGAAAGTAATAACTCCTGACCCCTTAGTCCACCATGTCAAGCAGACGGTCTCTTCTCCTCTGTGCTGCTGCCTGCCCGTCCCCAGCTGCTGGTGCTAAATAGTAGCGTGAAAGCCATGAGCACTAACTTCACAGTACACAGCACAGAAAACTGACTGTTCGACAATCTCAGTCAACTGAAGGTCTCTGACTGATGATTCAGATCTTCCAAATCTTAATATGCTTAAGGTTAAGTTCATGGGAAAATCAGAGTACAACAGGTTAAAGAAGTATAGCTGCTTTTTGTTTTTCATGACTTTAGTTGTTATTAAGCTGCAGCAGAGCTCTTCTCTGACTTGCAGCCAGCCTGCTGACACAGTTATGTCATGAGTAAAGAATGCTGGACGCTTGCCATTGTGACAACCACAGCTTTACGGGGATAAATGAACTTGTGGGGACGCATTTTCCCCTCTGAATCCCTCAGTGCAACAGTGCCTCATCATCCTTTCTCACCGCACATGTAAACACCTCCTCCTGCATCGTATCTGTTACCGATTCAGTCGGTGCAGTTATCTGTGCTCCTTTCATGAGTGCTCAGTAGATCAACAGCAGAGCTAATCTGCTAATACAGTCAGGTGACAGGGAGTCATGACGGAAGGACCCGAGGGAGCAACCAGAGCATGTGCCTGAAAGAAAATGAATCCGCCAACCACGGACACATCCTGCCCGGGCCTCCTCTCTCTTTTCTTCTCCCTCCTCTTCTGTCCATCCTGCTCTAGCCTCCTCTCTCTTTTCTTCTCCCTCCTCGTCTCTCTGTCCTCCTCCTCACCACCTTACAGTGAATAAAGGAACAAAGCAGCATTTGACAGCATGACAGGGTGATGACATCACCGGGGTAGCGTCCTGAATGGGGCCGATAGAGCCAGTTTAGCCCTGGCACTGGGACACTGGACCATTGTAACTCGCGCACACGCACGCGCGCACACACACACACAGAGAGAGAGAGAGAGCCCTGATCCCCATCATGTAAGGATAATTCATAATGATTAAGAGATTAGAAGGTGTTAACTAACGCCTCCCCACCGCCCAGCAGCCCCCCATCTTTAGTTGTCTTGTTGCCAAGGAGACAGATGGGGTGCTGCTCTCACCCAGCCCGTGCCAGGCGTTGGCAGCCCAGTACTGCGTAGCAGGCGCTAGCTCCATTAATAGAGAATGAGAAGGTTGAGTGTGTGTTTTGTGCACATATGAGCGGTGTTGGATGCCGTGTGTGTGTGTGTGTGTGTGTGTGTGTAGCCAGGCAGGCTGCCCAGTTGTAGCAGGTGCTGCTGGTGGAGCACTGGGTGGTGGAATGTGTTGGTGAAGCCAAATGGATGAGTGTTAGGGGAGCAGTAGATCAGCTCCTGCTGATTTGTGTTGAGGCTTTGGCCATGAAGAGGAATTTTCTTTTCTTGACTGTTGCTGAATAGGGACTGAGCTGAGAGTAAGAGCTTTGTTGGCACTGTGGGGAAAACATTTCAAATTCTGCTAACAAACATTGTTTTGAGGGCTCAGATATTACCACTTTTATTAAGATTAATATTTTATAGGTGTTTTTTTTATTTGTGGTAATGTTTTGGGAGCTTTAATTTTGTGTGCATATAATGTCCTTTTTCTCCTTTACTGAACTGGCTGTCCTGTACTAGCCTAAATCGTGGCTAGATTACTGAACAGGCCTACTGGACCCAGGCCCAGTGGTTCGAGGGGCCCCATGGACAGCAAAGAGACAGCACAGAGAGAAAAACAACTGCATAGAGATGCAAAATAACATGAAACAACTACAAAAAGATGCAAAGCAAGCACAAAGATACGCAAAAAAATGACTGAGATGCAAACTGACAGAGATACAAAGCGACTAGAAAGAGATGTAAAGCTGCTAAACAATAAGCAACTAAAAAGAGATGCAAAATCATTAAGAGAGGTGCAACACAACTACAAACAGATGCAAAGTAACATGTAAAAAACTTAAAAGATGCAAAATTATCAAGAGATTCAAAGTGTCTATAGAAATGCAAAGTGACTGCAAATAGATGCAAAACAACAAAAAAGAGAAGCTCATCTACAATACAGAGATGCAAAACAACCACAAAGAGATGCAAAGCAGCTGCTAAGAGAAACAAAGCAACTTCAAAGACACACAAAACAACCAGAAAGAGATATAAAGTGACTTAAAAGGAGATTCAGAATGACTATAAAGAATGCAAAGCACCAACCAAAAGATGTAAAGTGCAGAGATGCACAATTAACACACGATTCCAAATATCTGTACAGTGACTACATGTAAAGTGACCACAGAGATGCATAGCAACTACAAAAAGGCTGCAAAGTGACTAAGAGATGCAAACCAATCAAAAAAGATGCGTAGAAACTACAATGGCATGCAAAACAAACCCAAGAGATGCTCAGTGAAAACAGAGAGATGCAAAGTGATTACAAAAAGATGCCAAAGAATTACAAAGAAATGAAAATCAACTCCAAAGATACAGTGACAACAAGGAGGTGCAAATTTACTACAAAGAGGTGCAAAACAACCACAAAAAGATACAAAGCGACAACGAGGAGATTTAAAATGACCATAGTGACACAAAATGACTAAAAGAGACACAGAACAATCACAAAGAGACCCCATCACATAGAGTTTTAGGGGATGGAAGATCAGGAGTTTTAAGGGCTTGGTCCAGACCATAGGGAAAAAAATTCAGGATATCTCAGCCTCTGCTTCTATGATTTTAAGATTTTTTTTTATCGGTGTCTAGCCTGTACCTGTTATATAAAAAATGCAGATGGAGTAGCTGGAGTACCATTTTAAAAGTTGAATACAATGTTGGAGCAAAGTTGTGATATCAGTAGGTTGATTTTGAGGGAAATGCTTTTATTATCCTTGTCCAGAAAGGTGTAAGATAAGCCAGGAGCATGAATGACAAATGGATCAATTTGTATTTGCAGATTTCTTTCATTCTTTCTTTTTTTTTTTACAACTATGACTCTACCTGTTCACATTCGGAGCAGCACTATGTGCCTCATGAAGTGTTTGCTTGTTTCTTTGTGCTTGTATTTCCACATCAGTAGTGATTGTGTTCCACAGGCTCTTTGTGTCCAGAATGCGTTGTTGCTTTCATGCATGACTGACTCCATGAGGGGGGATGATTTAATGTATTCAGAAGCAGATATTAAGGATATGCACAGGCAGATGCTTTTGAAGTAGCACAAGACGTGCAAGCTCAGGGGACTGTGATTAATGACGACCATGGGCCTGATGTCAGAGCCACCAATGCACGCTGTCTGTCTGCACCTTTACGCTGCAGGTGAATCACTGACAGGGTCGTCTCTCAGTCGTCTGGATGCAGAGTTGCCTTTCTGTCTGTCTGCTCCGTCTGTCTCTAAAGAACTCACACACACACACACACACACACACACACACACACACACACACGTAAGCAGTGATGTGAATCTGCATGGCCTTGAAGCCAGTCAGTCAGTCAAGCTCCCTGACTGCAGAGTCCACACACGTATGCACACGCATGCACGCGCACACACACACACACACACACACACACACACACACACACACACGCGTGCGCACACACACACACACACACACACACACACACACACACACACACACAGAAAGAGCAGTGTGTGATCACCCAGTCTAAGAGGGCAACAGGCTCCACATACATTATGCATTAGTGTCTGCAGCCAACATATGATTAGTTCATGCGTGTTTCTTCTCTTTGTCTGCATGTGAGAGTGTGTGTGTGCGCGCGCGCTGTAATTGGACGTTTTCTCCTCATTGTGTACTGTGCATGTGAGTGTGTGTTATCATTTACATAGTGTGTGTGTGTGTGTGTGTGTGTGTGTATTCTCCTGGGGCCTATTGCATGTAATTAGAGGTGCATTAAGTGATTTGTGGCTGTAATGATGCAATGTGTGTCATATAATCCCGCACCCCTGACACATGGGGGGGGTACTCCTCCTCGGGGGGGGGGGTTCTATTGATGGAAATGACCTCATTATTATGATGATTGTCAGCAGAAATACAGAAAGAGGGAGGGAGGGGGGACTATTTTTTTTGCAGCAAAATGTGTGAGCATGAATAGTTTGTGCAGAAAGACAGTGCCATGATAAAGATCCCCAAACATGAAGGCGCAAATGCAAAATTTCTGGATTTCTTCCTAAGCAAATTTAAATTTGCTCCATTATATACTTTATTATATAATTTTCTCTTTAATTGTTTTATTTATTTTATGGTTCAAACATCCTGTTCGAAGCAGCTGTTACCAAGGAAGTGGTAAAAGTATGCAAGTATGATGAGGAAAATGTTTAAGTGTTAAAATTACTCAAGCAGGAAAAAATAAACGCAGTCACTTAAATGATATTCTGTATCATAATATTAAATCATTACTACTTATGCATTAATGTGTAAAAAGCATTTTACCGCTCTAGTTGTTTGAGGTGGAGCTCATTTTTTTCTTCCTATATGACTGCATAGATAAATTATCTATATTGATTACTGATGATTAGTTTTCATGAATTGAGTGGTTAGGTTTTTTTATGAAACAAAAAAAACCCTAGAGAATCTGCACATGAGGCTTTGCTCACAGAAATATAAAATTATCATGGAGATGGTAATTAGATTTAATTTAATTTAATCTACTTGTGTGCAGATTCTGTTTTTTAGTCTTTTGTATTATCTCTTGTCCAGAATCTAGTTTTTTGTCATCTAGATGTTTGTGCATTTTCGTTTTGTTCGGTTTTTAGACAATAGTTAGAAAGGCTGCCAGGATCATCCAAAGAGGCCAAAGTGACATTTTCACAGTGTTTGTTCTGTTCAGTTATTATAATTGATCACAGATCAATGGAAGAAAAAAGAAACAAATCCTGGTATTTGGGAAGATGCAACCATACATTGTTTCTAAATTTCACTCTTTTAGGGTGTGGAGCGCTATCCTCTCTCATTAACTCATCATAAAACGCTCTTATTCAAAGCTGACTGTTTACTCTTACTAGTAATCTACTTTAGTAAGTCCACTGTCCCAACAATCACCAACTCTGGTGGTGAATTCCTTAATTCACCAAGTTAGATGCAAAAAACATGCCGTTATTTCCCACAGTCTGTCTCTGCCTGCTGGCCGCCGGCTGTTTACACTCCTGTAACTTCTCCCTCCACCACTAGGTGTCACTGTGTCTTTCAGCTCTGCTGGGGCATACTGTGCACTACATACAATGAGTTTAATAGAAAAAGAAGTGTTTGTATCTATGACAGTATTGAAAAACATACCCTCTGAATTTCTAAACACCCTGGTATAGTGAAATACCATGATACCACCCAAGCCTATCGCAAAGTAACTTAAGTTGCGAGTAAAAAGTAAAGTATATCGCTTTGAGTTGGAGTAGAGAAGAAATACAAACATGAAAACAAAAAAATCAAATATAGTAGAAGTACTTCAAATGTGTACTGAAGTACAACAGTAAATGCACATTCCACTATTATGCTTGTGGTGGGCGGGGTTTAGTGAACAGTCAACTCCTGTTTAGGTGCTATATGTAATAATGTATGATTGAGGGGCTCAATAATGAGCTTGGTAGATTTGACAGATGGAGACTTGCCAAACACTTGAAGCAACTAATCTGAAGAGCAGACTAAGGAAGATATCACAGTATCACAGCAGGAAGTGGCTGGCACAAAAGTCTGATAAATCACAGGCTCTATTGTTCCTCAACCTCCTGATGCAAAGGTCAAGTTCCTGTTTGAACCCTCGGTTAGATGTTTGTGGTGTGTGTTTGTTCATGCTTAGCCTTGCCTGTCGGTGAGAAGTAAACCCCTGTATACTGCATTTCTAATAATTTTTAAAAAATATTGTAGTCAGAAAAAGGACAGACTCCATTTTGCCAACTAGTCTCTTAAATGGACAGTTCGCCCCAGAGAAGTCAAAAATACACATTTTTCCTCTTACCTGTAGTGCTATTTATTGATCCAGATAGTTTTGTTGTGAGTTGCAGAGTGCTGGAGAAATCAGCTTTAGAGATGTCTGCATTCTCTCCATTATAATAGAACTAGATGGCACTGGGCTTGTGGTGATCATAGCTAAAGCATAGCATTTGAAAAACTCAACAGTAATGTGTCTTTGCAGAAATTATGACCCGATTACTCAAGATAATCTACAGAACTTATTGTGAGGAGTTTGATGTAGGAACTACACTGGTCCCTCGCTATACCGTGGTTCACCTTTCGCAGTTTCGCAGATTTTTTTTAATACAATTTTGCATGCTTTTTTTTTTTTTTTTTTTTTTACAGCGCATTGTGTTCTGTGTCCTGATTGGCTAAGGGACTGTAGACCATTGTCAATCAGTCTCCTCCGTGCCGTGTCTCCTGTACAGTACAGAATGCGTTCAGCTTGCAAAATTTACATAAATCTTCGATCGCTAGGCACGGTCGGAGGAACTGTGAAATACTTGTGAGTCACAATTAATAATTTCTTATGTGTCCAACCTCGTAGGTTGAACGTTAAAATTAAATTTGTTAGTTTTAAAAGTCATCATAATTATTATAGGAAAACCTTTATATTTTTATTTCTCAAACAAATGTTTGGGCTTGAAAACAGGTTTTGATCTTTGGTTTCATTCTATAATACTGGACTTATTTTTCTAAGAAGGTTTGAACTTTGTGTTTGTGTTGATGTGTTATGTTATGATGATAATGCCTGTCCTAGAAAAGTGTATAAAATGTGTAGTGAGGGGTTTTACAGCCTTGAAACATCTATAATTAAAAAAAATGTAAATTGTATTATTGTAAAAAATAAAGCTGACTACTTTGCGGATTTCGCCTATTGCGGGTTATTTTTAGAACAGAATAAATGAGGGACCACTGTATTTTCTTTCTAATAAGACCCACCCATCCACCACATCACAGCACAGGAGGAAGCGTGCATCTACTGCTAGCTCACCTGTCACCACTGAGCTAGCTAAGCTCACAGCTAATCTAAAGAGGACACCACTAATGTTTACATCTTACATGTTACATCTTGTGCTGTCACGAGCCTGTTGTCCATGAGTAGATGCTCTCTTCCTCCTGCACAGTGATACAGCAGAAACAAGTATCCAAGTGTGACCATTTACAGGAGACTAGCAGAGAAACAGGCAGGTAGAGACACACACTCATTGATCTGTTGTTGCTGAACTGTTGGGCAGCTGCTGCTTTGCAATTCAATGTGGCAGCAGTTTCATGGAGGAACAATTTTTTTCTTCTGAACTACACTCGTCGTCAACCGAATCACAGCGCTGGAGGAAGCGTGCATCTACTCGTAGCTCAACTGTCAACACTGAGAGCTAGCTAAGCTTACAGCTAATCTAAAGATGATGCCACTAATGTTTACATCTTGCGCTGTCATGAGCACTAACCTCTTGACCATGAATAGATGTTCTCTTCCTTCCTCGCAGCGATACAGTAGAAACAAGTATGAGAGTGTGACCTCTTACAGGGAGAGTAGCAGAGGAACAAGCACGTAGAGAACACTCACACATTCATTGATCTGTTGTTGCTGAGCTGTTGCGCAGCTGCTGCTTTGCAATTCAATTTGTAAGGCATCAGTTGGGGCCGTCCACAGGGGCTCGATTGGCCCTCATGCTCTGAACTCACTCTCATTCACTTTTAATGGCAGAGCTGCTCTCAGCAGCTACTTTCTCAGACCACGGGTTTCCCATGGCAACCAGACACTCACACCTTGATGAGGGTAGAGGGGGGGAACAAGGATTGCTGTTACTCCCCGCTCAGCTTTGATAATGGAAATTAATGATAATAGAATTTCTGATGGGGAAACCCAGGGAGTGAAGTCATTGTGGGAATTGAGAGTAATGAGTGTATTATAATAAATATGAATTTGGCTGAAAACAGTCCATCTTGCATCAGTTCAGAGTCTCAGAGGGTGGTGTGGTTTGGGATCAACAGACTCACTGATGTAATTGCTTTTGTTTGCTGTACAGCAAGCACCTGAGGGACGATATTGCTCTTATACAGCTTCTGTGCTTTGCCCCTCATCATAATGTCCTCTGTGCTATTAAAGTCATGTTCTACCAATATAAAGAGAGCCCTCACATAAAACCCGGTCATCTTTGCAGTAGAAAGACACAAAAACTTTGAAATTACCTTTTATATTTAAATAGTTTTACTGTTTGATTGGATTTCGGTTCGAGTTTGAGAGACGAAAATGTGTAATCACAGCCTGAAGTTTAAGCAACAGCCGAAAGAGCCGGCGAAATGCTTTATTAATCTCCACAAACTACGCACATTTTTTTGATACAAAGCTGTTTGAAAATTAGTGAAGTATCCCTTTAAGTAGCCCGTTCTTTCAGGCCAAGGAGTGTTTTGCCTACACTCTGTATATGATGCTGTTTGAATATGGCTGGTCTCAGCTGTAAGTAACTGCATTCTGAGTTAGTCTTCATGCTGTAAGTCCTCTGTCTGGACTGATGCTTGTAGAGGGAAACAGATTAAGCTGCCAAGATCACAGGACCACAAGACTCCATCTGTGTCAATGTCAGTCCATCCCTCACTACATTGTTACATTTTAGACAAAAGCCTGTAATTTCCTGAAGCAGTAGGTCAGTGTAGTTTTGACCAAATGTTACTCAAACAGGAGGAAATAGTGCTTTGTTGGGGACTATATTTAGCAGTGGATTAATCCACATTTGGTGGTACTCTAGTGAGTATTTCTGGCAGCAGGATGGTGTATTAGGGATTGCAATAGTGTAGTTCATTGATGTGTTTTTAGTAATTTTTCGCACTGAGGAAGAGACATATACTGTGTGTATATGTATATGTGTGTGTGTGTGTGTATATTATGTGTGTGTGTGTGTGTGTTGTGTGTGTTATACATACATACATACATGCATATATAATATATATGTATATATATATATATATATATATATATATATATATATATATGCATATATATATATATATATATATATATATAATATATATATATATATATATATATATGGCTTTGATACACACAAGGAGGGTCCCTGACTAAGAGTTTATATAGTCAAGTCTGATTGGTCAGGTCTTGCTTGTTGTCGAGCAATCATCAAATCATGTCGTTTTTTAATCATTATTATTTAGTAAGGGTTGTTTTGATTTGCTCATTGAATTGATCCATATGTTATTATGACATTAGCATCTATTTGCACAAACAGATTTTCTATTTTTGGTGTTGGAGTGTTTATTAGGAACACTATTTGAGTGTATATATATATATATATATATATATATATATATATATATGCTTCGGTTTTTAAAGCACACTGTAGGAGTGCAGAGCATACTCTAGGCACAGATGGAGCAGTAGAATGTTAGAAGTAACAGAGTCACGAGTTGTGACAGGTTTGCTGACATTTTCAGGCCATGGATTCTTAATTTCTCTCTGAATGGTAATGTTAGATATTGTAAGTTTAGTTGTACAGTGTTCTTCTTCGTATCTTTTTTTGTATGTCTCAGAACAATGTTGATATCCCCAGCGACCTCATCTTTTATCTCTCTAACGCTCGGCCTTTGCATTACCTGCATTAAATAACTTGATCGCTAGCTGGATAAAATGTTAGCCTCAGTGGCCTCTACACACTGACAGTAGCATCCATGTTGCCATTGCCTATCAGAGGTGCTCTCACAACTTAACCTCTTGAATGCCAAGCATGTTGTGTATACAACTTCCCTTGTCATAATTACAAGCTCACAAGTTTTGTTTCAGGGCAGCATGTCTGTCTGTCGTACCCTCAGCTCAGTTTCAGTACCACAGACAGCGCCGTACTTAAACACACCCGTAACACCCAAAAACACTGCTATATGGAAAACGTCCTATTATAAAGTAATTTTTTTGTCAATAAATTATCATAATTACATTTTTTCTGATAAGACACTGTGTAATTGGGTGTTTCAGCTCTTTTGTTGATATTGCTACATGTTTTGATCATGGTCAATCGCCTCTAATAAATGAATGTGTTTAACACCCTGAAGTGCACAGACTAATGCATGTTTACCAAAATAGGTGACATATCTTGATTTATTGGGAGAAACCGAACAATGACATGTAAAATCAAACTTTTACCTTACACATAGACAAAATGGAATGATCCTTTAAGGATCATTCCATTTTCAGTTTCAGTTCAGCTGTGAGACTGGCAGTTAAATCTGGCTCCTTTGGTCTAATCATCAAATAATCGACTATTTGGGGTCAATCTTAATGAACACACAATACTTATAAGTGGAATACATTTAGTGTTGGTTTGGCTCTGCACATGGGATTTGGTATACTCTGTTATTATAACTAGGCATAATCCCTGTGCAGCAGTAAAATGGATTACCAGGACTCAGCTGGAAGAATATCACAGCAACATTAGATGCAGTTTAGATGTTGGAGGCATTTATGCAGCATCAATAATCATCTTAATCATGGAGTGCCCTGAGCAGCAGAATGTGTCAACCAATACCTAATCAGCTTAATATTGCTACTGATTGATTTCCTGCCAATTCTGATCTGTATAATCACTTAAAACTGCCTCACTGGTGCTATGCTTACATGTAAGGATCTGCGGGTGAGTTTTTGTTACATGATCCAGGATATGTCCAAAATATATTTTAATATATCTTTTTACAGTGTGTGTGATTGATTTTATCAGTGAAAGTTCTCGAAAAGAATGAGACATGAGAATGGGCAGATAAGAGTGTGGAGAGGTGGGCAGACAGACAGACAGTGGTGCAGTGATGTAAGAGGCTGATAATGCAGTCTTCCTGTCGCACAGCAGCTGAGCAGTTTCCCTCTCTACTGATTTATCCACCGTTTGAACCTGGTGACACGACATCTCACAGAATGACTCCCAGGCACCACAGCAGACCCCGTGGTGAGAAAATCAAATCAAATCAAACTTTATTTATAGAGCACTTTTCATACATTTAATGTAGCAAAAAGTGCTTCACAAGTTAAAAACATAAAAAACATCTAAACATAGGAACCAACCCCCCTTCACAGGCCCACCAACCCCCCATCCCCCAGAACACAAACAGAAAGACGACAATAAAAAGGCACAAAACAGAATGGCTTTGGATAAGAAACATGGCTGAGCACAGATGACTAAAATGAGGAAACGCCATCATGGAGGGCCGTTTGGACCAGGAGCAGATCAAAGCTCACAGAGACATCGCTACAGAAATCACGCCAAAACCATGACGCTGTGGGCAGGTCCATCATTTACCTTCCTTCCCTCAGGGGAGGATGACCCAGCGCTGTCAGAGTTACTTAGATTTTAAGAAAACGAACAATCTATACTAGTGGATTAGCATCTTGTAGTCCATTAACCCAATTGAAACCTTGATCAAAATCAGTGTTCTTGTGTTGCATATTCAGGGGCCGTTTACATGTCAACGGCTCTTGCATGAAACGTTTGTCATAGTTTGGCTTTTTGCTGACACAAAAAAGGCATTTTTGAGGCCTGAAAACACAAACTTTGGAAACTAGTGTAATCTTTTGAAAACGTAACCGCTTCGGTCACTGTGGAAACTGGCAATGAGCGGATCCTGTGAGAACGGTGATGTCATGGACGCACTTCACGGTTTGGTGTTCTTCTATGCTGTGTCATGACAAAGTTACACCTTCAACTACTGGCCCCTGGCATGCATGCTACAGCGTTTTCAGATGTTTTTGTGGATCCGCATACATGAGTATCATTCTCACAAATCATATATCTGCAACATACAACATGTTTTTGGACATAACTCAAGAACCACCTTGAAACTGTGCTGATTATATAGATCTTGTATGTCTGAAACATCTATGTTTTCACAGACATGGATGTAAACTGTAAGTGCAACCTGACTCGTGTGCAGACGCATATAGTATCTAGTTTGAAGTCATATTTTGATGCAAGGGTTTGTTGATTGACAGGAAATGTGGAGGTGAAAGCATTGCTCTGTTTATTTAAATGTGGATAGAAAATGAATAATTATTCTAAATAATTCTGTTCTCAATATTGATCAAATCAATTGTGATTACCAGTTTGGTCATAATCGTGAAGCCCTAGTACAGTGCTAATTACTGCAATATCCAGTAGAGAAAGAAGTACCTGAACATGTGTACAGATAGTAAGTGAGCTGGTGGGAAAAACTGTCTCAGACAGGAAGACTCACACAGCAAGGAGAGAACTGCAGAGGTAGCAGACTAAATGTTCCAAGTCTAGACTTACATAATACTGGCAGGGAGGTTAGTCTGTCATAAAGATAAGCAGTGTGGAGAAAAAGCTTGTAGCCAATTCACGCAGCTTTTGCAGCTGCTCAACCTACACAAAAAAAGACAAGAAGAAAGTGTTTAACTGTCAAAGCACCCGCAGAGGCTTACATGCACTTCTAACTGCACTGCCAAGTAAATATTGTCTCGTCGCTTTTGTGCCATTTATTCATTGCCACATGAATAATTGCACTCACCTGCAAAACTTATAGGTGTGCTTGGGTTGTAAACACTATCATAGTAATATCGTGAGGTCCGTGAATTGCACCTTGAGACGGGCAGATAGCGGTTGCACGTGATGCACAGTTCATGGTGCTATCAGCAGCTGCAATCCATTCTTTGTGAATGTTTTCTCTGTGTTATTTATTATTATTATTATTATTATTGTTGTTATTAATATTCTCACACCTTTTTTCCTTATTAAACAGAGAAATATAACTGTACACCTTTTGAATTCAACACGAGGCTTAGTTGCCTCATTAACTCGTCATTAAACACACTTAATTCAAACTCAACAGAAACAAAATAAAGCTCACCCAAACTGTCTTGGTTACTCTTGCTAGTAATCTAGTTAGTAAGTCCACTGTTCCCACAATCACCAGCTCTGGTTTGGTCCAAATAAATCCTTAATTCACCAAGTAAGATGTTAAAAATATGCTGTTATTCCCCACAATCTCTCTCTTCCTGCTGGCCGCTGGCTGTTTACAGTCCTGTAGCTTCTCCCACCACCACTAGGTGTCGCTTGGTTTTTCAGCTGCCTGTTCCACCAGTAGAGAACGGAGACTGAGCTCTGGTGGTGTGTGCTGTGCACTATATACAATGAGTTATGTAGAAAGAGTAGTGTCTTTTGTTTCTGACGGGATTTTCTAAATACCCTGGTATACTGTGCTGCTGTCCTAGCCTAGCAGTTATAGTCCTGTGCACATTTCAAGTATACACGAGGCTGATACTGTCAGGATTAGGGATTTATTTTTCCCTGTGATGTGTTCAAACCTTTTCTCAAAACTAAGGCACTTTTCCTGGCAGTTTTGTGTACAGAAAAGACCCGATTAAGGCTTCTAATCTCTGGTCTGTTGACTCCGATCACAAGAGTAGAGATGATCTCACAGGCATTAGCCTACTGTCTGTATGCTCACTGAGGACCTCCATCAACACAGATTAGCGTGTTTGTATTGTGGTGTAATCGAGACATTTACAGTAGACAGTGTGAGCCTGTTTTCACTGAATATGGTTCGAGTGTCTGAAAGGGGAATGTCATCAATTTCAGACAGCAAGATCGTCTCAGGGAGTGATACTCACCCTGTCAAAGTGGTTGTACAATGTCTTCTGTGGCTCTGGTGAAGCTTTGTCAAATCTGGGAAAGTAATCCTGGTGATGTCATTATGATGTCATCAGTGTTATCTCGGTATGGGCATAGAGTGGCTTTGATTTTAAAAACTAGGGGAGCTTTGGATTTGTATTTATTGGAAACCATCTGGAGTTTGACTGAGATCTGAATTTTAATTTTAATCTATGGCTGTAGCTGATGACCGAAGGAGGGGTATCTTTTGTTTGTATATAATCTGTAGAGCCGAGGGAAACCAAACTTTTAGACAGAGTGCAATGAACGTTTGAGTTGCGTTTTGCTGCTTCATCTGTGCCCAGAGAACATGTTAACCACAGAGTTAGAGTGTAAAATTTCATTTTTGTTTTTATTCCTATAAATGTGAGTGTCCATTTGTATAATTCTGTGTCTCTTCTCTGAATTCTTTTTTTTTTTTGGTCGTCTGTGAATGCGCAGGTGGAGCTCTACATAAATTCAGTTATTCCTCAGCAGCAGTTTGTGGACTTTAAGTTGTGGTTGTTGATAGTAAAGGTCAGTCTGTTCTGGGCAGATCAGATCAGATCAATGAATACGAGGAGCAGCTGTCTGTGAGTGTATGCATACTTTTAGATCCAGCAGGATGAAAGGTTAAATTTAAATTTTCACTGTGCGTGATGTTTTAATGCTCCATCTGTGCCCAGAGTACGCCCTGTCCTAGTGTGGTGAAATGAATGATTAAACAACTTACGTCATCCTATAGCGCTCCTAGTGAACTGTCCAGCTCCAAAAATATCAAATCAATACATGGCGGCAGATGTTTTTAATCGTGGCAGATCACGATTAAAAACATTCATATAAATGAATGTGTGGGAGACCCTGTCGTCGTGGATTGCTGCTCCTGAAAATGTTTGTTTCTGTGCAAATGCTGCTTGGTGTAACTCAGAAGAGTTTGATGCTCACTAACTCTAAACCACAAGCTACTACTTCACTCACAGCTCCATCATTCAAGACACTGACAAGCATCTTAGCATTTCTTGCACCTCTGAAATGGCACGTTTTACTCCCTGAAACAGCAAATATTCAAAAAATGTCATTCTTTGCAGACAATGACCTACTATTCTAACATACTATTTCTGTCTGCATTGTGTCACAAGTGCACTGTTGGTGGTTCAGTGCCCTCTAAAAGTAACACTAAAAAGTAAACTGTGCCATTTTAGAATGCTAATACACCCTCTTTAGCCTATGTGTCTCAAATGCCATGTCATGCTCTGTTGTGTACTGAAAGTGTATGTGTCATTTTCATGCTCTACTCATTCCCATGCATTTAATAATCTGCTTTTCTGTGTGCATTTGTTTTGACATTGCACTCTTTTTCTTTGTTTTTTGCTCCATGTTTTTCTGCATGCGGCTCCTCTGTAGCTTTGTACCAATGGCTAGAAGCAGACCGCCTTGGCAGGGATCCAGAAACTGCAGCCACAGGTAAAACACCATCCACTGTTGCACATCTTCATCACAGAGCGCAGCATCTTACACTGTCTGCATGCGTGTCTGCTTTTGCGCAGTCAGCTGCTCACCCCGTAAGCTTTTGTGATCTAATAGGACGTCAGCCTTGCACCAGTATAAATTACACAGTTCCAAAGTGATCTCACTGGGGAAACTTAATGGGATTTTTACATAATCACCTCAGACACAGATTCATCAGGTTTTTACACTTTTAATATATTTTTGACACAGTAGGCACTTATGTGACCATTCTCAACAGGCAGCGTCTAATTCTGAGGCTGGGGTTTAAACTCACTCATTAGAGTTGCACTCTTAATCACCCCTGCAAAAAAACGAAAGGTTACATGCAGGCAACACGCAAGGTTATCGGTTGAACACAAAATATGTAATTTTCTGTTGCTGGCTGTCTCTCAAACAAAACATTAACAAAAGATGGAGTAGTGCCGCCATTGCAGCCGAATTATCAACACAACCTGCTGAGTTCACAAAAATGTCATCATTTTCGTGAACTCAGCAGGTTGTGTGAAATCTGGATTGACATCACTTTTATTTTGCTGCGTTTAGATTAGATACCTTTGGATTCAGATTCTGATTTCTTTAGAAAATAGGGTGGAATGGCAATGAGCAAATATACAATATAGAAATACAGAATAGTATATATATAAAACATTAAAAAATAAAGTAATGTCCAGATAAACATAATAAATATAATATTATATAACTAATTTCTTTTATTTATTTATTTATTTATTTATTTATTTATTTATTTATTTAACAAATGTCCTGGCAGTTTTGGGGTAATTTCTTCAGTTTTTCATTGCCCTCTTCACATGTTTTTGAAATAAATCAATGTTTTCAGGTTTCAAGGGGTTCAAAGAAGCAACAATAAGCAGCAAACAGCTTGTGACAGTGAGTCAAGAACATCTGATGATCAAATATTTTCACGTATAGACTATAAAATGCAAGTGTGGAAATTATTTTAAAAATGTATCTATCTGGTGTGAGGGTGGTGGTGCCTTGTATACAATCATTTACATGTTACATTTGTTTTCTTTATTCACTGTAATCTGCAGTCGGGGCTGATTTTGAGAGAAATTAAAATTATTTTCCCCATAGAGAAATCACTCAGTGTGTATTTGTGTCAGGCTGCTATCACTTATATGCTCTAGATCTCTGTGCATCACTTCCTCCACCACCTCCACCTGGATTACACCCTTCAACACAGTTCATCCTCTTAGCCTCACTCTCATTTCCTTTCTTCGGCATACAGTATTTGGGTCAACTTTCTCTGATCTTGTTATCCAAATCAGTCCCTCTCGTCCTCCCCAGTCCTAGCTGACTATTTATATCTTCGCCCCTCGCCTCATCCGAACCGCAATAAAAGAAAAGCAGTCATCCTGTTTCCCTGCCTCCCGGTTATTGTTTGTTTTTGATGTCTGTCCCTGCCTGTGGACGAGAGTTTTAGGAGTTAATAAAAGCAGAGGATGGAGGGGAGCAAGCGTCTTCTCTTTCCTTTTTTTCTTTTGTATTCTCTTCATTTCTTTTCCTGTCATCTTGTGTTTGTCATGGTTAAGGGCCTCAGGGGGCATCAGTTGTCCTTGCAGAGAAGACACAACCCTGGGCGTCCTGGGGCACACAGCCAAGTAGTGAAATCCAGATGTGTGTTTGACTGTATTTGTGTGTGTGTGTGTGTGTGTGTGTGTGTGTGTGTGTGTGTGTGTGTGTGTGTGTGCGTGAGACAAAGAAATAGACAGAGAGCTCCTTGAGGCCACTGTGCCGCTATTTGTACCTGAAAGAAAATCTGAATTTACCTTATCAGGTGTAAAAGTCATCTCATGCTTCTCATACAGAAGGATCTGTAGTGTGTGCAGGTGCACAGGAGAGAAGTGGAGGGAATCAGCTCATGGCCAACAGTTCACCCAGGCTGTGAAACTTGTTTTGCTTTGTTTTGCTCTCTAAGCCTCCTTAAATGTCAGCTGGCCTTTTCATTATTCAGCTGCTGTTACCTCTCAACCTTTCGCCCTCTTGCTCTCACTATCCGTCGATCACCGAGGCCTCGGGGATACACTCAGTGGAGTTTAGAGAAGCACTGAGTGTAAACATAATTGTGTGTATTTGCAAGAAAACTCCACAGGGATCCTGTGAAGTAAAAACTGGTGACTTTCACTGTTTCTCATTGTCAGTAAATCCCAAATGTAGACTAGAACAATACACATATCTACTGTGAGGGATTGTGTGTGAATCAAAGCCTGATATATGTTCTTTCTCTGTGCCACAGAGCTCCATTGTTGTCCTAAAAATACATTCTGACGTTTTTGCGGGTCAGTAAATGCAGCGCAGGCGGAGCTCTCAATGATTTCTCTTTCTTTCCTCAGCAGCAGAAAGTTTTTAATTAGGGCTGCAGCGACAGTCAAATAATCAATTAAATGACGGAGAGAAAAAATAAATCAGCAAGTATTTGTTAATTGTTTGTGTCAAAGTTCCAGTTTGTCAGACATGAGGATTTGAGGCTTTTCTTTCTTATGCATGATTCTGACTGCTGGTCGGACAAAATCGGACATTTAAAGATGTCACATTTGGCTATGAGACATGATAGCAAGCATTTTTTGTTATTTTTACAGCAGAAATAAACGTGTTTAAAGCCTGGTACAAAAAACACTTTTTGATCTATAAAGCTAATTTCAACATTCATGACAACTGTACGAGTGGTGAATTCTCTGTGATTGTATCAAGTTATGTATAATTAATTGTGGGCTGTTTTGAGTGATGAGCTATGAGGCTCGTTCCTAAATCAGATCCACCCCTGGCTCCTCCACAGCTCCACCCTCTCGTTCAAAAATGGTCACTTCTGGTTACAAAAATCAAAAATGATGAGGCAAAAATTTCAAACTTGAGGCTTCAAAATGGGAGTCCACAAACTAGTGGGTGACACTACTTACATCCATCCATGAATAGTGCGGCAGAAACATTTATAATGATGTATATATCAATACAACAGGTTAACATGAGGGGAATGTTGTATCTTACTAGAATATGATCAAATACTCTTAAAAACAAGTAGAATTAGGAATAAAAATGTATAATAAAGGCGTGTGCAGGTGAGATTAACACCCAGACTACTATTTGAGAATTGACTGTAATTGCAGAGAGTCATTGTATTAGCCATATCTTCACACAAAACCCTGATTGATCCGGTGACGGGGCCACCTTGCAGTGATCAATGACTAAACACTCCAAACGATCAGCCTGCCCCTCCTCCTTCAACCTGCGCTCATCTTTAGTAACCTCCTGACCTCGCTCCAATCATCAAAAGGCCACACTGGTGTACTGCAGTCAGTACATCGGTGCTCCCAGTTCCGGAGCCCATTCATTTATCTGAAATCGATGAAGGTTTGTCTGCACCGTGTAGCTGTTCGGCTCGCTTAGGCCTAATGAAATGGTGTGTGGATAACGTGTGAGATTTAACGGCCCACAGAGAGTCATTACAGAGCTGAAATATTGACCCCAGTATCAGAGCACCATCAGCACTTCATCAGCCAAAAGGTTTGAGTATTTACCCTGTTGAAGTGCCCATGAGCAAGACTCATCATCATCTGTTTACTTATCCCACTGGGGATCAATAAAGTCATTGAAGTGACTTGATTCAGAATGGCTTTAACTCATGGATCACTGCTGGAGATGACCACGGAGACTAGCAAAGGCGGGTTTTCCATCACAGATTTCCGCAAATATTTAAGTGATACTTTTGAAATGTTAAAAATGAAACACAATTGTGAGACGACTGCGTTTCCACTGAGTGATGTTCTGAGACTTCTCCTCTGGTGAGAACATCCCCAGAAGCAGGTTGATGGATGTCCAAAACATTAGCAGCTTGATTTCTATTGCAGCCACTGCACTAGATGTCAAAAAAAAAAACTTTGAAAAAGTGCTTAAAATTTATAGCAGATTTGTATCATAAGTATGTATTGATAATTAGACATATAATTTAAATATTTTATATAGAAATATAGTTTTTCTTTTTCCCTAGATATTTTTTGCCTAATCTATGAATTTGTGGAACATTTCTTACTAAGTTGCCATGTTTGTGAAAGAAATCGAGCAATTTGCTCAGCGTTCAGAGGTTTAAATACTTGTAAGGGCATCTGAAAGCAGCACAAAAAAGTGCCAGATGCTCCAGGTTTCAAAGGGTTAAAGAAGCTGATCATACGTGTGGTTCTTTGATTTTACTGGAGTGTGTGTGTTGATGGGGGGATGGGGAAACATAGAGCGGTCCAGCTGCTGACAGAGAGGAATGTCGTGCACGCAGTCAAAGAGGCTCTCAGGAACACAGTGCGATCATCCTCCTGCTGCTGCTGCTTCTCTCTGCACAAACTGCTGATTGTACACAGCGTCATGCTTCCACCTGTCCAACACTACACTCTCATTATTTGCACCAGAAACTTTCAGATATACAACAAACAGAAACATACACCTAACATGTTTATCACAGTCTCCCAGCAGTAAATGAAACTGTGGCTTGTTTCCATGTAAACTACATGGAAAACAAGTCAGAAAATGAAGCTTCATGTGAATATGATAAGGAACATGCGTATCAGAGGTCGTTAACCTTCACAAACCTGGGCAATTTGATTAATTTCTTAAAAAAACGATGAGTGCCAATAAGCAGCTTAACAAAATATGGCTCGAACATGGAAAGAAATTAGTAAAAATACTTTTTAAAAAAAAAAAAAGTATAGAAATACCTGAAATAAGTAATAAATAAATAAATGAACAAGTGGATAATAAGTAAGAAAATAAATAGATACATAAATGAATAAATAAATAAAGTTAAAAAAAACAAAACAAAGAAGAAAGTGACCCAAAAAAAGTGCAAAATGTTTTTCTTGTAAAATATTTTTTTTAATATTTTATTATTTTTTATTATTAAATAGTTATTATTTTATAATTAGAATGATTATAAATATATTTTTCAGAACATCTTCCAACTGTTTTATTTTAACAATCCCCACACATAAACCCCCACGGGTTATTATCTTCATCTCCTGTTATAAATTTCTTGCATTTTGTGAGAAATTTCTTGCCTTTGTCTGCATGTTTTCAAAAGAAAAAAAAACAATTTGCTGAGGTTTAAAGGGTTAAATACCGTGACATCTGAACACAGCAGAAGAAAACTGATGTCGAACCAGGTTTTAAAGAGTTAATCTTGACATGACCAACTGGTAGTCATGGTGCTGACCTGTCCTTGTCTTCGTCTCTGTGTCTTTATCTTTCCAGGTGAGAACTTTGAGCAGAGCCCCCTGAAGAGGACATTCAAGTCCAAAGTTCTGGCACGTTACCCAGAGAACGTGGAGTGGAACCCCTTCGACCAGGATGCTGTCAACATGGGTGGGTGGATTGTTCCGTTATTTGGAGAGAAATGAGTGGATAAGTGAGGGTGAAGTGGGCTAACTTGAGCAGGGCAGGGCAGAGACGCCTCTTTGTTTGGAAACTACACATTTTTAGAGACTTTATTTTGAAGGCGCTAAGCTGTTAGTCCAGTGACCTTGACAAGAGGAACAAGCAGGAGCTCTTCATGTGGATACACAGACGTTGTGTGTGTGTCTTTCATGGTCACCACCTATTTTTCCACCTGCCCTGGCATCAGCGCTGCTGAATAATTCAGCCCCGCTTCTCACCTTACGTCGGCATGGAAACGGGCCATTATGCAGCAGCGCCATGTCTGAAACCCGACACTCAGATGATTGTGAGCTGTCAAGGGTGGCGGCTGACAGAAATCGTTTCTGTCTCTTTCTCAGTCTTGTGACCAACACGGTCCCTCTTTCCCCTCTCCCTCCTCCTTCATACCTCCATCACCTGCTCCTCCCATCATCCTCTCCTCCTCTCTGAAATGTTCTCATCCCAGCTGCTGCTGCGCTTCCTGCTGCTGCAAGGTGAGATGACGAGGTGGGGGTAGTGTAATCACACTTCCTGTGGTGGCAGGTTGTTGTTAAAATCCCCAACACACACATACACACTCAGGCACAGCTGTCAGCAATCAAAAATCGTTCCTAATTACTCTGCACCGAGTTTGAGAGAGAGACCGAATAAGGAAGAGAAATAAAAAATGAACCATATGTTTTTCACAGGCCTCCATGCTGCTTTTCTAACCTGTTTTTCTGGCCCTTACTTGACATCGATCGTGACACACCAGAACACACACACACACACACACACACACACACACACACACACACGTGTGTGCTGCAGAGCCGTGCACACAACCCCAGTCTAATGGCAATGTGAAAGGAGTCTAATTCCTGTTTTTAGCTTGTTTTCCCCTTTTTAAAAACCCTGCATACATGTGCTGATTTTGGTGGGAAAGGGGTGTTAGTCGCAAGAGGCATCACTTGGTTTTGTTTTTGTTGGCCTTAATTTGATTTAATTTTGAAACTGAGTAGCTTTGGGCTACTTCTTTACAGGTGCTATCATTTTATATACACTTTCTCTTACTTTTTAAAAAATATGATTTATTCATATTCCATTTTGAATGTGTGAATATTAACCCTTAGGGACTGTTTGGTGCATTTTACACACTTGAGAGTCATTCTGGGCTTTTGCCTTGAAATTAGTCATTTTTACTATTTTCCACCTGATGTTGTCATTTTTGGCATATGGAGAAAATACATGCAATTTCCACTAAGTGCACTGTCACAATCAATGTTGCTGCTAATAATTGATATATCCCAGGCTGCCATTATCAAAACAATCTACTTTGCATGTATTATATTGAAACTAATTCACTTTTTGTTTTTTTTTTTTTTTTGTTTTCATCTGAAAACGTGGCATTATGACAAAAAACAACAACTGGTATTTAAATGGTTCAAATTCTGATAATAAATGAATATTTGATATTTATGATTAGGACTGGTGTTGGTTAAAAAATAACCAAATTAAAATAAACTTAAATATTTTTATTTAAATATTTTTTAAAGCTTGATTTTTGAAAATGTGAATTTTGTGCGGAGAGCGATACGAGAGTGTGTGTAATATTAAAGCGGGACCTAAGGGTTAATTATTCAATGTTCATTTTTCTTTGAAAGAGTGTACTTCCAGGATTATGCTTTTCTATTATTATTATATCAGTGGCATAAAATGGTATGTCTGGAATAATATACCTCGATGCAAATGGCATATATATTGTTAGCTTGCTCTGCTCTGTGAACAGTATGAACCTTCTCTGCTCCTGTTGTCCTCACGCCTTTTTCACAAGAACAAAGTCAACAGGAAAATTAGGTCATTTCTTAGTCCTGAAGGTCAGCTGTATATTTGTTCCCACATCACTCTTGGTCACATTGTTGCTTCTCACTAATGCAGCTGAGCGATGCTGAAGGCACCCGGCTCATCTGTGATTCTTACTTGACACAAAGCTTGACAAATTTCATCGCCACGTTGTGAGAGATTTGGAGCATTTCGTTTCTCACCGCTGTGTTTGATTTCATTACCTTCCTCATCTCGGCCGAGCTAAGAGGTGAAACACATTACTGTTTTATCGACAACAAAAGCAAATACAAACTGTGGTTGTGGTGATGACTAATGTCAGACACAGACTGGGTGTGGGGGGACAGATCATCTGTCAGGACTGATCAGTGTGACACATGACTTATGCATAATCCGATCAGGTCACCAGGCATGACTGTGTGTTTGTTTCATTAGTTGTCTGTGAAGATAAAATGTTCAAAAGTAGGAAAACTGAATAAATTGTCCCTCAATGTAAACATGAGGGTAAAAACAAGCATGTGAATGTAAATGTATGAGTTTGTTCTTGTATGCAGACACTGGGGCTCATCCATATGCATGTTGTACGTGTGTTTACAGAGCAGTAGGTGCTCACTCATCTGAATGTGTGTTGGCACAGAGCAGCTTTTACCTCCTGTTCAGCTCTCAGCAGCCTCATAAACACCATAAGGCTAATAAGTCAGATTTATTGTAAACTGCTGCTGCTGAGTGTTTATATTAACAATTTACGTGGCGTTGGCTGTGAAAGCAATACACACACAAACACACACACACACACACACACACACACACACACACACACACACACAGTCATCACAAACTCACTCCCAGAATTAAAATCTATGTGCAAGGTGCTAAATAATTGATCTGTTTATCTAGTCAGAGTTGATCAGCTTGATGGTTGAGAGGAGCAGCTGCTGTAGGGGCAAGTGAATGCAAACTTTTAGACCCAGGAGAATGAACGGTGAAGTTTCACTTTCACTGTGTCTGATGTTCTACTGCTCCATCTGTGCCCAGTGTACTCTCTGCGCTTCAAGAGTGTGATGACATGAATAACCACACTATAAATATTCCAATAGTGCTCCTAAAGAACGGTCCATCTCTAAAAATATTAAATCAATACACGTATTTATGGTGGGCTGCCACAAATAAATGAATGTGAAGGGAACCTTGAACAGGCAACCTCGGAGCATGTCCACACACACTTGTTATGGCAGAATTACCTGGAAACAAGGGTAAAAAAATACATATATCTATCCTGTATCATCATTTGAACTTGTAAATAGTGGTTCATAGGAGTTAAAAATCACAGTATTCTTGAATCAGTTGGATTATCTTGGTATAGCACAATTGAAGAGGATTTCTGATTGTTTTTTTTGCATTTTCTTACATTGCTAGCTGCTGCTTTATAATTGTAAATGTTTCCAGATGGTTCTGGTAATTCATGGCTTTTTTTGGGTTGTGGAATGAATCAACCATACACACATCATGACCCCAACAAGACGGCCGTATGGTCACTTCTCCCGAACATGGCAGCACCACGCTGCAGTCGCCTCTGAATGGCATATAGCAGTGGTCCACAGCAGATACAGGAAAGCACCTCACATTTCCCTGAGCTGTAGACTAAGTTTTCACTGGTGCTACCAGCTTTCTTACTTGGGAAGTTTGGGCCAGTGCCAATGTTTTTCGCTGTTTATTTTGATATTGATGGCATTTATTCTATCTTTTGTGTCTCACCAAAACGTCATGTAACAAAATGACATTTGAACACATCATGAGAATGTTATAATTTACCTTTGCCTAATACTCATTTAAGTCATTGCAACTTGAGTGAGCTGTAAGTTTCAGCCACCGCCTGCTACCTTTTAACGATAACTAGCTCTCCTCCAGCCAATGTCAACACAGATTAGTTGTTCACATTGTAGCATTATTAGGGAAACAACATTGAGCGTCCACAGCATGCTGATAGTGAGTTTACCATGTCCTTTCATCCTGACTGCATCCCAAAGATTTTATTTCCTGACTGGATGCCATTATTTCCAAGCTCTGTCTGTAGGCCTGTGCACAACTGATGTGATACTTTTGTCGGGTAATCCCAAGGGGCAGTGTGTCGAACAGCAGCTGATATTACTGAAGTTATAATAAACATCCCAATCCTTTACACTTAAGTTGCAAAAACACCTGGTGTTTTAAGTAGAATTGAAAGTTGTGTGTGTTGCAGCATTGACTGACCCCCGCTCCTGCCTCTCTCTGCAGCTGTGTATGCCCAAAGGCCTGTCGTTCAGGACGCAGGCAGACCAGCGGGATCCACAGTTCCACTCCTTCATCATTACCAAGGAGGACGGCTCTCGGACCTACGGCTTCGTCCACACCTTCTTCGAGGAGGTGACCAGCCCACAGATCTGCTCTGCCATGCAGACCCTCTACCAGATGCACAATGCAGAGAGCGCCACTGCCAACACCCCTCCCTCCTCTTCCTCCTCCTCTTCCTCCAGCATGGACTCCTTGGCAAGCAGTTTAGACGATGCTGACTCCCCCACGTCTTCATCCTCCTCATCTTCATCTCGCAGAGCCGTTGGCTACGACTCATCGCGGGACACCCTCTACGTGTCCAAGGCCCTGTGTCTGATCACGCCCATGCCCTTCATGCACGCCTGTCGCCGCTTCCTGTCACAGCTACACAGGGCTGTTACTGCAGCCACTGCGCCCCCGCTGCCGCTGGAGAGCTACGTTCACAACATCCTGTACGAGGTGCCGCTCCCTGCTCCGGGACGATCGCTCAAATTCCACGGAGTGTACGAGCCTATTGTGTGTCAGAGGCCTGGGCTGGGGGAGCTGCAGCTAGCCGACTTCCCCCTGGCGGAGGCCTTCAGTCTGCTGGGAGTGGAGAACCTGGTCCAGGTGTTCACCTGCACCCTGCTGGAGATGCAGATCCTGCTGTACTCACAGGGTAAGGAAAAATTAAGTCAAGATCATACCCAGTCAGACTTTTTCTTAGAATTGTCAAACTTTTTTGTACACACACTTTGTCAATTCAAGTCAGTTTTATTTATAAAGCCCATTATAAAAACAGCATATGGCATCCCTCTGCCCTTTGACCCTCACATTGTCTAAGGAAAAACTGTAGTGGGGGGGGGTGGGGGGGCAGGTCAGGAAGAGCGATTGAGGAGGGATCCCTCTTCCAGGAAGGACAGAAGGCAATAGATGTTGTAAATAACAATTTAACGAAGATAATGACAAAAAGGAAAGAGAAAGAGAGAGAGGAAGAGAGGGGGAGAGATGCAACAGCAATAATGGTAACAAAAGCATGTCATGTAAAAATAGTGATAGGTGTAAAATTACTAAATGCAATCTATGATAGCATGTGATGCTACATGCAAATATTGTAGGTGTTGTTAATTGTCTCATGCGTATATTGATAGTGGAGGCATGACTCATAATAATGGTAGTAGAAGGTCATATCAAGCAGGATCATGGCATCTGTGCAACCAAGACCCACGACACATGCGCAGCTTCAGACGGGACCACAGCAATAGCAAAACCAAGACCCCGATCAAGGCGAACCGGAGGTAAAACATCAGTGCAGCCACAGCACATGCACAGTCAAAAACAGGATCATAGCATTAGCACAGCCATCACCACGATCAGGCTCAGCCAAGATTGCGGCCAGGATCCAGGAAAACTAGGAAACAAGGGAGCACAAATGCTCCGGAGAGGCAACCGAGTTAGTGTAATGCAGTAAATAAACATGAGCATTCGCAGATGGAGTCCAGTCAAGTCAATTTTATTTATAGAGCCCATTATCGCAAAACATGGTTTGCCCCTAGAGGGCTTTACAGTGTACGACATCCCTCTGCCCTTAGACCCTCACATCACCCAAGGAAAAACTCCTGAAAAAAGAACCCCTGTAACGGGAAAAAAAAGGAAGAAACCTCAGGAAGAGTAGTAGAGGATGATGAGGGATCCCTCTTCCAGGCAACCTGAGCCAGCCCTAATTATAAGCTTTATCAAAGAGGAAGGTCTTAAGTCTACCTGACCGAAGCTGGAAGATGGTTTCATAGGAGAGGAGCGCAGAAGCTGAAGGCTCTGGTTCCTGTCTTACTTTTGGAAACTTTGGGAACCACAAGTAATCCTGCATTTTCAGAGCGCAGTGATCTTGAGGGTAAGTAAGGAACTATGAGTTGCGACAGATAGGATGGAGCCTGATCATTTAGAGCTTTGTAAGTAAGGAGGAGGATTTTAAATTCAATCCTGGATTTCACAGGGAGCCAGTGCAAAGAAGCTAAAACAGGAGAAATATGGTCCATTTTCTTGGTCCCCTTTAGAACCCGAGCAGCAGCGTTCTGCACCGGTTGAAGAGACCTAAGAGATTTGTTGGGGCAACCGAATAATAGGGAATTACAGTAATCCAGCCTAGAGGTGACAAATGCATGTACTAATTTTTCAGCATCTCCTGACAGGCAGAAATCCCTCTTAACTCCAAGACAGGATATGTCTAATTTTTGCAATTTTACGCAAGTGATAGAAAGCAGTCCCTGAAGTTGTTTTATATGGGAGGCAAAAGATAAATCTGGATCAAATAAAACTCAGAGGTTCCTTACAGATGTGCTAGAGGCCAAGGTAATGCCATCTAGAGAAATTACATCGCTACACCTTAGATGGAGGGAGCAAGAGAAGGAAAAAGGAGCTCAGTGTATCTTAGAAAGTCCCTTGGCAGATTAAACCTATGTCAGGCTAACTAGGGGCTGGTCCAGGCAACCTGAGCCAGCCCTAATTATAAGCTTTATCAGAGAGACAGGTCTTAAGTCTACCCTTAAAAGTGTAGATGATGTCTACCTCCCTGACCGAAACTGGAAGATGGTTCAATAAAAGAGGAGCGTGGTAACTGAAGGCTCTGGCTTCCATCCTACATTTGGAGACTTTGGGAACCACAAGTAACCCTGCATTTTCAGAGCATAGTGATCTAGATAAGGAACTATGAGCTGTGACAGACAGAACAGAGCCTGACCATTCAGAGCTTTGTAGATGAGGAGAATTTTCAATTCAATCCTGGATTTTACATGGAGCCAGTGCAAAAAAGCTAGAACAGGAGAAATATTTACAAATTCAAGTTATGCACTATTCAGTGTTTCCCCCAGAATTACAATCTATGTGCAGAGGGCTGGATAATTGATCTCTTCATCTAGTCAGAGCCGATCAGGTTGATGGCTAAGAGTAGCAGCTGCTGTAGTGACAAGTGAATGCAAAGATTCAGACCCAGCAGAATGAACGGTTAGGTTTCACTTTCACTGTCTGTTCTGCTGCTCCATCTGTGCCCAGAGTCAATAAATGGCGACAGTTTTTATAATTATGGTGGGCCACCACAAACAAATAAATGTGAGGGGAAACTCTGCACTTAAATGGGCAACCTCAGGGAATGTTCCCACACACCAGATATGGCAGAATTACCTGGAAACATGTATAAAATAATATGTATATATGTATTAAGTGTGTAACAATATACGGTCTATACCAGACTTAGGGGCCATTTACATGTCAACGGTGCTTTGGGGGCCTGAAAACACACATTTTTGAAACTGGGATCCAGAGTGTAATCTTTTGAGAATGCCACCCATTCTGTTGCTGTGTAAACTGGCAATGCTCCTGTGAGATCCTGTGAGAATGGTGACGTCACCACCGCACTTTACACATGCTATGGTGTTCTTCTGTGGTGCGCTGTTACAAAGTTACACTGCCATATTCGGGCATGGCATGCACACTACAGCATTTTTGTTGTGTTTGTGGATCCGTGTAAATAGGGATCGTTTTCACAGTGTTATCATATGAACACAGATGTTTTTCAAGCAGTGTAATCTTGAGGTCATGCTAACTAATGACATAATCATTATGCAGTTTTGATGATGTCATAATGCATCATCAGTACTACCTGGGCATGGTGGGATGAGGGTGAGGGGGATCAGATTCTGTAAACTGACCAATTATTGTCTATATAACCTGGCTTTGAAGTGAGGCATCAAGAGGTGTTACTGTTGTGTTCTTGAAGAAGCAGAAAGTGATTAACTGTATTTGTGCAGCCACATTGCACAAAAGTTGAAAGTACCTAACAAATATGCATAGCAAAAGGTTTTAACCCTCTGAAACTTGAGCAAACCAGCTTGCTTTCTTTCAAAAACATGGGATGAGGGCAATCAATTAAAAGAAGAAACAACCCAAAAATTAGCAAGAAATTAGTATAAGAAAGTACAATTACCAGAAAATTTGTTTAAAAAAAACAGAAAGTAAACAAAATAAGGAAATGACTCTGAAAAAGTGCTTAAAATTATAATACTTAATTTTCAAAATGTTATTATGATAATTGTAAATGTAGTTTTCCTAGCTTTTGTCTTTTCTCCATAGACATTTTTCACTACTTATTTCTTGCAATTTGTGAAATGTTTCTTTTTTGCTCTTTGCCTTTTAAAGAAATTGCACCAATTTTTTTCAGGGTGCAAAGGTTAAAATACTTGTGAAAGGCGTCTGAAAGCAGTGATTTTGCTCCAGGTTTCAAAGGGTTAAATTTGCTCTTAAATAAAGATGATGTTGTATGGAGATCAGCAGGCAGACTGTTCCATACTTTGGACTGTTTGGACCAGAAGGCTGAGTCCAAAAAGGCTTTCTTATTCATGTCAATCAAAGCAGCTTGTTGGCAGAGCAAGAGAATCTACTCAGCTCAAACTTATGAAGAAGACAAGATATATGAGAAGATCTCATTTCTTCATGGGCTTATTTTTCAAACATTGAGGCAAGAAAAACTCTTTTGTAATATTTCAGTAAAACTTGGTCTCAAATAATCTTGGGCTACATATATGAGGCTATCTGAGATGCACGGTGATCAGATCTTCCTCCGTCTAGGTTTCCCTTCATCCATTATTCAAACCTGCAGTGAGTAGGTTTGTTGTAGGACCTCACAGAAAGAGCAGCAGCTTTTTGAACTCCTCTGTAGACCAAGCTCACCTTCTGCACATTCCTCTGTCCCACTCTTTCTCAGTTTCACTCCTCCAGTCTGCTGCGGCGCGCTCTGTAACACTTTCTCTGTTTGTTTATCTTCAGCGCTGGATGAGTCATGTACATAGAAGCCCAAAATAAAACCACATCTCTACAGTGTGCAGACTTAAGAGGTGCTGCTGTTTGCAAAGAGTAACTATTGTAAAAAAATCATCCATATCAATTTGTGGTGTCTTAGTTGTCTGCTGCTGCCTGCCCACAGTGACTGCAGCAGAGTTTGTTGTTTTTAAAGTAACTTAACTAACTGATGTAATTTAATGTAGACATTATTGCCAAAGAAGATTTAAGTTTCGCTTTTTTCCAACCGGGATTTGAACCAGGGACCCTCTTGCTGTGAGGCAACAGTGCTAACCACAAAGCCACTGTGCCGCCCCAGTTTTATAAGAACTGTCTCTTTCTCTCTCTCTTTCTCTTTCCTTTTTAAAACACTGCAACAATACAGTGAACCTACGTAACCGTTTGAGCCGACATCACGCAGATTTTTTGCAACCTGCTGTGGATCACACACAAATTCCGGTTAACAAATCCTGCATAAATGTTTATCACTTTTGTTAAGTTCGGCTCACGCCAAAAAGTGCACTTTTCTGTACTTTAAATTTATTTTAGTTTTAATTTTTATTTAATAAAGAATAATGTAATGGTAAAATAAGTTTTGGTGTCAGTTTTTTTAAAAATCAATATAGATAATGCACACTATATTGAACACATATCAGCGAGTATGCTAATGTATTATCTGTATATCTCTGACATCAACACACATAACTGAATTGATATTGAAGCAACTGGATCAATATTGAATCGAATCGAAACTGAATCGAATCGTGACCCAAAGAATCTAAATTGAATTGAATTGTGAGGTTCTTGACAATACCCAGCCCTAACGGGCAGCCTCTTTGGCAACCAGGTCGTAAAATTACAACTTTATTCTCGTAATATTACAACCTTTTTCTGATAACATTACGACTTTTTTCCTGTAAAATTACGACTTTTTTCCTGTAAAATTACGACTTTATTCTTGTAATATTGCAATTTTATTCTTGTATTATTACTACTTTTTTCTTATCATATTCCAAATTTTTTTTTGTAATATTCTGACTTTATTCTCGAAGTCTAACTTTTTTTCCTTTAAAATGGCCCTATTCCTCCGTTGTAGGATAATAAACACAAATGAGTATGAATTTAAAATAGTTTTAAACAAATTTGTAGGCTTTTCTGAGGACACCTACATGTCTTTCGTGCTGGGGATCACTATTTAAACAGAAACACAAGACACCATTGTATGTGTTCTGTTTGTGATGCTGGCCAAATGTGTTAACTTTCAGGTCATTTAGTTGTCCTAGTTAAAACAAATGACAATTTTTCACAATGATGCCACAGTTAGCTGATTGAGTTAATTCATTATGTGGGACAATCGCAGTCCCTAGACTGTCTCTTCAGGCACAGATTCATCAACCAACACTGAAGAACCAGTGGTGATGAAGGCCGACTGTTGCATTTTCTCACATTGTCTGTGTCTTACCCAAAATTTGTGCTAGAGCACATTGTAAGCACTATAGCCAGCTACCAACTAGCACGTATGTTCTGTGCTTTATTGCGAGGACATAACTCTCCATACCAGCAGGTGGCGGTATCATGTGTTCATTATTTAAAAAGGGAAACCTGAAGACCGACCAGCTTTTTCTCAAAGTTGATGTGTTGGAGCAGCTGAGACCTGCACAGGCTCTCTCCTCACTCCTAGACAATGCTGTCAAAATTAACATTACATAGAAAGTAAAGAAAGAAGAAGAAAGTGTACACCTCTACTGGTGCTGACGACTGTTGTAGACCAAATTGCCCTTGAGGACATTAAAGACTAAACTAAACAAAGAACCGCTTGCATTCTAAGACGTGTACTGCAGAGAGATGTCACTGCTGTTATGGCAGCTTGTTTACTTCTGGTACTTCCCCTGACCCCATTCTACATACTCCTACTCATCCACCCTAATCGAGCACTGGGGTTGATTCTTCGGTCCTTCCACCACATTGTGAGACAGTCTGTCTCTGCACCAGAAGCTTGTAATGACACCAAATGGGCTGAGGATTAGACTTGTTAATCTGATTGGCTGACTGTATGGCTCTGCACTGTACTGCAGCTCAGAGCGAGTGATTTGGCCACGGAGTGAGATTAGAGGGCAGCTTCAGGACTCATGGGATGTACAGTACAAGTGCGACACTGCTGTTGATAACTGATTTGGAACTGTGAAAAGTCAGCGTTTTACTAAAAATCATTTGGAATATGTTCATTTGAAGAAGTACCTGCCTTAAGCAATGAAAGATAATTTTATAAATAGGCTAAACGCTTTGTGAGTTCTTTGTACCCTCGACAACAGTTGGAGGTACTATAGTGATAAAATTAAGAGAACTGTTTGAAAAAATGTGTGAAAAATCCAGCAGCCTGGGAAAAAGAACAAAAGAAGCAGCTGCAAGATAAGAAAGATAGCATAACAATTTAAGAATGCAAAACAAAGGTATAATGATCAGGTGCACGATAAGATACAAGGTCATAATAACTTTTTGGCATAAGGACTTGACCAGCTGCATCTTCGTTGTGTGAGAAGAGGTGAAAAGTTGAACAATCACACACAAGGAGAGGTGAAAAGTTGACCAACACACATGCACTCTTTTCAATAGCTGAATATGGTTTTCACATAAGTAAATTAAATCTTAATCCTGTGTTTATCTGCTGTGTGGTCTATTATGCCATAGTTTGAAACAAGGTAAACATTTAACCAGTATGTATACCCAGTTTATAACCTGTGTGTGATATTATAATAAAACTGAGTTGCATCATTTTTAAAAATACAGAATTAAAGGTCTTTGAAATAATGGTGTCACAGGAGAGACAGGTCAGGGGTGTGGAAAAGTACCCAGAACCCCAGTGAAAGCTGACACTGTTTAAATCAGAGCCAGAAGATGAGAGCATAAGAAGGAGGAGACTGCTGGGTCCCCAGAAAAGGGTAGTGAGACCCCAGAATCTCCATAAGAGTATATACTGTAAGTAAAGATTTGGGAAATGTTATTTTAGTCTAATCCTGGGATTGGCTTAAGTTTGTTGTTTGCTCATCTCCAGTGTTCCTTGGCAGAAGCTACCACATCAACCGCCATTATTGAAGAAAGCTTGCAAGAATAGTTAAATTAGATCTAAGTTCGAGTTCATTTTAGAACAGTTTTCAGAAGTGTTTTGCCACAACATGGATGAGAGCAGCAGCTTCTGTAGATTGCAGACTTTTAGACCTAGCAAGTTATGGCAGGAACTGTGGCATATGCAGATGAAAAGTTTATATTAGTTGTATTTAATTACTATGAAAGCCACTCTGTTATTTAAATGCTAAGTCAAAATGGCATCAAACTTTTGTTTTTTATGTAGTTCGCTCAAATGTGTCTCCCTTTGTATCATACTTTGTCCCCTTTCTAAATTTGTAAGAGTTAAGTTTCACTTTCACTGTGCCTGATGTTCTGCTGCTCCGTCTGTGCCCAGAGTGTGCTTCGACAATGTAGTGCTATACATAAGAAAATGATATAACTATTCCAACAGTGTTCCTAGGAATAGGTCCAGCTTTAAAAATCGAAGATCTATTTTGTGGCAGATGTTTTAATCGTGGCAGGCTGCCACAAATAAATGTGTGTGGGAAACCTTGGTGTTATAGGGTTAAGACGTGACTCGTACTTTACTTTCTTTGTGTGAGTAAGCTAGTAAGATTGATACTGCTCTTAGTGTCTGTGTATAGTATATATAGGTGGAGTTAAGAGGGACTTCTACCTGTCAAGCAGCTAACTTCCAGTTTAGCCATCTGCTAATGTACGTCTGTTTTAGTCATTGTGGATTTTGTAACTTGGTCAACGTCATCTTTTTGGGTCAGCATTATCTGAGGGACTGATACAGACAGGGTTTGGCCATTTTGTCAAAACTTTGGCATTGTTCCTGTCTGCCTGGGTGCTTAGCATCAAATGTAAATAGCTAGAAAAAAGGCCCCGACATTTGGACAGAGGAATGACAAGCTCAGCAGTGATAGCACCAAAATGTCAACATTTAAAAAACAGGTCAGGCATTTCAACTTTTAACTTTTATGTCATGAATTAAGACTGCATGTCTACTACATTTGGGGCGATTTGAGGCAGTCGTATTAAAAATGTTAACAGAAACAGTCTCAGTGGACTTACACGCCTGCTCCTCTCTCATCCTGTCATCCTTTGATAAAAAATGGGTCTCAGTGTTTTATTCATCAATGTCAGTGTAAAAGACACTTGCTCCTGGAGGGAAACGATTCAAACCAGCCCTCACTCAGCTGAAAAACATCCCTGTTTTTTTCATCAGTTTTCATCAGGAATCACCGCTGGCATCCAGCACGGGCTCTGAATGCGAGACACGTCTCTCTAAATGAGCCCTTATCGCTTTGTAATGAGGGGGAAAACCCTGCACGGAGCGTCATTTGGCTGCAGGCAGGTGATGGAAGAGTTCAGTTCAGGAGAGACACTGAGGACGTTCCCTGGATGTTAATGAGACGCTGCTCGGCCATATGTTCCCACACTCATCCCAATCAATCAATGAGTAATTACACCATGACAGATAGAAGCATCGTCAGCCCCGCCCACCTGTCCTCCTTGCACAATTATTGGCTGTGACAGGCGAGTGCCTCCTCCAATCACAGGGCTCAGTGGGGGATGGAGGTAAAGTGTGCAGGAATGTCTGCTATGATGATCAGTGGAGGTAATTTACTGTCCTGGCAGGCAGATGTGAATGTAAATGCTGACAGTAACTTTGACATTCTGACAGGCAAATTTCGCCACTTCAACTATTTTAAGTCGCAGAACTAAGGCGTCATTTTGTCAGCCTGTCCTGTCAGCAGAAATGTTCATTTTGGGCCGACACTAATATTTCATTTTAAAGCCGATATCTGCAGATACCGATGATTTGCTGATATTAATGTGCATGCCTACATAAAAGGTCCTTAGCAAACGCATAGTTGGGCATGCTAGGCCTCAGTGCTCATGTGGCCTTGTGCTAAAAAAGCTGAGAGTATTGAACTCTGATACATGCAGGTTTCCCACAAATTCATTTATTTGTGGTTGCCTGCCATTGTTAAAATATCTGCGGCCACAAATAGATTTTCTATTTTTGGCGGTGGACCATCATTAGGAGCACTATTGAAGTGTATATATACCCTTGGGTTATTCATTTTTCTACAACTGGTGGAGCATCAGAACGTCTCACACAGTTGTCTCGCACAGTTGTCTCGCACAGTGAAAGTGAAACTTAAGTGATCATTCTGCTGGGTCTAAAAGTTTGATTTGATTCGCAGTGATCCATTGATCTGACCTGATCAGCTGTGAATGGATCGACAGATTAACTGTCCACCAAGCGAGTCACAAACTGCAGCTGAGGAAAAAGAAGAACTCATGGGGAGCTCTGCCTGCGCTGCGTGCACGACACAGCAAAACCCTCACACTCACATATTTATGTAAAAGTAAAAAGTAAAAAATAAAAGTTTGCTGCAGTCATCAGAAACTGTAAATGGGGTGACCATCATAATTAATAATAACTAAGATCAAGTTTTCGTTTGCATGTGCCGCTGTTCCTACATCTACCAGCGTCAAAACAGAAGTAAATCCTTTTGCTTGTACTAATTGGCTGCTTTGACCAAATGTTACATTAAGGAGTGGTCTGAAAAGCAAGGAATGAGTGCATGCCAGGTGCCGCGTACCATAGGAAAGTAGCATTATGTTCTAGTGACATGTCATTGTGCAGATGGAGCCTCAAGCCCCCTGCACACTGTGAGATTTTTGCAGTCTTTGGTACAAGCCACACTGTGCAACATGGATCTGAATAAACTTGTGTACGACATCAAGTTTGTTGTGTGCATACTGTATGCTGCTGTAGTGGTAGAGAAAAATGTAAACAAACAAATCAAGTCTTTACTGTAGTGGCGTTTATGTGTGTCGGGAAAAAATCTAGAGAAGAGGAGGGAGAGACCGGCTTTAAGTGATTTTGGGCTGTCTCAGACCAAAGATAACCATCGTGGCAGAAATGTGGCGATATCTTTGGTTATGGCTCTACAACAGTGGTCCTACGCTGCACATTGAGAGATCTTCAAGGATGGCTGTTGTCATGGTCATGCAATCAAAGACAGCCTGGGATAAATATCTGACAGTGTTGGATATTTGGGATGAGAATCTCTCTGTGTGACAGCTGTTACAACCCACGTCCACTAACCAGCCAACAGAAATGCAGCATGAAATGACGCAGTGACCAGTGCGACACTGCTAAATGCTGATAGATGCTAATACTTACTTTGACCTCTCGTTGCAATACTGGAGTGCCAAGTTGCCTTTTTTCTCCACACATTCTCCTTCTCCTTTTCTCTTTTTTTTTCCTGACACACGTAAACACTGCTACAGCAAAGGCTCAATTTATTTAACATTTTTCTCTACCACGGCAGCGGCGTAGATGAATAACACACTAACAACAACCCTCTGTTCATGCGTGTTGACGTCGATGGACGTATGTCGTAGCCTGCAATTCATAAGGTGATGTCATTGCACAATCTGCACACATCAAACTTGATTTCGTACCTAAGTTTATTCAGATCCATGTCGCACAATGTGGCTTGCACTAAACTTACAAGACTGCAAAAATCTCAGGAGGCTTGAGCCAGCCCCAAATCACACAGTGTATACCGGGGTGAGAGCAACACATCTTGCTGTCACATGCTCATTTTGCATATGACCTCAGTTTCAGTGCCAGGGCTCTGTCTGATTGAATCGATTCTTTGCTTTTTATTGTGTTTAGTTTTCCACTATTTGGCTGTTGTGTTTGTGTGTTTCTCAGGTCAGTTGACTAGTAGCTGACCATGTCTTCACACAGTATTAGTGATTCTTGGCTTGATTTGTCATGGGATGAGACACTTCTCCTCTTTTATTTAGATTTTTTTGTAATCTTCCCTCCATAAAGTCATCTTCTTTTATGATATCAGAGCATTATCATTATCAGGGTGCAGCTGAACTAAAGCCTCTGCTTGTGAAGAACACCTCATGTCAGCTGTTCACCACAGACAGCTTCCCCTGTGAGACGCAGCTGTCTGTTTATCAGTCCCTGCTGCACAGCAGCACTTTCACAATGACTCGACATGTCCTGTCCTGTTTTTCAGCATCCTTTGGCCCGGTCTCTGTCGGGGATTTCTGCAGTGCTACAGGCTGCCGTATCAGATTTGTTCCTTTTTAAATGATTACTTGCTCATCTGTCACAGGAGCTTGTATTTGTCATATTGCAAAGGGAGTTGCTTTCAGCAGATGCTGTTAAAGGTGAATGTGCTCTGTAGAGAGGAGCACCCGAAGCTGTTTCTAACTGGAACAAAAAGGATGAATTAGTCCGACTCTGCTCAGCAAAAGGAGAAGATAAGATCATCTTGTTGTTGTTCCCTAGGAGGCCTCGCTGTGTGATGTTTTTTCACTGTGAGGGAAAGAAAGAGGGTGAAAATTCTGAGGTTGGAACAGACAAGTGTTAATGAAGCCGGCTGAGACACCGGGGCTGAACTCATCATTGTGTGTGTGTGTGTGTGTGTGTGTGTGTGTGTGTGTGTGAGAGAGAAAGAGAGAGAGAGAGAAAGGAAGCGAGCGGGAGAGAGTTTGATGTGACGTGAAAAAACAGACAGGAGTGTTTCAGTCTTGCGCTTTGTTTCCCACAGAGGGGGGTGGGAGGGAGAAACTCTCAGCCTGCTCAGACTTGAGACAAAGCCTATACACATTCAAACATACAGCGCACACACACACACACACGCACAGCGGTGGGATGACTCTGACTGACATGTCTTCTCTCTGTGTTGTTGCATAAATGTAGTATTTTGAGGTCTAAATAACATGAAAAGTTAGCTAATGGGAGTGTAAGTAGGTTTGCAGGCATGCGATCATAAACCAAAGCATTGAACACACTCAGCGGGTTTCCATTAACCTTCAAATTTCGCAAATTGAAACTGTGAATACAAAACACGCCTAACGGAATCACATCAAATTCGAAAAAATTCACATTTATCGCAAAAAGGTTTTTACACTCGCATGAGGTGGTATTTCAGGTGATTCCTAAAAGACATATTTTGCAAAACTGCAATGGAAACAGTTTTTTCACTTTTGTAGGTCACATAATGTACAACACTGGGTGGCAATAATGCGACTTCATGGATGCCAACCGCTGTTAAACTCAAATAAGAAGAAAAAGAAGTACAATAAAGTCACATGACGTTCTACAAAACTTGGCTCAATATGTGTGGACGGATGAAGAGACCAAGATCTTCTTAACTCTTAAATGAGACAAAGAAATTACAGCGTTATTAGATTGGCTTTAATGAGTGGCTGCAATAGAAAAAAACCTGCTAATGTTTTGCACAGTTGCGCAACATCGCAAGACAAGTTGCAGAACATCACTCAATGGAAATGCAGTCATTTTGCAATTGTGTTTTAGCGAAATTTAAAAATTATTGCTTATGTTTTGCACAAATCTGTAATGGAAACCCACCTATTTTGTTCCAATCTTTTTACCTTATACTAATTTCATGCAAGTCATGCCAAGTTGTTCACTGCCGTTCTTTATGTTTTCAAAAAAAACAAAAACCACTTTGCTGCAGTTTCAAAAGGACAAATAGCTTGTGAAAGACGTCTAAACACAGCACAAGAAAAGTGACGTCAATACAGGTTACAAAGGGTTAATGGTGAGATCACATCCACCAACCAAACATAAAAGAGTCATTACGACACGGAGCACAAGAAGTGAAAGTTGCGTAAATATGAATTCTGTGAGAAAGTAAATTGGAATTCAGTCAAAGCTAAGAGATGGTTCAGTTTTCTCTTTCTTTCTCTCTCACACACACACTTTTAATTTTCCTGTCACAGCATGCCCATGTGCCTGTCTTCATCCCGACGCCTTGCACAAGCACTGGTAACCAGTTACACACACACGTACATAGACACACACACACGTTTGTGTCACACGCTACTCACTGTCACTTCTTCAAACACATGAAGAAAAAGAAGAAAAAAGCAAGTGAGCTGACATTGATTTATTGGGTTGTGTCAGTGTGAGTGTGTGTCTGTGTGTGTCGTGAGTGTCTGTTTAATGTTTGTGTGTGTGTGTGTGGTCTGCATTTCTGAACTTATTTTGTTAGTGTAAAGCCATCTTCCTGAAGTGTTCTGCTCACTTTATCAACATCTGGATCTTTGCAGTTGCTGTTCATACAAATTCAGATGGCGGTAATTTTATGTTTGTGTTCAACCCTTTGAAACCTGTAGCACAATTGCCTGATTTCATTCAAAACATGGGAAGAAGATTATGTGCAGTGAGGTCAGTAATGAGCCAAAAATTAGGAAGAAAATAGTAGAAAGTACAAGAAAATAACCTGATTTTTTGGGGGGTTTTTGTGGGTAAATGAAATGGAATGTTAAACAATAAACAAGAAGATGACCTGGAAAATGTGCTTGAAATTTTATAATAATTCTGTGAAATAATTTTAAATATATAATTAGTATAACTATTAATTCATTTTTTCCCTAACCTTTTTTTCTTCCCCAAGACCCTTTTCTCTAAAAATTCAAAAGAAATTAGTTAAAAATTCAAGAAAATAACCTGAATTTTTTTTAAATGAAACAGAAAAAAAAGAGAAAAGAATAGCCTGGGAAAAATGCTTTAAATTGATCATAATTCTGACATAATAAATATGGAAATTTTTAACTATGAATTCTTGTTTTATTTCTCTAACCTTTTTCTATTTTTTCCATAGACATTTTTCTTTAGCCTTTTCCTAAATCTACCAATCTTTTGCAATCTACAGAGCATTTCTTACCATGTCTCACATTGCTTTTTTCCCATTTTTGAAGGAAATGGCACCAATGTGCTCAAAGTTCAAAGGTGTAAATACTTGTTGAGGCGTCTGAAAGCAGCACATGTGAAGTAACGTTGCTCAAGGTTTGTAGAGAACAAGCCGAGCAGCTGCATCTCGTCCGGGTGAATATAAATCACTGTGCTCTGTGGTGAAGACGCTGAGGAGCTTAATGCCTTTTCAATGAAAGTGTACAGATTCCATATGAGCGCGCACAGACAGGAGGACTGAAGCCAACACACAATGAAAGGAAATGAAAATGGGGGGGGGGGGTAGAGGGGAGAGCAGCTGATTGGATGCATTGCTATAACTCTATCATGTTTTATTCTTCTTTTTTTTTCACTTTCCTCGAGGTCGCGCTGGCTTTTCACTCCGGCCGTCACAATAACATGTGATGAAACTGCTGCTGAACTCAATACTGCAGCCTCTGGCCTTAATCTGTTTTAGAGAACAGGGGCAATACTCGCTCTCCCTCTCTCTCACACACACACACACACACATACACGTGAAAACATGATTGAAAAGAATCCATCAGAATGTAATTCCTCGTCTTTAAAGCTAACTCACTCTCAGATTCAATTGAAATCTCTTGATTAAAGCCTCTCTTGAACATCAATACTCTCAATATAAATGTGTATTTCTTTGACCTCCAGCCCCTCTGCTCAGTTCAGCAGTCTGTATAGAGCAATCAAATCACCCTACATCGTTGAAGAGTTCATTAAAAACACATCAGCGACTTACTTTCTTATGCAATTCAATACCACCTTTATGAAATAAAATATGAAATGAAATTATTAACTATGAAATTATTATTATATTTTCTGTTCAATTCAAAAAGCTTTATTAGCCAAATGAAGTCTTTTGAGGGTTATTGTGAAAATATAGAGCTGCCAATAAAACACTGAGTAGGCAATAAAGATAGTCTCTAGAGAAACTCTTGCAAAGCTTTTTCACTCTCCAGAGAAACTTGCATTTTCTCGCAAAACGTTTGCATTCTCTAACAAAATGTTTGTGTTCTCTACCAGACCTTTTGCATTTTCATAAAAGTTTTGTGTTCTCACAAAGCTAATGTGTTTTCTTTAAAAACTTTTGTGTCCTCAAAATTTTTCTGCTCTCCCACAAAACTTTTATATTCTCTCACAAAATGTTTTCTCTCAAAACATTTGCTTTCTCCTGAGAAACTTTGCATTTTCTTGCAAATTTTTTTTGCATTCTCTCAGAATACTTTTGCATGCTGTAACAAAATGTATGCGTTCGCTCTCAAAAATGTTTGCATCCTTTCTCAAAACGTTTGCATTTTTCCTCAAACTTTTGTGTTCTCTCAAAATGTTTGTTAAATACAGAATGTGAAGTGAAATTCTATTATTTTTATGTTCCCTTATGTTGTGATTCTTGCTCCTTCTGTCAGACTACCAACGGTTGATGACGGTGGCCGAGGGCATCACCACCCTGCTGTTTCCCTTCCAGTGGCAGCACGTGTACGTCCCCATCCTGCCGGCCTCCCTCCTCCACTTCCTGGACGCTCCTGTTCCCTACCTGATGGGCCTGCAGTCCAAAGAGGGCACAGACCGCTCCAAACTGGAGCTTCCTCAAGAGGTACATAGTCAGTCTCTGAGGACTGTTAGGACTCTGGACTCAGGACTCTGGACACAGGGTTTAATGCAACAATACTCAGCTTGCTTTGCTTGGAGGCCACTTTTGCGACAGGGGCCAGGGGCCAGATGCTGCAGCCCCATAATTCTGGGACTTAAGGACGTTTGTAGGATTTTTAGGACATTTCTAGGATTTTAGGATGTTTCCAGGAATTTAGGACATTTCGATGACTTAAGGACATTTCTAGGATTTTAGGACAGTAGGGAGTTGGCTAGGACTTCTGTTGAGGGTTCAGAGGCACTTTTTTTATTAACAGGCTCCAATTGGATGGTGTTTTATGCACTCTGGCACCTCATGTATACTAAATGTACAAAAGTCCAGTGTGAGTCATTCTATTTATATTGTGAATTTGAAAATAATTGGGGGTCCACCAGGCACCCTTTTGGGGGCCAGATTTTGCCAACAGGCAGTAAGTTGACTATAGATGGTTTAATCCCTGTCACTGGTCTTACATGAAGGCTCCAGGAAGGTTTGGTGAGTGCAGTTGAAGGCTCCCACAAGTATAGTGAAACAAGTAGTGAAAGTGTGTGCATGTACAAGCTGCAGCAGCGTGTAGTCAGTGCTCATTACTGCTGACAATACACTGTCCAAGGTCAACACTGAACACACACACACACACACACACACACACACACACACACACACACACAGAGGCAGACTACCAGGCTCCTGTTCAGACAGACAGGAAATTACAAGAAACACCTCTATGTTATAAACAGCCTCCACACACACAATAGAACAGGGATTTACCTGCTGTTTGTCTACAAATTCACCTCAAGGCGAAGTGAGCCTGAGGTGGATTTCAGTCTTTTATTCTTCTTGCCTTTTTATTTCAGCCCAACACTTGTGAGACAGCGAGGCTGTGAATGTGCTCTGGATATAAACCAGTATTTAACCCAATGCAGGGTTCCAGTTAATGTGTGTGTGTTCATGTGTAAGAGCGAGATAAGGCCCCAACAAAGCGGAACATCCAGGCTCGCCGGCTTCCGGCTTTGCCCACATCCCCCGACTCCCAGCGCTCGTTAATCCGGCACATTCCGTATGGATGCTAATTATCGCAGGCTGCCGGCGCAGGACGCTGCAGCGGAGCACCCACGAGCCCGTCTGCCCCCCCCCCTCCACCTCCTCCTCCCGCACGGGCTCCCCCGCCTGCTTAGACGGGTGAATCTCCCTGTTTGTAAATGATCCTTTGAAGTGGCAGTGACCTAGAAATGGGCTGATGATGAAAGAATGGCTGAAAGCAAAGCAGAGGGGACGAGATGAGAGAGAGGAAACTGGAACTGGAGGTAATTGGGGAATGAATGCCAGACGAGGTTTGCCTTTCTGAACCCTTAACTTCAATCCGGCTCTGCTTGTTACCTGATGTCAAATGATAAAGATGTTTGCACAACAGACAGATAACATGGCACAGTTATCATCCCTTTTCTACATTTTCCTCCTGCATATACAAGTATTCCTAATGGGCTTTAGATCCAAACTAGTGCAGCCTTTCTGGAGACAAAAGGATTTGTGATATGCAGAGTTTGTTCGAGTTCTTTAAGTCTGTTTTTTATCGTCTCGCGAAACAGTGAACAAAAGTGAAAGTATGTGAGCCGAACCAAACCCCAAACCCAGATTTGAAAACTTTGATGAACATAGTAGTCTTATGAAAAAGGAAGCTTTAGTGGTAATAAATACTTACTGTGTGCTTGTTCCTGACTTGTGGTGTCTTCAGGGGTGACCCGGAAGCAGTGGTTCTCAAACTTTTGTCTTTACGTCTGTCCCATTCTCATATGAGATATCTCAATAATAACTTCGTGCAAGCGTCCGCTTGGTCACTCAGTGATGGTCTGAGAGGATTTTGGTGGTCATAAATCAAAGGTCAAGGTCAACGTGACCTTATCTGTGTCATTTTTGTGAACACGATATCTCAAAAATGCCTTTAGGCCATTTCTTCAAATTTGGCTCAAACATCCACATGGACTCAATGATGATCTGATAGGATTTTGGTGGTCGTAGTTTAAAGGTCAAGGTCACTAAGACCTCATCTTTTTTTCGTTCTTGTATATGTAATAACTAAAGAATGCCTTGAGGCTACTTCTTCAAATTTGGAAAAAGCATTTACTTGGACTCAACAATGGTCTGATAGAATTTTGGTGGTCATAATTTAAAGGTCAAGGGTACTATGACCTCAAAAAACAGATTTTTTGGCCTCTGACCATTTCTGTCTTGGCCAATGATAAATTAATTAGGCTTCAGTAGGCAGTTGCTCTCTTTAGCTCTGCAACTCATGTGACAATAAGCGACTAATAGATGCAGAAATACTGAAACTCTCATGCAGTCATACCTGTGTGTTTAAGGAGTATTTTACAATGGCTTTGAACACAGCTCAGCCAATCCGAATGAAGGACTGGAATAATTTGCTTTATAGTATATTTCAAAGTCCTAGTTCATTACCTAAATCTTAATTTTGTAGTTTTGAGAATATTTAAGGAATAGTATCAATCAGTTAATTGCTGAGATCACATTGCTAAAAATAGATCTAACTTGTGAAGAAACATGAGCAGTAAGACCTCCAGGTTAGTCAAACTACCAACATTAAGAGAAAAAAAACAGTGAACATTATGATTTTCACCCAAAGTATCCACACATTTATCATAATTTTCCGGATAAATTTTTCATTTTCAGTATATAGTGTTTCAGATCTTCCAGCTGTGTCACATGCTTCGTATTTGCATTATTTGATTTGAAAATAGATCTTATCTTATTGCACAGCTGGTTTGTTTTACAGCTTCATTGTTGTGACGGTGTAAGTAATGAATTGCAATGTGCTAGGCAGCACATATGTGGATGCTGGAGATTCAGCCAGCACATGAGCACACCGCACTCTGAGGTCTGACCTGCACATTTCAATCTGGATGTTTTCTGTCACTCCTATTTAAAATTAGAATTTGTCTTTGTGTTTCCTGGCATGTGCATGTGAGTGTGTCCCTATATCAGTGCTTCTGAGGGGTTTAGGGTATTATCAGGTCTTACTTTAATCCCATGTGAGAGTGTGATGATAACTCCATTATGTCAGATTTAGGTTGATCTCTGACAATGTGCTATTATCAATCACACACTGACCTACATTCCTCATACTCAGCATCTCCGTTGCCCCACCGTACCTCCTTAAATAAGTCCATCCTCAGCATGTCTCCAGATGAGACCTGTCCCAGCTCACCCTGTACCTGTTTCATCTAATACAAAGTTTGACGTAGACATTTGATTTAGTTTTGATAGCTCTGCGGCGATGATAGCCGTAGCCAGTGGCATTATGTTTTTAGGTTGTTTATCCATCCGTCCGTCGATCTGTCTATCCGTCACACTCTTGTGAACACAGTATCTCAAGAATGCCTTGAGGGAATTTCTTCAAATTTAGCATCCACTTGGACTCAGTATTGAACTGATTAGATTTTGGTGGTCATAGGTTGAGGTCACTGTGACCTTGTCTCTCTCATTCTATCTCATTCTTTCGTATTGTTCACTGGTGGTCATAGATGAAAGGTAAAGGTCACTGTGACCTTGTATTCTTGTCATTCTTTTGAATGCAATATCTAACACCTTAAAGGAAATTCTTCAACCTTGACACAAAATCACGTTTAGTCTCAACAAGTAATTCATTAGAATTTGGATGTCGAAGGTCAAGGTCACTGCGATCTTATCTATTGCATTCTCTTGAATGCAGTATCTCAAGAACACCTTCAGGTAATTTCCTTAAATTTGGTACAAACTTGAACTTGGACTCAGTGATGACCTGAGGAGATTTTGGTGGTCAAAGGTCAAGCTCACTGGGAGCTTGCTTCCATTTTATTCTTATCTCAAGAATTTCAATAGTAAAGAACTGATTCAAATTTGGCGGTCAAGGTCAGTGTGATCTTGCATCTGTCTCATTTTCTTGAATGCAATATCTGAAGAAGGCTTTGGGAAAGTTTTCCTAAAATTGGCACAAATGTCAACTTGGACTCAAGAATGACCTGATTAGAATTTTGTGTTTAAAAGGTCAAAGGTCACTGTTACCTCATAAAACATGGTTTTGGCCACAACTCAATAATTCATACACTAAAATTCCACACAATGTCTAATCAGATATAGTGATGAAGTGGGGATATTTTACATCCAAGAGGTCAAAGGTTAGCTTCACTGTGACATCCTAATGTTCTGCAAAACCCTTTTCTTGCCATTACTCAACGTCATATCTCAGGAACAGAAGGGGAGACATGTCAGGTCAGACACTGAATTGGTGACAATAATCTGTAAACTGTGCTGATTGTAGAAATCGTCTGTGCTGTTGGGAGAATATGTGTGTGAAGCATACATGTTTTCACATACATGGATGTAAACTAAATGTCAATAATATCATTTTATAAGGATCACAATCTATTTCTGAGCTTTATTGTTATAATATTATCTTTCTCTGTCCCAGGCCAACCTGTGTTTCGTAGACATTGACAACCACTACATCGAGCTTCCAGAGGACTTCCCCCAGTTCCCCAACAAGGCCGAGTTCATCCAGGAGCTCAGCGAGGTGCTGCTTAGCTTTGGCATCTCTGCCAACACAGGGGCTCCACCACGGACACGCACCAATCCTGGCAGTGCTCCTGGCAGCGCTCCCGGCAGCACCCCGTCCACCCCCGGCAGGGAGCGTAAAACCGTGGCTCTTCGGCAGCTGGAGGACGACGGCCGTAACGGCAACCTTGCAGGGGAGGAGCTGGCAGTGCTGGAACTGCTGCAGGGAAACGCCACACTGGAGAGACTGCAGGCGCTGACCAAGCGCACCGGGGTGACGGTGGCCCGTGTGGATGCCCTGAGAGCCGGGGTCAAAGCTCAGGGTACTGAGGGGCAAGGGGGCCGGACAGCAGCTGAAGAGGAGGAGCTGAGGAATGCCAAGCTAAACGTCCAACTGAGGGAGGTGTTCGCCAGCCGCTTCACCACCATGTTTGCTGACTATGAAGCTTTCGTCATTCAGAGCGCCCCCGACCTGGAGTCCTGGCTCACCAACCGGGAGCAGATGCACAACTTTGACAAGGTGACCACATCAGCCACAAACACATAACACCTTCTCAACTAGCGTTTTTTTCTCGGTGTCTACCTCATTTGTGCAAATAGAGGCTTCTCTCTAAAACAAATGTAGGTGGAAATGTCATGGGCCCGTGTGATTAATTTGCCCTGCGTTCAGAGCACTGTGGGGATTCTATGACAATGTTTGCATATCACATGCAGTATGTTTTCCTCATGAATTCTGTAAATGCCATCTACTGCGCAGTGCTGAAATATGTCTTTAGTTGTGAATAGATGAATATTTGTGTGTTACATTCTCAAAAATTTACTTGCATCATAGTAAGAGAAAACAATGATTGGAGACAGGCTGTTATTTCTAACTTGACCTTTTGCTGTAATAGTATTTGTATGTCAGTAATGTTTGATATTTCAAATATCCTGTAAATAATAGGAACATGAAGGATAGAATCATTAGGCTTACTGAGGCTACAGGTGGTTAAAGTCAGTTCACACATCTCCATCTGCTGTTTCTTACACTGCATCCACATTAAACAGGTTACATATTAAAAGTCAATGAACTATGAAACACCTGTACTCACATTTTTAGGTAGTTTTGTAAACACATCTTCCTCCTCTATAACACAGATGATCACAATGACTAATTAAGCGGTTATATCTTTTTGTTGTTGCCTGAGCAGACTTCACCTCTGGCTGATGTTTCATACATTTATTTCTGCCTGTCCTAGGCCTCTTTCCTGTCCGACCAGCCTGAGCCCTACCTGCCCTTCCTCTCCCACTTCATCGAGACACAGATGTTTGCTACCTTCATCGACAACAAGATCATGTCCCAGTGGGAGGAGAAGGAGCCACTGCTCCGCGTCTTTGACGCTCGCATCGACAAGGCCCGCCTCTACAACGTCCGCGCCCCTAGCCTCCGATCTTCCAGCTACCAGCGCTGCTCCATCCTCAAGGAGTCCGGTAAGCTCAGCAGAGGTAGATGTGAGTGCTCAAATGTGTTGCAGTGAGCTTTACTTTGCATAATTTAACAAGAAACATAATTAGAAATGGAACAAAAGTGGTTGGAGAGACATCCCCGCAGGGAGAAAGAAACAGGTAGTGTTTTGATTTACAGCAGCGTCGATCAGCAGGCCGTACATGTCCGTGCGTCCTTCAGAGTATTCCAATCAGCCATTACCGAGGTCACACAGGATTGCACTGTGCCATGCAATTTAAACAACACTCTGCATCCATTTCTCTCCCTCCTCCATCTCTCCTTCTCCTCTTGTCTCTCATTTAGCGTGTGGAAGCAGCTCGGCTCTCCCCAGTGACCACAAAACCACACTTCTCATTTCTCTACATCCCAACACAGCAAACACTCCATCACTCTCTCACATACTGTACGCTCTCTGACACCATCACACTGCCAGAGTGTTTGCTCAGGCCTTTTGTCTTCTGATTTTCTCAATTAGTGCTGCTTGGCTTTCCCTGGTTTAAGCCTTTAATTGGTGCTGAATGTGCAGTGTGAGGCAGGAGGTCAGACTCAGGAGTCAGACTGCTGGAGACCAACAGGGAATCTGAGGCTGTGTGTGTTACTGTTTGTAGGTTACTGATGCTCATACAGCTGCTAAGCAGCAGGATTACAGGTACTCTGGTGTATTTTAAAAAATAAGGACTAATGTGTGTGTGAGAAATGAGAAGATTGATCTTCCTGTCGCATCTGTGCATGAAGAACAGAGCAGGAGCAGGTTGCACCAGCTGTTTTGGAAGTGTAACTCTCTGAAACCTGAGTAGTTTGCCTCGATTTCTTCCAAAAGCATGCAACGAAGGCAATGAGCAACCACAAATGATTTAAAAATTAATAAGAAAATGATTTTAAAAATTATTATTTATTTTATTTTTTATAGGATTTTTTAAATTATTATTAATATTTTTAAAAATACCTGAAAAGAAAAGAAATTTTAAAAACAGGAAAAGAAAAGTAATTTTAAAAAAAATGATAAAAAATAATAATAAATTTTGAACATTTAATTAGACACATACATTTCTTAATATTTTCCCTATTAATTTGTTGATTTTCCTTTTTTCTTTTCTTTATCAGCTTTTACTGTTTTTTTAGTTTGTTTTTGCTAATTTCATTTTTTTCGTCTTTATTTTTGAAAGAAATCAAAACCAATTTGTTGACATTTGAAAGCTTTAAATATTTGTAACAGTTTTCTGAACGCAGCACAAGAAAATGGATGCTGATCCAGGTTGCAAAGGGGTAAGTAGCTAACTGAACTGACGCTAGGGTGTGTGGTGCTACTTACTTTTAGCTTTTCAGACTAATCTATACACAACATAAACCCCAAAAATGTTAAGAAAAACAATATTCTCACACTTATTTTCTTACTAAACAGAGAAATAAAACTCTACACCGTTTAAATTTAACTTTCTCGACTAAAGAGGCTTAATTGCCTCATTAACTCATCATAAAACACACTTCATTTAAACTCGACAGAAACAAATTAAACTCAACCAAAATGTCCAGAATACTCTTGTTGGTAATCTAGTTAGTAAATCCACTGTTCCAACAATCACCAGCTCTGGTTTGGTCTAAATAAGTCCTTAACCCTTTAAACCTGAGCAAAATGGCCATGAGCAACATGAGTTTCATCTAAATCTACGAATTTCTTGCAATTTGAGAAACGTTTTTTAGCAAGCTGCTTATTGCCTTTTTTTCATATTTTTGAAAGAAATCGCGCCTGGAAAGTGACTTGGGGAAAAAAAATCTTTATTACATATTCTATTTGTAAATAATTTTAAATATATAATAATGATAATTAAAACTATGTATTTTCCCCTATTTTTAATCTAATAATTCTCTGTCCCTCTTTCTTATTTTTAAGCTTTTACAAATTTCTTGCATTTTGAAGCACATTTCTTGCATAAGTGCTGGTTGCCTTTTCCTCCATGTTTTTGAAAAAAAACAAACAAACCGATTTGCTCACATTTTGGAGGTGTGAATGCTTGTGAAATGTGTGGGCAGCACTAGACTGATCGGGGTTTTAAAGGGTTGAACCTTTAAATGCTAACTGAATTAATAAAGGTCAATTTATCCTATTGAACATAAAAATGCAGAAAATGACTTTAAGGAAGGTTATGAATTCATACCGAAACAACTTTATGAACAGTTATATCATGATATATGTGATACATTAGACAGATATTATGTTGATTCAACATACCGCTATTACTGTGGCTATATGACAGTAGCAGCTTTCAGTTTGACTGAATATGCTCAGTTTTGCTGCTTTTATTGTCTCAGATCATTATCTTCCTCTATAAAGATGATCAAAAAGTTCATTTCAGCCAGATCTTTTGTACATTTTTCGGTGTGTGTGCGTGTTTGTGTGTGTGCACGTGCACGTGTGCACACGCATGCCATTGGTTTTTGACCCACACTGTTTCACGCTAATGGGCCAAACAATGTAAAGCTTTAATTGGTGATGGGGAGCTTATTTGGGGGCGATGGTGCATGCCGGTACCCAATTACCCAGACAAAAGGCAGCCATGGCCTACGCCTGACTGCCTTCCCCGCTCCGGTGCCCTCGCTCACCACGCACTCCTGTCTATCACACACAGAACAGGTTCGAGGCTTAGACAGGTTGACGGCAGGTGTGTGTTCGCTGTGTTAGGGGAACAAAAAGCAGGGTCAGACTCAGTGCCAGTGTGAGTGTGTTTTGGGACCCCTGGAGTAAAAAAGAAGGATGAGAGGACATACTGCATCTGTGGTTTATAATCTAAACAACCTGTTCTGAAGTGCAGCCAGGATTTTTCATCTTGGCTAATGAGCAGCTGTCAGAGCATCTCGGGCTTTCTTCATTAGGCTAGGAGCAGAGTGTGTGTGCGTGCGTGCGTGCGTGTGTGTGTGTGTGTGTGTGTGTGTGTGTGTGTGTGTGTGCGTGTGTGTGTGTGCGTGTGCGTGTGTGCGTGAGCACGTGTGTGTGCAGCAGGGGGAGTTATCAGTCTTTGTTCACGTTTTGTCAGGTCTTGTTCTGCATTTGTTTACATAGCTGTCTTTTTGGTTACATTCCCACAATACAGCTGAAGTGTGTGTTCTCATTATGTCCCAGTGACAAGTTGTTGAGATGTGGGAGCAATTTTGGGTACTAAATTTTACCACATGAAAGGTTAAGTGATGTTACTATGTCCTCAGATTTCAGTAATTACTGTGGTGAGTGCAGTTTTATCATAACTGATGGAAAAAAGAGACAAAACAAAGACAGTAAAACTCAGGTCATGGTTATGGAGATGTCCATCGAGCCAGGGAGACTCAGCTTGTTTTGCTTGGGGGCCGCTTTTGAAAAATGACTGGAGGACAGGGGCAGGTCACTGCAGCCCCAAACATGTTCCTAGGATTTAAGCATGTTTCCAGAATTTTCTAGAGGTTTCCAAAATTTAAGGAACTTTCTTGGACTTTAGTACTTTTCCAGAATTTTAGGAAGTTTCTAAGATTTTAGGGTGTTTCTAGAATTTTAGGACGCTTCATGTGGTTGAAGGTGGAATTGCAGCTTGAATGACAGAAATGAAGCGCTGTTTTTTCATTCTTTCCCAGTGGTTAAAAGCCTGTGTTGTTACAAAGCAGTTTTTGGCTTGTTTGTTTTTATTTATGGCAAAGTCTGGATCAATTATAGGTCTGCGGTCTGCCCAAGGTTGTAGCGCTCACATCGTCTGAAGTCTGCATGTTGTTGCGGTGCACAT